>NW_024039545.1:0-297081 GCF_016077235.1 Cyprinodon tularosa
GATAACCTAAATCTGATGGTTTGGGTCAGAGGTTCTCCTGCTGGGTTTAAACCTTCAGCCAGAGGTTCTGGTACCGGTACCAGAGGGATGAAGCCCAGTCAGATCCTCATGGTTGCTCCAACATTAACACCTGGATCCATGATCACTAAAGCTGCTGGTTTCGTCCATCTGACCACCGTTGCCATGGCTACCGCCTGGTGGTCTCTGGGTATTCAGCTGCTCCTAGACTGAAGGAAAGGTGAGCAGGAACACCTGCCTGCAGGTTCTGACGTCTGGAGCTTCTGTTCATCACTGGGTTTCTACAAAGTTCCTCCTCCTCATGTTCTGCTGAGTGAAATGATGAAGAAGATCCTGGAAGCTTCTCTCTTCCTCAGTGACGCCCCTGAAGGTCCGACAGTCACAGACCGCCTCTGACTTCCGTCTTCTGAACATTTCTGGTTTCTAACCACGGTTCAGACAGACGCTGCTCCGTCAGAGAGCAGACAGAACTGAACCGGGTCCAGTTCTGGTAGAACCTGCTGATGGAGCTGCTGGGGATGGTTCTGGTTCTGGTTCTGCTCGGTTCAGAGGCTCAGAACCAGGAGAATGTTAATGTCTCTCTGGGTCAGAATGTTCCTTTAACCTGCTCCATTAATGTTGGTGACATCCACTGGTTCATGGAGGATCAGAACCAGTCCAGAAGAAGAATCGGACTGATCTTCTCTCAAACCGATCCCATCTACGACTCTCTGGACTTTGAGACCAAATATCTGATGATTAGAAACCAGCTGGTGATCCAGAACTTCTCTGCTGAGGACAGCAGGAGGTATTTCTGTGGGAAGAAGGAGAACGATGCCAGTGGAGGGACTTTCATCCTCATCCCAGGTAGGAACCACCTGGTTCTGATCCATTAAACCCGTTAAAGTCTAGAACATTCAGACTGTTGGTTCAAGTTGATCAAACAACAGGAAGTGACATCATAACTCTGGATGGCGGGTTTGGGGGGTCAGGGCATTGTGGTGTTCTGGGATCTTCCTCTAAGGCTCTCTTTGGTTCTAAAGCCCAACAGAACCGGGTCGCTGCAGGTTCTGGGCAGCTTGGTTCTGGGATGATGATGATGTTCTTCTGGTCCCTGACAGGAAGTGACGTGGTTTGCTTCCGGGTCTACAAACCATTTAATCCTTTTGAACCAGAACCAGCTGGTACCAGATCACTCTCAGATCAAAAATGCTGCAGCCAGAGTTCTGATGAAAATGAAAAAGAGAGATCATATCTCTCCTATCCTGGCTTCTCTTCATTGGCTTCCTGTTAAATCCAGAATAGAATTTAAAATCCTCCTTCTCACATATAAAGCCTTAAATGGCCAAGCTCCATCTGATATCAGAGATCTGATTGTTCCTTATGTTCCTAACAGAGCACTTCGCTCTCAATCTGCAGGTTTACTAGTGGTTCCTAGAACTTCTAAAAGTAGAATGGGAGGCAGATCTTTTAGTTATCAGGCTCCTCTCCTGTGGAACCAACTACCAGTTTTAGTCCGTGAGGCAGACACCCTGTCTACTTTTAAGGCTAGGCTTAAAACTTTCCTTATTGATAAAGCTTCTAGTTAGAGTGGCTCAGGTTATCCTGAGCTATCTCTATAGTTCTGCTGCTATAGGCTTAGACTGCTGGAGGACATAGGGACCCCTTTTTCATCATTCTGCTTCATTCTATCTCTATTCTCCCACTCTGCAGAATCTGTTAGTTCAATCTCTAACGTTCTGCTCTCTCTGCTTTTTCTCATAGTAGCTTCATCTGGTCTGTTCCTGTTTGGCTGTGACTCCATCCTGGAGAGAAATATCAGCTGTGCTGCTGCCATCAACACCTTTGTTTCTAGATATTGGAGCTTGGCCTGTTTTCCAGTGTAGTCCTGTTTCTCTGACTGTGACTAACTGGATGTGCTCTCTTCATCCTCTGACATGGGAGCTGGCTCGGAGCTCGTCTGCCTGGCTGTGTGTTTCCTGGACGGGGCCGCCTGTGGAGCTGGTTGACAGTTGCCTTTTGTATCTATGCTTCTTTTTCTATGTCTGCTTCTGTCTCCTTGAACCCCAGTGGGCCTCAGCAGATGGCCGCTCACACTGAGCCTGGTTCTGCTGGAGGTTTCTTCCTGTTCAAAGGGAGTTTTTCCTCTCCACTGTCGCTACAAGCATGCTTAGTGTGAGGGATTGCTGAAGAGTCAATGAGTCGATGCAATCAACTGGTTTTCCTTAGATAGAAAACTTTGAATCAATCTGACTGGATGATCTGGTTGAACTGGAAAGTGACCTGAGATGACATGATGTGAATTGGAGCTATAGAAATAAACTGAATAGAGTTGAATAACTATAGATCCTGTATTCTTTATACATAATTTCTCTGCACCATCAACAAGTCAATTTCCTTGTAAGTCTAAACCTACTTGCTAATAAACTTGATTCTAATTCTAATGTCTGCAGGAAGTGGTCAGACTGATACCACAGGTCTGACTTCCTCTGTGGTTTCTATCAACACCTTCTGTTCTCACTCTGCTGAACACGAAGCACAGACCTCTGAATCTCCGCCTGCAGAGCTGAACTGGCCCAGTTCTGGGCAGAACCTGCTGATGGTTCTGATGGTGGTTCTGGTCCATTCAAACGCTCAGAAAGAGGTGAATGTTCCTGGATTCTTGGGTCAGGATGGAACCTGCAGTCTCTTCTGGTTCATAGGGGTCGCTGTGTCAGGCTTCCAGGAACCAAATGCAGAGACGGAAGCTGAGCTGGTTTCTGGCAACAGAAGCATAAATCTAGAAATAAGAGATCAAGGAAAACAGGAACCAGGAGAAAGTAGAACACAGAGATTAAAGATGGAATGAAGAGAATCCATCAACCAGTAACTGCAGAGGAGGAGAATTAATGCCAAACAGATCAAAGAATGGAGTAATCAGCTGATTGGGAGCAGGTGTGGACAGAAGGATCTAGAAGGAGGCAGGGGAAGGGAGACGGGCACAAGGGGGCAGCAGAGAGTAAACAAGAAACACATTAGAACTCAAATAAAACCAGAAAACAACTAGAATGACATTAGAATGACATTAGAATGAGAACCGTTGACATCCGTGATGTTCAGAGGGATTACACCGGGCATTCTCAGATTACAGGATTATTTCCATCAATCTCTGTTCATTAAGCTCCAACTGCAGCATCTAAAGGGACGTTTGGTTCTGAGGAGAAGTTCTATGTGGACATAATCATTGATCAGCTATCAGAGTGAAGAACCGTTGAAGAACGGATCACATCTGGTCCTGGTTTCAGTGAGAATAATCACAGATAATCCCCCATAGATTATCCTTTCAGTCACTGAGTCTGAAGAACATCTGCTTTCTGTCCAGAACCTCAGAGGAGTCTGTCTTCCTTCACTGTAGATCTTCGCTTTAAGATCCACCAACATCTTCTGATTGGGTTCTGGTCCGATCAGGAGGTGGACCACATTATGTCCTTCACCTGTAATGCCTTTACTGGCCAGTGGGGGTCACTGTCCTGCATGGCAACCTCCTGGAAGATGCTCACCTGGAAGCTGGACTTCTTCAACCAGCCCATACCATTACCAGACCTCCACCCTACTGGGGTCTGACTGGACATGGAGTTCTGTGGATGGTCCCGGTCCAGTCATGGTTCCATCCGGTCCATCTAGAGTCGCTGTAGTTCATGAAGGATCCGTCCTCAGGTGTTCCTCAGGTGTTCCTCAGGTGTTCCTCAGGTGTTCCTTTGTTTAGCGGTCGTCGGGTTCAGCCTTCTCTAGCTAGACCAGGTCTCTGGGACGGAACATCTTGGACTTCTAGGTTCTCCAGGTAGGTTGCAGGTATAGAACCAGAATGGGTTCCTGGGAGCTTCATGGCGATTCTTCTCAGATCTCTGGCTGTTCAGTTCTCCTTTTATCAGCACATTTCTTCAGAGCCTGATGAACATCTGACGGTTCTCTGATGCTCCAACATCTCAGCAGCTTCAGGAGAACAGTAGCTGTCTGATGATGATGGAGAATAAGCTGCTGACCTTCTGAGACCACAGCTTCCACTGGTTTCTCCAGCTTAGAACTGATGTGAGGTCAGGTATCCACCTGCCTGCTAACTGCTCACCTGCTGCTGAGTCTCTGAGAGGCTCTGTGGTTCTGATGGTTTCTGAAAACCTTCCTCTGCTCTGACAGGAAGTAGATCAGTTTCACCGCCACCAGCAGAGCTGTGCTGCTTTCTGACGACTTGGTCCAGATCTGCTAGAACCTGCTGATGGAGCTGCTGGGCATGCCTCTGGTTCTGGTTCTGGTTCTGCTCGGTTCAGAGGCTCAGAACCAGGAGAATGTTAATGTCTCTCTGGGTCAGAATGTTCCTTTAACCTGCTCCATTAATGTTGGTGACATCCACTGGTTCATGGAGGATCAGAACCAGTCCAGAAGAAGAATCGGACAGATCTACTCTCAAACCGATCCCATCTACGACTCTCTGGACTTTAAGACCAAATATCTGAAGATTAGAAACCAGCTGGTGATCCAGAACTTCTCTGCTGAGGACAGCAGGAGGTATTTCTGTGGGAAGAAGGAGAACGATGCCAGTGGAGGGACTTTCATCCTCATCCCAGGTAGGAACCACCTGGTTCTGATCCGTTAAACCCGTTAAAGTCTAGAACATTCAGACTGTTGGTTCAAGTTGATCAAACAACAGGAAGTGACATCATAACTCTGGATGGCGGGTTTGGGGGGTCAGGGCACTGTGGTGTTCTGGGATCTTCCTCTAAGGCTCTCTTTGGTTCTAAAGCCCAACAGAACCGGGTCGCTGCAGGTTCTGGAATGATGATGATGATGATGATGATGATGATGATGATGATGATGATGATGATTCTGTTCTACCTTCTCTTCCTGGTCTACAAACCGCCCAGATCTGTCTAGAGAACAACCCCAGAAGGAGGTGAATGTTTCCGTTCCCATAGTCACTGTTGCTGTAGTTCCTTTAGTTCCGGTTTCTGTAGTTCCTTTTCCTGGAGTACTTTTTCCTGTAATTCCACTGTTCCTGTAGTTACTGTTGTTTTAGTTCCTACTCTTTTATCTCATTTTCCCATAGTTCCTGTTCCTCTAGTTCCTGTTCCTGTAGTTCGTGTAGTTCCTGTTACCATAGCTCCTGTTCCTTTAGTTCCTGTTCACATAGTTCCTGTTTCGTTAGTTCCTGTTCCTGTAGTTCCTGTCCCTGTATTTTCGGCTCAATAGAAAGGCTTCATGTCATTAAGGAAATATCAGGCTCTTGGTCAGCCGTACCTACATTAACTGTCCTGCAAAGGATTGTGGGAAACTGTAAAGCTCCCAGTGGTGGGTAGGAACTTCAGGATGACTCTTTGAGTCTATAATAGGAATAAACCTGCTTCCTTCCTGTCAGCGTTATTCAGACAGACCTTCAACATTCTGCTTTGACTGCAGACTCCTTTACCTTTAAGGTGAATGATGAGGAAGCAGCGTCATAAAGAGGGGAGCTTCCTGTGGTATGGCGCCCTCTGGGGGACAGACGCATTATAAACTGAGTTCTTATGAAGATTTAAATATATAAACCTTCCAAAGTGAATTGTTGAGCTAAAGGACACTGAAACTGAAGAAACGGTGACCTTTATCCTCCAAACTCTGCTGTGATGTCACTTCCTGTCTGGTGTTGGTCCTGTTGGTCCGGACCTGCTGATGGTTCTAAAGTCCTGATATCTTCTGTCTCCTCAGACCTCCAATAAAAGCTGGTCTCTCCTGGTTTCTTCACAGAACATCTGCATCTAGAAGCTGAATGAACAGAACTTAGTGTCCCCTCTGTCTTCTTCCAGCTGTCCCTCTGTCCACCAGTCCCTCCGTCCCTGTGGTCGCCCCCACCGCTCCCCCCTGTGACTGTGAAGCTGAGAGGTTGACCTTCTCCATCTACCGCTCAGCTGTGGTCCTCAGCCTCCTGCTCAGTCTAACAGCAGGTCAGTGTGGTGCTGGACATGAAGACGTTCTGGTGTTCTGGAGGTGGACTGACTCTGCCGATGTTCTGCTGCAGCTTTGCTTTGTTCCTGTTGGAGGAGGAGGAGAGTCCAGAGGGAGAAAGCTCCACAGCAGCAGGAGGAGCATGAACTGATGGAGCTACCTGCTCCTGGTGGACATTGACCATCTGGAAGAAGCTCCTGTCTCCAAATGACCTGAACTCTGACCTCTGATTAGGAAACCAGAACACGGTTCCTCCATGTCCACTCCGATGTCTGAACGTCCTGAAATAAAGATCTATCTCCATCTGAGCAGGCTGAGGTCTGAGGTCTGTCCATGCTGAGATCTGCTCATCATCAGAGCGTCTCTGATATTTGTCCAGAAATGAGATGTTTCCACATGAAGCTGCTGAAAGGATCAGACCTAAAGGTTCCCTGAAGGACATGAGAGACGTCCTCAGTCTAGTTTATATCTCTACGTTAACAAACAGAGCAGCGACCAAAGCTAACTCAGTAACTTAAAAAAGACTTTTCAGCTAAAATCTCAGGTTTTAGTTAAAATAAGGCAATTTGGATAAATGATTAAACCAGTGTTTAGGCTGATTAAATGTAAAATGTGGCGGGCGTGTTCATTAACTGATTAGAGGCTCAGTGATTGGACATTAGGGGACATTCCAATCTGGAGTTATGGACACATAAAGCTAGGTGTCCCTCCACCCATTAATCCTGACCATTGTGGAGTTCCTAGATCACCTCAGTGGAATCAGCCTGGTGAACCAATCACCAGCATCTCTTCTTCCACCACAGAAAGCATCTCAGCCAGATTGAGGAGAACATAAATAATTCCTTCCACTATCCAAGATGTCGTCTTTTAGTGCCAGCAGCTCCCCACCCCCACTAGAGACAGTGTTAGCAAAGCACTGCTCCCCCCTCAGGAGGCATGCTGGAGGTTTCTTCCTGTTCAAAGGAGTTTTTCCTCTCCACTGTCGCTACAAGCATGCTTAGTGTGAGGGATTGCTGAAGAGTCAATGAGTCGATGCAATCAGCTGGTTTTCCTTAGATAGAAAACTTTGAATCAATCTGACTGGATGATCTGGTTGATCTGGATCTATAAAGTGACCTGAGATGACATGATGTGAATTGAAGCTATAGAAATAAATTGAATAGAGTTTCATTGAAAGATGTTCTGCTCACGGCTGCAGGTTTGGTCTGCCTGCTGACTCCCTGCCTAAGCCGCTCTTTAAACCTCCTCAGTCTGTTTAGTTGATTTCTATAAATCAAAGTAAAATGAAATCTACCTTTTTGGAGGCATGGCGTCGCAGACCTGAACGCAGCAGATCCTCCATCTGAGAATTATAGAGGTGAGAACGTCACAGTCTGGTCAGTGAAGATGTAGATCCACCACCTGGTGTTTGCTCTATGGCTCCACCTGCTGGACTGATAGAGGGGATGCAGCTGCTTCCTCTGGATTCACCTGATGCTGTGAAGCAGTGAGAGGAGCAGCTGATGGAAACAGACACTCAGAGCTGATGTTTCCTCTGCAGATGAAGGTTTCTATTAGCTGAATTCAGCCGCATGGATCATCAGCAGGACTCGCCGCAGTCTGACGGACCAGGCTGTCCCTTCCTCAGATGTCTCTGCAGGCGCTGCTGGTTAGTTTCCTTTATTACCCGCATGGTGACGTTCGTTGTGAAAATGTTTGGTTGAATCCATTGAGGAAAACTTCTTCCTCCTCTGCTGATGGTCTGGATCACCAACAGCATCTCAGAATCTCAACAATGAAGTTTGTTCTTCCAGCAGGAAGCAGAAAACGTCCAGAACCAAACCCAGACCTGATGGATCCAAACAAAGTGCTTCTGCTAAACAGAGGTTAGCTGCCGCTTACACTTCCTCAGCACCATGAGCCTCATTCATTGGCTCCTTTAAGGCCTAAGGTCACATGACCCTGACCTCTGCTCCCAAAGGGAGACCTCTGCTGGACAAACACCGCAGAACGCAGAAGAAACATCTCCGGTTCTACAGGAAACTCAGAGAGATGCAGCTTCTGGAGCAGCTTCATCAGCACCAGTGGATCCAGAACCTTCAGCAGGTCTGTGAGTTCTAGGTCTAAATCTCTCCTTTTAGGAACAAATGCATGTTTCCTGAAGGGAAGATATTTAGCACTGGAAAAAACGATCTAGAAAGAAGTAAGATTTCTTAAATTAATTGTTTTGACCCTTAATTTCAGCAGGTAAATGAGATGATCTGCCAATGGAATGAGTTTTTTTGCTCTAAAAATAAGATAATTACATAAAATGCCCTTTAAATAAGACATAGCGGTTTTGTTTTCTTATTTTAAATGTAAATTGTCTGGTTCCATTGGCAAAATGTCTCTTTTATCCCTCAATCCAAGACCAAATGCACTTATTTTAACAAAAAATGACTTCTCTAGATTTCATGCTCATTGCTTTTTATCTGCTTCACCATAAAAACAACCAATCAGATCATTAGAGGAGCTGCTCAGTGGTTCCATGGTTTCAATGCCAGGACAGACTGAGTGCAAAGAAAGGATCTACATTAAAGCATCCTTGTTATTGCAGAAAGGGAACTAAAAAGGATCCGGGAGCGTTTGTGAAGAGGGTCTCCAAAGAGATCATCAAGCAGCTCCTTGATCGTCTGGAATCTGATAACATCTTCAACTCCCTGGAGAAGGCGGCCATCCTGGAGGAGAACCTGACCACGGCGGATAAAGCCCGCCACCTGATTGACTCTGTGATGAAAAAGGGTTCAACAGCCTGCAAGACGATGCTGGACATTTCATCAACATAGATCCAACACTTTCCTCTCATCTAGGGTTGGCCAGGCCGCCATCTAAACACGGTGAGGTCAGACACTCTGACTCCTCTGATCTAGTCACCTGCTGGTTCATTTACAGCTGCTTCACTTCCAGGAAAAAATTCTATGAAAACTGAGAAGAAGGAAGTGAAACATTCTGAGATCAGCAGATCTGGACTCGGTAAAAAGCTCTTCCTCTGCAGGAATCTCCTTAATTAGCCATAGATGGGATTTATAAACATCTAAATGAGCAGCGAATGTTTGATTAATGCTTTCAGGACACGACAACGAGGCGTTTGAGACGGACATCTCTATAGCTGAGGAGACGGACATCTCTATAGCTGAGGAGACGGACATCTCTATAGCTGAGGAGACGGACATCTCTATAGCTGAGGAGACGGACATCTCTATAGCTGAGGAGACGGACATCTCTATAGCTGAGGAGACGGACATCTCTATAGCTGAGGAGACAGACATCTCTATAGCTGAGGAGACGGACATCTCTATAGCTGAGGAGACGGACATCTCTATAGCTGAGGAGACGGACATCTCTATAGCTGAGGAGACGGACATCTCTATAGCTGAGGAGACTGAGGAGACGGACATCTCTATAGCTGAGGAGACAGACATCTCTATAGCTGAGGAGACGGACATCTCTATAGCTGAGGAGACGGACATCTCTATAGCTGAGGAGACGGACATCTCTATAGCTGAGGAGACGGACATCTCTATAGCTGAGGAGACGGACATCTCTATAGCTGAGGAGACGGACATCTCTATAGCTGAGGAGACGGACATCTCTATAGCTGAGGAGACGGACATCTCTATAGCTGAGGAGACGGACATCTCTATAGCTGAGGAGACGGACATCTCTATAGCTGAGGAGACGGACATCTCTATAGCTGAGGAGACTGAGGAGACGGACATCTCTATAGCTGAGGAGACAGACATCTCTATAGCTGAGGAGACGGACATCTCTATAGCTGAGGAGACGGACATCTCTATAGCTGAGGAGACTGAGGAGACGGACATCTCTATAGCTGAGGAGACAGACATCTCTATAGCTGAGGAGACTGAGGAGACAGACATCTCTATAGCTGAGGAGACGGACATCTCTGTAGCTGAGGAGACGGACATCTCTATAGCTGAGGAGACGGACATCTCTATAGCTGAGGAGACGGACATCTCTATAGCTGAGGAGACGGACATCTCTATAGCTGAGGAGACGGACATCTCTATAGCTGAGGAGACGGACATCTCTATAGCTGAGGAGACGGACATCTCTATAGCTGAGGAGACGGACATCTCTATAGCTGAGGAGACAGACATCTCTATAGCTGAGGAGACGGACATCTCTGTAGCTGAGGAGACGGACATCTCTATAGCTGAGGAGACGGACATCTCTATAGCTGAGGAGACGGACATCTCTATAGCTGAGGAGACGGACATCTCTATAGCTGAGGAGACGGACATCTCTATAGCTGAGGAGACGGACATCTCTATAGCTGAGGAGACGGACATCTCTGTAGCTGAGGAGACGGACATCTCTGTAGCTGAGGAGACTGAGGAGACGGACATCTCTATAGCTGAGGAGACAGACATCTCTATAGCTGAGGAGACGGACATCTCTGTAGCTGAGGAGACGGACATCTCTATAGCTGAGGAGACGGACATCTCTATAGCTGAGGAGACGGACATCTCTATAGCTGAGGAGACGGACATCTCTATAGCTGAGGAGACGGACATCTCTATAGCTGAGGAGACAGACATCTCTATAGCTGAGGAGACGGACATCTCTATAGCTGAGGAGACGGACATCTCTATAGCTGAGGAGACGGACATCTCTATAGCTGAGGAGACGGACATCTCTATAGCTGAGGAGACAGACATCTCTATAGCTGAGGAGACTGAGGAGACGGACATCTCTATAGCTGAGGAGACTGAGGAGACGGACATCTCTATAGCTGAGGAGACAGACATCTCTATAGCTGAGGAGACGGACATCTCTATAGCTGAGGAGACTGAGGAGACGGACATCTCTATAGCTGAGGAGACGGACATCTCTATAGCTGAGGAGACAGACATCTCTATAGCTGAGGAGACTGAGGAGACGGACATCTCTATAGCTGAGGAGACTGAGGAGACGGACATCTCTATAGCTGAGGAGACTGAGGAGACGGACATCTCTATAGCTGAGGAGACGGACATCTCTATAGCTGAGGAGACTGAGGAGACGGACATCTCTATAGCTGAGGAGACGGACATCTCTATAGCTGAGGAGACTGAGGAGACGGACATCTCTATAGCTGAGGACATCAACCGCACCGTCGACCTGCAGAAGCATGAACCTCCCAAAGGTAACGATGATCCTGCTTAGACCAAAGATAACTTCATGCATTCACACGCTTCTGGTCCTTTTATCTGATGCCAGTCTGTGACTCGTTCCTGTTTAATAACCTTTGAACTCTGGGGTCTTGTTCCAGAGTCTCTGTCCACCCAGACCAGCGAAGGTAAGTTTGGTCCAGTTCCCAGAACCGGTCCTGATACCAACAATCAGCACATTTACAGCCTGTGCAGAGCTGAAAGCTCATCAACCACTGATCTCTATTTATCCACTGGATTGCTGATAGCCCTAAAATGGTGAAGCAACCGTCCACCATCTTGGTACTCCCCACTCCCACAGAGACGTGCAGTAAAATGCCTCCCTGTGCAGCATTTAGCTGCTAAAACCAGCAGTTTTCTGTCTGCAGGAAGACGTTCTACTCGTAATTTCCCAGTCAGTGGAAGAACTAAGCAATAAATCCATCTATAGCCGATGGATCCTATAGTTTAGTCTGCAGACTAACATTAGTCTGGCTATCTCAGACTGACTGGAAGACATTGACATTGGGTCTAACGTTAGAAAATAGAAAGTAGAGGAAATAGAAAGTCATTCACTGAGAAATATTAATGTAGGAATTCTTTATTCAGTGGATGATGATGTCGTTTTTATAGTCTTTGGTTTATTTCTCATTTGAAAAAGTCATGAGCTGAAAAATATTGTATGTTAGATTGACAAAAAACCGCAACTCAAACATTTCAGCCCTATATATATATATACACTCACCGGCCACTTTATTAGGTACCCCATGCTAGTAACGGGTTAGACCCCCTTTTGCCTTCAGAACTGCCTCAATTCTTGGTGGCATAGATTCAACAAGGTGCTGGAAGCATTCCTCAGGGAGTTTGGTCCATATTGACATGATGGCATCACACAGTTGCCGCAGATTTGTCGGCTGCACATCCATGATGCGAATCTCCCGTTCCACCACATCCCAAAGATGCTCTATTGGATTGAGATCTGGTGACTGTGGAGGCCATTTGAGTACAGTGAACTCATTGTCATGTTCAAGAAACCAGTCTGAGATGATTCCAGCTTTATGACATGGCGCATTATCCTGCTGAAAGTAGCCATCAGAAGTTGGGTACATTGTGGTCATAAAGGGATGGACATGGTCAGCAACAATACTCAGGTAGGCTGTGGCGTTGCAACGATGCTCAATTGGTACCAAGGGGCCCAAAGAGTGCCAAGAAAATATTCCCCACACCATGACACCACCACCACCAGCCTGAACCGTTGATACAAGGCAGGATGGATCCATGCTTTCATGTTGTAGACGCCAAATTCTGACCCTACCATCCGAATGTCGCAACAGAAATCGAGACTCATCAGACCAGGCAACGTTTTTCCAATCTTCTATTGTCCAATTTCCATGAGCTTGTGCAAATTGTAGCCTCAGTTTCCTGTTCTTAGCTGAAAGGAGTGGCACCCGGTGTGGTCTTCTGCTGCTGTAGCCCATCTGCCTCAAAGTTCCACGTACTGTGCGTTCAGAGATGCTCTTCTGCCCACCTTGGTTGTAACGGGTGGTTATTTGAGTCACTGTTGCCCTTCTATCAGCTCCAACCAGTCTGGCCATTCTCCTCTGACCTCTGGCATCAACAAGGCATTTCCGCCCACAGAACTGCCGCTCACTGGATGTTTTTTCTTTTTCGGACCATTCTCTGTAAACCCTAGAGATGGTTGTGCGTGAAAATCCCAGTAGATCAGCAGTTTCTGAAATACTCAGACCAGCCCTTCTGGCACCAACAATCATGCCACGTTCAAAGTCACTCAAATCACCTTTCTTCCCCATACTGATGCTCGCTTTGAACTGCAGGAGATTGTCTTGACCATGTCTACATGCCTAAATGCACTGAGTTGCCGCCATGTGATTGGCTGCTTAGAAATGAAGTGTTAACGAGCAGTTGGACAGATGTACCTAATAAAGTGGCCGGTGAGTGTACATTGTGACCAGTCTAACTAGGGAGTACCAATATGGCGGCTGATGGCTTCACTTCAACCCCGTACTACCAACGGGCGGTCAGCAATCCAGGGAATAAACAGAGATCAGTGTCATCAGCTGATATTTGTGTTCCAGATGGAAGCTTCCAGACGGAGTTCCTGGATTCCCATAACGCCTACAGGAAGCTGCACGGAGCGCCACCTCTGGTTCTTAACAGGGATCTATGTGCTGAGGCTCAGGAATGGGCTGAACACCTGCTGGCAATAAACCGCCTGGAACCAGGCTGCAGCCATGATGGAGAGAACTCGTTCCACATGCACAGCTCCAAGTCCTTTAGACCAGCGGGTCGGTTCATCCGTAGAGTCATTGACCTGGAAGGACTCTCTCTCTCTCTCTCTCTCTCTCTCTCTCTCTCGCTCTCGCTCTCGCTCTCGCTCTCGCTCTCTCTCTCTCTCTCTCTCTCTCTCTCTCTCTCTCTCTCTTCTGTTCTATTCAGTCATTTAGAAATCCTGAAGAAGGCCTCCAGTTTATGTCATGATTACTTTAACTTTCCAGAAAAATGATTTCATCCTATCTCATGTTTCCAGGTAGGGAGGCGGTGGATTCATGGTACAGTGAGGTCCAACATTATGACTTCCAGAGACCTGGATTCCAGAAGAAAACTGGTAAAACGCCACATTCTCAGTTTTCTTTCTAATGTGTCTGGAAATCTGGAGAGGACCAACAGATTTCCTTAAACAAGTGAAGCATTAAAGGGAACGCCGTTTTTTTAAACATTGGGCCCTTGATTGTTAAAACAAAGTGGCGCGTGTATGACATCATCCGCACGCGCCGGCTACCGTTCATTCATCCTGTCCGCTGAACTGCTGCTAGTTTTCCTGACACCCCTGGAATCTGCTGACGATTCCTGGTTTCAGAACCCAACCTGTTGCATCCTACAGTTAAAGTGCAACAGTGCAGCTATTGGGCAGCAATTTGGGTTTCAAAGGTAAAAACGTCAAGTTATTGCAGGAGCTGATGGTCTACAAACCACTATAGACCACACCAGAACCAGAAGCCTCTCCCAGTCCACCAGTCAAGACCAAGGATCCTCCTAACCTGAGCAAACCAGACACTGACCCTGACCCCCTCCCAGACCCCATCTATTCAGAGGCAGAGCCAAGGCAATCTGGATGACCCAGCCAACCAGAGACCCCCCCTCAACAGGACCACCTCCAGCATGGTGTAGATCTAACTGATGCCTCTCTAGAAAGCGTTTATTGCACTGGTCTAAAACGATGAGCAATAGATTCTCTTCGTCCTTAAATGTTTCTGTTCTTTAAGCAAACGTCTCTGATTCCGTCGGTTCTGCAGGAAGCTTCTCTCAGGTTGTGTGGAAAAGCAGCAGAGAGCTCGGAGTCGGCTCGGCCTCTGATGGTAGACGAGTCTTCATCGTTGGACGGTACCGTCCAGCAGGAAACTTCACTAATCCAGGTCACTTTGAGAAAAATGTTCTTCCAAAAGGTGACAAGATTGACTTCATTTAAAAATAGTTGATTTCACGATGTTCATTTACAAACTTTGGAAAAACATTAACATCAGCTTCCTTACATCTAGACTCATATGTCCAATCGGCCTCTACAACCTGGAGAACGTGTGCAGGTTGGTTTCTCCACCAAACCATAGAACCTGTGGGTCAGATCACAGCCTGACGCTTCGCTTGGTTGTTTTGCAGATGAGATGTTTAGGAATGAGTTCCTGGATGCACACAACTCCTACAGAGCCTTGCATCAAACGCCTCCTCTGGTTCTGAACGCAGAAATGTGTGCTGCAGCCCAGAGGTTTGCTCAACACCTGCTGGAGTTAAATAAACTGGAGCAAAGCGAGGCCGTGGATGGAGAGAACACCTACTACATGTTCAGCTCCGCCCTCTTTCAGCCAACAGGTGGATCAACCTTTTTATTACAGCGGAACAGAGGAACACTTCAGGAGGAATGTTCTCCCCAAAGGTAACTAGAACCCTGATAAAACCGGACTAACAGGCTGGGATCTGACCGCCACAGGAAGGACGTCTCTGTCCCTTTAATATAGTGTCACTGATTCCCCCCCACTTTAGGGCGGAGCCTGGTGGAGTCCCATGACTGACCCAGAGGAGGCGTGAGTGTTTCCATCCCTCAGCGTAGGGAACATGGTGAACATCTAAAGCTGAGGAGTTTTAATTCTTCCCCACCTGCATCCCGCCACCTTCAGACTGCTCCACCGACCAATCAGGAGACACCGTTCTCTGGTTCCAGTCCTCAAACCCAGCGAGCCGCAGGACGGTCTGATCACTGGGAGCAGCTGGATCCAGATCCTGGTTCTGGACTTTCCACAAACAATGAGACTCTTCAGCGGACTGCAGGGCGAGAACATGGATCATCTCAGCAGATGAACAGCCAATCACAGCAGGATGGGATCCAGCGACTGGAATCCATCCAGTTGATAAATAATCCAGTTTTTCTACGGAGGAACTTTGAGCTGAGAAGGTTTCCCTCTCTGCTTCTTCCTGAATTCTCCCTTTAGAAGCAGGTGAAACAGAAATATCTCCAGTTCAGAGCCATTAGTCAGCATTGAGGTTTAATGGTAGATCTATGTTGTCTAGAGCTGAACTCTGAGCTGAAACTCCATGTATGAAACCAACCAAAGCCAACACCCCCGGGGGGGGGGGGGGGGGGGGGGGGGGGGGGAATTCTCTCATTTCCTCTGGTCTGATACTGGTTACACTGGGAACCAGGTTGGTTAATGACTGAAGCAATCAGCTGGTTTACCTTAGATACAACATTTAAACCTTTAATCTGACTGGATGATCTGGTTGATCCAGATCTATAAAGGAATGTTGTTCATTGTTTTTGTAGTAGAAAATAAACTGATTTTAAAAACTGAATCTGGAAGTTCTTCCCCACTTGGTTCTAAGTCAGAGTTTAACTAAACTCTCACGTCGTCCTTCAATCCAAACTCAGAACCTTCTAGATGTTCCTGATCCAGAATGGTCAAATCTGTGCAGAATCTACCTCAGCTACTTTCTGCCACACTGTTATCTCTCCACTAGAGGGCGCTTCCATCAGTTGGGCTTCAATTTCAGGATGAAATATCTACTTTTTAGTGTTTTTATCTGGAGTGAAAAGATCTAAACATTTCCTTCATCTTATTCCTGTCTTTATGAAAGAGCCAACTTCCTCCAGGGGGGTGTAGGGTGGGGTGGGGGGGTACCTAGTGTTGCCACCCCCTGAAAAGAAAAGGACCCCTCATGTGCCAGGTGACCCGATTCCCGTCACCCCTCCTCGTGTGGTGATTTTTTTTAGCCCCCATTTGTGTGTGAAATGATTTTTTTTACTATTTGGCTCAAATCTGCATTGAATTAGATGCATATTTGTGAGCGACATGAACACGCGGAAAACAATCTTTGCTGAATAAAATAAGCATCTTAAACATAAGCCTGTCCTGCTTAACTTAAACTGTACAAATGAACATAAAACAATAAATAAATGGTGCACATTTTTGGTGCAACAGCAAACTTGTAAACATATCTGTGCCTTAAATGCAATGACTGTAGGCTACCGCTATAAAACAGAAAATAAAATCATAATGAGCGGATTCTGGATCGTTACATATATGCTGTCAGCTGATTGGTCACAAAGCAGGACAGGGGCGGGAACATGTTTACCGTAAGTTTAGTATCTAACGTGGCCTTGTTCTTTATTTTCCATTAGCTTTTTACTATTTATTCACTCTCACAGTAATACGGGACAAAGTGCCTTCCTTTTCCACTAAATATGGGACAGGTGACCCTAACGGTACCCTGCCATTGCTAGCTGGGACACTGTTTCTAGGGTGGAGATCATTTCTCATATAAAAGTTGTTTCTTGAGGAAAGACCAAAGTTTGAACCCTGATCAAATGACGGCGCCCCCAATCACCTGGTCAACAGGTACTGAAGTCATCGACTAATTACACAGAAGTCTTTTCCTTAAACCTTATATTAAAGGTAGAAACCAGCTTGATAAAGGCGACTTTCTGCTTTTAGAGAGAAGAGAGTTCAGAACAGCAGAGATGGATCTCAGAGTCATGATGTCCACAGAGCTGCTGACCAACCAGACCTGGATGGTCCACGCAAAGTGACATCATAGCTTTCATTGGTTGGCTTGCAACCAGGACGATCCGTTACACCTGAAACCAGACGGCCAAATAATGCACCTCCCTGTCTGGAGATCCAGCTGCTCTGGCCTCTGCTACAACGACACCTTGATGCTAACATGATCCTCAGGGAGAACTTCCCACCAGGAGGTTAAATCCTCACAGAGATATTAGTATTTCTTGGTCAGGAACCAGAACCTTGGACCATCAGGAGAGGATTGGTCCTGATTCTGTACCTAGAAGGTCGAAAGATCGACACGGTTTTGATGAATAATGATTTTATTCTTCAGAAGGTCTCATGTTCTTTTCTCAGCAGCGTCCAGGATGGCGGCCACACTGTCTTTGGCTTCCTGCAGCAGCTCAGACACTCTTCTCTTTGTCTGAAGCAGCAACAGAAGCAGAATTAATGCTGATCCCACTGAATAAAAGGTTTAAAGGTCGGAGTCGAACTTACTGCCAGTTTGAAGGCCTCGTCTGAGATGTCTTTGAGGTTGATCAACACATTAAAGTACGCTCCATAAACGGCTGCTTCCAGGGCTTTGGCTGCAACCTGAAACCCACAGGTAGGAAGACTTTAGTCTGTGAAACGCTCTACGAAGCTATGAACTACAATGTTCATCTAGAAAATGAACAAATAGAGGAGATCAGATGTTTTATTCTAGAGCAAAGCTCCAAAGTTCTACCTGAGCATCGGACTTGCAGCCAATGTTTCCGTAGAGAACCATCTGTTTCAGAGGCGGCCAGAGGACGTTGATCTTCTGGGCCAGAGCCAGAGGGACGCCCACAGCCTGCTTCAGACCTTCCTGCACTGCAGCTTCTCGTCTGCAGGCAGAAACAACACAGCCTCCATCAGCAGAAGATAAACAGGAAGTGATGTTCTCAGGATCAGAACTTTCACCTTTTCCTCTCCTCTTCAGTTTTCTTTGGCATTTTCAGAGCCACCTGTAACCCAGACAAGCAGGAAAACAGATGAAGAACCGAAGTCATGACTCAAATCACCAGTAGGTGTCTCTGTTGTGTCTGCTCACAGCGTTTCTGCATATTTCTCTGCACAGGTGCATTTAAGTTAATTTATTTCACTAATTTAGATCAAAATTAGTTAATTTAGATCATTCTGAGTTTTTACTGGCGGTATTTAGCAGGAGACGGTAGGACTTATGAGCTAAAGTGTTCTAACTTTAGGACATAAAGGTTTTCTTAACTAAATACATCAATAACAGAAACTTTCATTCCACATTTTTTACCTCATTAGTTAAGGAGGCGTAACATAACTATGATGTTAGCCTTTCACCTTTGATTTTCTAGAGGTTGCTGCTTTGTATGCGTCACTTTGCCCCGGTTCTTGTCTGCAGGTGTTTCTATCAGCAGGTGTTTCTATCAGCAGGTGTTTCAGCCTGCAGGTGTTTCTATCAGCAGGTGTTTCTATCAGCAGGTGTTTCTATCTGCAGGTGTTTCTATCTGCAGGTGTTTCTATCTGCAGGTGTTTCTATCAGCAGGTGTTTCAGCCTGCAGGTGTTTCTATCAGCAGGTGTTTCTATCTGCAGGTGTTTCTGTCTGCAGGTGTTTCTATCAGCAGGTGTTTCTATCAGCAGGTGTTTCTATCAGCAGGTGTTTCTATCAGCAGTTGTTTCTGTCTGCAGGTGTTTCTGTCTGCAGGTGTGTCTGTCTGCAGGTGTTTCTATCAGCAGGTGTTTCTATCAGCAGGTGTTTCAGCCTGCAGGTGTTTCTATCTGCAGGTGTTTCTATCAGCAGGTGTTTCTGTCTGCAGGTGTTTCTATCAGCAGGTGTTTCAGCCTGCAGGTGTTTCTATCAGCAGGTGTTTCTGTCTGCAGGTGTGTCTGTCTGCAGGTGTTTCTATCTGCAGGTGTTTCTATCAGCAGGTGTTTCTATCAGCAGGTGCTTCAGCAGGTGTTTCTATCTGCAGGTGTTTCTATCAGCAGGTGTTTCAGCCTGCAGGTGTTTCTATCAGCAGGTGTTTCTGTCTGCAGGTGTGTCTATCAGCAGGTGTTTCTATCAGCAGGTGCTTCAGCAGGTGTTTCTATCTGCAGGTGTTTCTATCAGCAGGTGTTTCAGCCTGCAGGTGTTTCTATCAGCAGGTGTTTCAGCATGTGTTTCTATCTGCAGGTGTTTCTATCAGCAGGTGTTTCTATCTGCAGGTGTTTCTATCTGCAGGTGTTTCTGTCTGCAGGTGTTTCTGTCTGCAGGTGTTTCTGTCTGCAGGTGTTTCAGCAGGTGTTTCTATCTGCAGGTGTTTCTATCAGCAGGTGTTTCTTTCTGCAGGCTTTTCTGTCTGCAGGTGTTTCTATCTGCAGGTGTTTCAGCCTGCAGGTGTTTCTATCAGCAGGTGTGTCTGTCTGCAGGTGTTTCAGCAGGTGTTTCTATCTGCAGGTGTTTCTATCAGCAGGTGTTTCTGTCTGCAGGTGTTTCTGTCTGCAGGTGTTTCTATCTGCAGCTGTTTCTGTCTGCAGGTGTTTCTATCTGCAGGTGTTTCTATCTGCAGGTGTTTCTGTCTGCAGGTGTTTCTATCTGCAGGTGTTTCTATCAGCAGGTGTTTCTATCTGCAGGTGTTTCTATCAGCAGGTGTTTCTATCTGCAGGTGTTTCTATCTGCAGGTGTTTCTATCTGCAGGTGTTTCTATCTGCAGGTGTTTCTATCTGCAGGTGTTTCTATCAGCAGGTGTGTCCGTCTGCAGGTGTTTCTATCAGCAGGTGTTTCTATCTGCAGGTGTTTCTATCAGCAGGTGTTTCTATCTGCAGGTGTTTCTATCTGCAGGTGTTTCTATCTGCAGGTGTTTCTGTCTGCAGGTGTTTCTATCTGCAGGTGTTTCTATCTGCAGGTGTTTCTATCAGCAGGTGTTTCTATCTGCAGGTGTTTCTATCAGCAGGTGTTTCTATCTGCAGGTGTTTCTATCTGCAGGTGTTTCTATCTGCAGGTGTTTCTGTCTGCAGGTGTTTCTATCTGCAGGTGTTTCTATCTGCAGGTGTTTCTGTCTGCAGGTGTTTCTGTCTGCAGGTGTTTCTATCTGCAGGTGTTTCTATCTGCAGGTGTTTCTATCTGCAGGTGTTTCTATCTGCAGGTGTTTCTATCAGCAGGTGTTTCTATCTGCAGGTGTTTCTATCAGCAGGTGTTTCTGTCTGCAGGTGTTTCTATCTGCAGGTGTTTCTATCAGCAGGTGTTTCTATCAGCAGGTGTTTCTGTCTGCAGGTGTTTCTATCAGCAGGTGTTTCTATCTGCAGGTGTTTCTATCAGCAGGTGTTTCTATCTGCAGGTGTTTCTATCAGCAGGTGTTTCTATCTGCAGGTGTTTCTATCTGCAGGTGTTTCTATCTGCAGGTGTTTCTATCTGCAGGTGTTTCTATCTGCAGGTGTTTCTATCTGCAGGTGTTTCTATCAGCAGGTGTGTCCGTCTGCAGGTGTTTCTATCAGCAGGTGTTTCTATCTGCAGGTGTTTCTATCAGCAGGTGTTTCTATCTGCAGGTGTTTCTATCTGCAGGTGTTTCTATCTGCAGGTGTTTCTGTCTGCAGGTGTTTCTATCTGCAGGTGTTTCTATCTGCAGGTGTTTCTATCTGCAGGTGTTTCTATCAGCAGGTGTTTCTATCTGCAGGTGTTTCTATCAGCAGGTGTTTCTGTCTGCAGGTGTTTCTATCTGCAGGTGTTTCTATCAGCAGGTGTTTCTATCAGCAGGTGTTTCTGTCTGCAGGTGTTTCTATCAGCAGGTGTTTCTATCTGCAGGTGTTTCTATCAGCAGGTGTTTCTATCTGCAGGTGTTTCTATCAGCAGGTGTTTCTATCAGCAGGTGTTTCTATCAGCAGGTGTTTCTATCAGCAGGTGTTTCTATCTGCAGGTGTTTCTATCAGCAGGTGTTTCTATCTGCAGGTGTTTCTATCTGCAGGTGTTTCTATCTGCAGGTGTTTCTGTCTGCAGGTGTTTCTATCTGCAGGTGTTTCTATCTGCAGGTGTTTCTATCAGCAGGTGTTTCTATCTGCAGGTGTTTCTATCAGCAGGTGTTTCTATCTGCAGGTGTTTCTATCAGCAGGTGTTTCTATCTGCAGGTGTTTCTATCAGCAGGTGTTTCTATCTGCAGGTGTTTCTATCAGCAGGTGTTTCTGTCAGCAGGTGTTTCTATCTGCAGGTGTTTCTATCAGCAGGTGTTTCTATCTGCAGGTGTTTCTATCTGCAGGTGTTTCTATCTGCAGGTGTTTCTGTCTGCAGGTGTTTCTATCTGCAGGTGTTTCTATCTGCAGGTGTTTCTATCAGCAGGTGTTTCTGTCTGCAGGTGTTTCTGTCTGCAGGTGTTTCTATCTGCAGGTGTTTCTATCAGCAGGTGTTTCTGTCTGCAGGTGTTTCTATCAGCAGGTGTTTCTATCTGCAGGTGTTTCTATCTGCAGGTGTTTCTATCTGCAGGTGTTTCTATCTGCAGGTGTTTCTATCAGCAGGTATTTCTGTCAGCAGGTGTTTCTATCTGCAGGTGTTTCTATCAGCAGGTGTTTCTGTCTGCAGGTGTTTCTATCTGCAGGTGTTTCTATCTGCAGGTGTTTCTGTCTGCAGGTGTTTCTATCTGCAGGTGTTTCTATCTGCAGGTGTTTCTATCTGCAGGTGTTTCTATCTGCAGGTGTTTCTATCAGCAGGTGTTTCTGTCAGCAGGTGTTTCTATCTGCAGGTGTTTCTATCTGCAGGTGTTTCTGTCTGCAGGTGTTTCTATCTGCAGGTGTTTCTATCTGCAGGTGTTTCTATCTGCAGGTGTTTCTGTCTGCAGGTGTTTCTATCTGCAGGTGTTTCTATCTGCAGGTGTTTCTATCAGCAGGTGTTTCTGTCTGCAGGTGTTTCTATCTGCAGGTGTTTCTATCTGCAGGTGTTTCTATCAGCAGGTGTTTCTGTCTGCAGGTGTTTCTATCTGCAGGTGTTTCTATCTGCAGGTGTTTCTGTCTGCAGGTGTTTCTATCTGCAGGTGTTTCTATCTGCAGGTGTTTCTATCAGCAGGTGTTTCTGTCAGCAGGTGTTTCTATCTGCAGGTGTTTCTATCAGCAGGTGTTTCTGTCTGCAGGTGTTTCTGTCTGCAGGTGTTTCTATCTGCAGGTGTTTCTGTCTGCAGGTGTTTCTGTCTGCAGGTGTTTCTATCTGCAGGTGTTTCTATCAGCAGGTGTTTCTATCTGCAGGTGTTTCTATCAGCAGGTGTTTCTGTCTGCAGGTGTTTCTATCTGCAGGTGTTTCTGTCTGCAGGTGTTTCTGTCTGCAGGTGTTTCTATCTGCAGGTGTTTCTATCAGCAGGTGTTTCTATCAGCAGGTGTTTCTATCAGCAGGTGTTTCTGTCTGCAGGTGTTTCTATCTGCAGGTGTTTCTATCAGCAGGTGTTTCTATCTGCAGGTGTTTCTATCAGCAGGTGTTTCTGTCTGCAGGTGTTTCTATCAGCAGGTGTTTCTATCTGCAGGTGTTTCTATCTGCAGGTGTTTCTATCAGCAGGTGTTTCTATCAGCAGGTGTTTCTATCAGCAGGTGTTTCTGTCTGCAGGTGTTTCTATCTGCAGGTGTTTCTATCTGCAGGTGTTTCTATCAGCAGGTGTTTCTATCTGCAGGTGTTTCTATCAGCAGGTGTTTCTATCTGCAGGTGTTTCTATCTGCAGGTGTTTCTATCAGCAGGTGTTTCTATCTGCAGGTGTTTCTATCAGCAGGTGTTTCTATCTGCAGGTGTTTCTATCTGCAGGTGTTTCTATCAGCAGGTGTTTCTATCAGCAGGTGTTTCTATCTGCAGGTGTTTCTATCAGCAGGTGTTTCTATCTGCAGGTGTTTCTATCTGCAGGTGTTTCTATCTGCAGGTGTTTCTATCTGCAGGTGTTTCTATCTGCAGGTGTTTCTGTCTGCGGGTGTTTCTATCTGCAGGTGTTTCTATCTGCAGGTGTTTCTATCTGCAGGTGTGTCCGTCTGCAGGTGTTTCAGCAGGTGTTATATCACCCTGTGATCCTCACCATGTAGCTGTTGAAGGCAGAGGAGTCTGCATCCACCATGTGCAGCAGCTCATTCATTGCCTGATGAAATGGAGGAATCAGCTTCCTCATCACGCTGTCCAGATTCTCAAACTGTCTCTTTCCGTATGTCATCTGTCCCACCATGGCACCTAATGCTGCCCCCTACAGGAATAATAGCATCACAGCAATTATAACATGAAGGTGACTCCCCCTGCTGGACGGCCTTTGGTGGCTCACCATGGATGCGATGGCAGCAGAAACCGATCCTCCTCCCGGAGCAGCAGTTCGAGCGCCGACACTGTGAACAAACTGCTGCAGAGACAGAGATATAAGGCCGCCTTGTTCCTCTGACCTCACCATGTACCTGTAAGAAACCTCCACATTTACCACAGCCTGTCATCTGATGTCTGCCTCTGAACCTGCAGGAGGAGTAAACTCACTCTATGATTCTCTCCTTTGGGTTGAACGGGCCGAGGGAATCTAGACCCAGTTTGCTGATTACCTGCAGATCGTTAAGGAGACGTTCAAATGCAGAACTGACCCTGCTAGCAAACAGACTTGCCTACTGACCAGGCGGACTTTGTGCTCCTCCTCAATGATGAAGAGCTGATCTCTTTTGATGTAGAAGTCAGCAGAGTCCAGCAGAGCTTTTAGGGGAATCAAACCGACGATCTGAGAGCCGACCACCGGCAGCTTCAGCTCCTGAACACCATGAACATCTGTCATAGTGCAACTCACGCCTCTGCAGGTTCATTGTAGACATCCAGACCTTTACCTCAGCATCCCTGCAGATCTCCTCATACACAGCGTGCAGCGGCGTCATCTCAAAGTCCAGGATGTTAGTGGACACCTGAGCCAGGTTGGCTTCCTCCAGGTACCAGCCCATCCCCTGCACCTGCTTCAGGAGTCCTGGCTGCTCAGAGCGAGACAGGAAGTCAGAGAAAGGTGCTGCTAGACCTTCATACCTGCGTTCAACAGGCAGAGACCCAACCAGGTCAGCAGAAGCTTGATGTGCTGATTGGTTCAGGATTAGATTCATTCATTCATTCATTCATTCATTCATTCATTCATTCATTCATTCATTCATCTCATCTTCATTAATGATTCAGCCATTAGCATGTAGCTCACCACCAGCAGTGCGTGGATGTGTGAATAAAGGGTGAAAAACGGAGCTCCCAGTAATGAATTATCATGAATTAAGTTCTAGAGTATCTGATTTCCTGATGAACATGTATCTCCCAGCATGCACCTGGTCCTTCCCTCGGCCCTGCTCCCGGATGTCCAAGGCAATACGATGAGCCTGTTCTTTGGTGCTGATCAGATTCACGTTGTACGCAATCAGGAACTTGCGAGCCCCGGTTACCGTGGCGCCCCATGATGGCACAAAGAGGGCGGGGCCAAAGTCTGGGGCCCAGTCCTCACGCTTCAGCTGCAGGGAAGGAGGAGAACAAAGATGGTGGATCTGTGGGTCTTGATGAAGTGAAATTCATTCCTGACTATGTGAACTCTAGCATCATCATGTCTTGTTCTGTGTGAATATTCGCTAATATTAGCTTCTGTTCTGAAACCAGTTCCTTTGGTTTATGATGTGATGAAAGCTGAATGATAAGATAAAATATTCCACTCTGATGTCGCTCCTCAGTATCTCCAACCCTCTAAGGGTTTCCTGTCCTGCAGGTTTCAGAGGTCTCCTTACTGCCACCCACTGGACTGACTGACAGGCAGCATTAGCAAACATCAGGGAGATGCTTGGCGATCGTTTTTTACTCGAGCTTCGAGCGGTAACTAGGTGACTGTCAGAGAGTAAACCAACACTTATTGGCCTATTTTTCAGACTGATCCAATCAGCTCTCTGATCAACCAGTCGCCTGGAACGCTGGTTGATCAGA
Organism: Cyprinodon tularosa; assembly: GCF_016077235.1. NCBI lineage: Eukaryota > Metazoa > Chordata > Actinopteri > Cyprinodontiformes > Cyprinodontidae > Cyprinodon > Cyprinodon tularosa. The sequence continues at coordinate 25,087 of NW_024039545.1, forward strand.
GCATCGCTTTGGACAGAAACGCTGCACAGGTTTCACCAGCACCTCTTCCTCACACCGCTCTCTGTTGTTGTCTGCGAAATCGCAGTAGTTCTAATCCAGGTGAGCAGGAACATGGTAAAACTGAATGTTGCTTGATTGATCACAGACCTTCTCAGGTAAAGCTTCATACTCTCCAGACCGGACTGATGGCAGACTCCTCCTGGATTCTGATCGCGCTGCTTCTCCATAAAGATACACTGAGGATAAATTAAAAAATCTGCTTTTATTTTACATCTCTTCCAACATTCCCCAGTTGTTCAGATGTTCTGGTTCTTCTGGTTCGGCCTCTCACCAGGAACGTGCAGCATCTCTGCCAGTCTGCGTCCGAACTCGTTGGCACAGTGGACGCAGTCGTCCATAGTGACGTTCTGGACTGGGATGAAAGGACAGACGTCCAGCGCCCCGGTCCGTGGATGCTCTCCTAAAGCAGAAGCAGACCTTCATCAACAGTTTGTCCTGAGGAGAGAACATCCGCCGTGGACTCACACTGACCTGAGTGTTTCCTCATGTCAATGAGGCTGAAGGCTCGCTGGGCGGCATTCAGCGCCCCCTCCACCACCGCCTCTGGGGAACCCACGAAGGTGTAGACAGTCCTGTTGGTGGAGGCCCCTGGGTCAACGTCCAGCAGGCTGCAGCCGGGGGTTTGAGAGATGGCTGCAGAGATGGCATCGATCACCTGGGGAAAGGTAGAGAAGCAGCCTGGTTTCAGAGATCAGATCACTTCAGATGTTTTTAGGACCTTCAGCCGAATCCAAACAAAGCTGATGGTTGATCAAAGTCTGTTAGGATGATGCAGGAGATGTTTATTGATTATTCTGACCACTCTAGGAGCTTTAACTCACTGCAGGGTCACTAAAGGGCTTAAACCAGCATCTCCACCATGTTCGACTGGTTCCCAGTCATTTGGGTTTGACTGCATGCTGGGGGCAGAATGGATGCAGTATAGTCTGATAAACATTAGAAGATGCTGGTCCTGGACCTCTGGCTAGATGTTTGGAGCTGAAGAACACAGAACATGGAGCTTCAAGAAGCAGCAGAGCTGCAGAGTCCTACCTGTTTGTCTCGACCCTCAGAGAAGTTCGGAACACACTCCACCAGCAGAGCCATGGTGTCTGCAGACTGCAGGGGGACAGTAGACTTCAGCCTCACCCCCCTTCCCACACATCCTCCGGGGGCCAATCATTAACCATGGCAGCCACATGACTGGGGTTGCACAACTCTGAAGGCATGCTGGGGCCCCGTCCATCCACAGGGGGGGGGGGGTCACAGAACACCCTATGAAGGCCCAATAGATTGAATTTGGTTCCTTTGGTGAAAAACCCAGAAACAAACTAAAACTCCTTCAGTCACTGAAATAGTTCAGGTTGAAGCTTTAAAGATCTGAATAAAGCTTCAGCTCAGATGTTTCACCAGGAGAAGAAGGTTGGATGAAGCCAGAGGCTGATGAGAAGCTCCATGTTTATCAGATAGGGAGACAGAGAGGTCCAGAGTCTGACAGATAAACTCGTCTCTGTTGGACTTAATAGTTTTTAATCAGTTAGAAAGTAGAAATAAACTGTGGAACATTTTCTAAACCTGCTTCTGGAAAACAGAAGATGAACTTCACAGCAGGACTGGATCAGAACCCATAAAAACACAGAATGGAGAAGAACCAAGGTGTGTGTGTGTGTGTGGGGGGGGGGGGGGGGGGTTGTTTCACATTAATTATCTAAATTCAAAAATTGGATCTCTCTTTACTTTAACTTTTTAATCCAAATTAAACATCAGTTTCTCCTCTGAGGTAAAACCTCCCAGAAGGAAACGTCCGACTGTTCTTTGAACCAGTAGAGGAGAAACAGTGACCCCTGCTGGTCGCATTATAGCTACAATCCTGGTTCTACTGATCAGGAGGTTACAGACTCCAGTGTCATAATGAGATACTTTAACTAGGACATGACAGCTGCCCTGAGCGTAAACACCCAGGGCCGGAGATAAGAGGACACATGGTGGGACAAAGGAACCATCAGATCAAGAATCCCTTTCCAACTGAAAACTGCAGCATCTTCATGGGGAAACCTGAACCAGTGATGCTCAGACCTCCACACCCTCAGCTTCCTCCTCCAGTCAAATCCTAAAACCACACGTTCAGAAATTCAGTCAAACACAGGCAGCATTTTAAAATATTTATTCCAGAAGTTTCATGGAGGGAAAAGGCAGAAGCCCCAACAGGAAACGTCTGAAAGGGAAATAGGATATTTGGTGTCTGGTCTGTTTGAGGAACTATATAAAACTAAAAGTAAAGCCAGTAACCTTCAGGAGCTGTAGATGTGCTGTTTGCTGTTCCTGGAGCTTGATCCTGGTCCCAATGAAGACTGGCGTGATGATGTCACAGAAGAAGAAGGGTTTAACTCCAAGCAAGGAGAAAAAGTCTTTTCTTCAGGTGAAGGTCTTTCATGGTGAGACAAATAAAAGTAAACAAATCCAAAGGTCTGAGCTTACGATCCGTTAAAGAGGCCATAAGATTCTGAGCTTAAATTCCAGCCAAACCCATTTACACATTAACAGATAAAACCTTTAGATAAATCAAACATTACCGCCACATATCTGACTCTATAACCATTAAAACAACTATTTTCATTCCTTTCAGACGGAACTATTCACAGACTGGATTATATTAAACTGAACTTCGAATATTCACCACTGTATGGCGCCATTTCCATTTTTCCTCTGATCACGGAGCAGCCGGCTTGCTTGGACTCACATTGAATCATGGGATACCCGAGGCTACGAAGGATTCAGCGGACCCGTCCTTCAAAACGGGGGAAAAGAAGGACGCATTCGTCGGCCGCATAACGACGAGTCTTCCAATGCCTCAGCGCCGCACTATGATGTAATCAGCCTATGAATCTGGCCTTCAGAGGATGCAGCCGCTGGATTTCAACACAACAAGAGAGAGAGAGAATTGCAGCAGAGTGCGGGGGGGGGGGGGGGGGGGGGTGGGAAACCAGGAAAACAACAGAAACAAATAACAAATAACCTATAAAGACAAATAGGAAGTAAACTAGAATAACTATGAAGAACTAATGGAAATAGAAACCAAGGAATCACAGGATAGCAACGACAAAAGATATTGGATATTGTCTCTCCAACAGAACAACAGTTTGCATCATTTGAATCCACAACAAGGCTTTCTATAATCTGGCATCAACTGTCTGAGAAGCCACAGAACAGAAAAACAGAAGTTTCCTGGGTTGTGCCACAGAGGCAGAGTGAACAAGTGAGAACAATGATCCAGGTTGCCTCACAGGAAAAATGACAAATCCTGCAGACATCTGTGACAGAAACACTCATTTTAGGCATCGGATTTTATGCCCCTCTATGGAGCTACACGTTTCTAAGTAATCATTTCATCACAATGTCCACGTCAATGGAAATGTTTCCAAAATCTACCAGACCCTAGAAACACCCTGGGAACCATCAGAAAACAAGCAGTCTGCTGTTTCCTAGCAGAGGACCAAAGCTACCAATCTGTCTAAGCTATTCACCCTTAGCAACACATGAAGCTAATCATTTTCTGATACCTTTTGGACGACTTCCTGCGCCAGTTTTATTCCATCTATCTGTAAGCAAAGAAAACCTTTGCAACGTTCACCTTAGGCAGCCCGGGGAATCTTGGAAGCAGACCTGGAAACATGTTCCTGATTTCCCTGGAGAACAATGCTTTGTGCAGTCAGTAAAACACATGAAGACATTTTAAAAGAAAAAACTGAGAGTAAAGAGCTGCTTTAGGTTTCTGGAGTCAGGAGGAAGGTTGTCTGACTCTGAGCTTTGACTCTTCCAGATGATGTAATGGTGACCATGAAGACAGAACGTCCTGTCTGGTTCCTGAATGTGAGGCTATCAGCAGCATCTCCGAGGAAGAACGTCCTTAATGATTAGAGGGTTAGGCTTAGGCTTAGTACTATTTAACGCCCTCGCACGTGTTAAATAGGCGTTTCCTCTTGGGGATGTGTGTTTTCTGCAGAGGTATGGGTCTTTTCAGAAATTAGCAAAATAATCCACTATGCCTTTAACAACAAAAGCAAAACTAATATTGTAAAAAAATAGAACAAACAGGTAAAAGATGGTAAGATTAAAATCTAGGAGAGGTCTGTTTTATGATCTCATTGGCTGCTCAGCTGGGTATTTATCACCAACACTTCCTCCTCTACCACTCACCTTAAACCTTCAGACAGCAGTGATTGTAAAAGGGGCCATAAACAGTCAGAAGGCGTCTGATCTGCAACATGGAAGGCTGGTTCTGCATTGTTCTCATGTGGGGTAAGAAAACCTCCTCGCCTCTCTGGTTTCTGCTGCAGATGATCTGTTTCCATTAGCAGTGAGAGTCGTTGATTAACCAGCAAAATGACCGTTTAACTTTCAGTTAAACTTTCACTGTTCTTGGTCCCAGCTATTTATTAACCTAAATGAGGAAAAAACAGCAGCTTATTAAAGACAGGATCCAACCAAAGGATCCAGACTAGAACAGAACTGGACCAGAACCGGGTGGAACAAAATGTTTGCCTGTCCAGCTCTGTTTGAGCTGCATCATTCAGAAGGTCAGGACTTGGTGGAAACAACCTGGGAGAATAGATCCATCCTGCCTCGTATCTGCAGCACAGGATCGGGTCCTTCCTGATGTCAGAGTCCGTCTGATTCCATTAAAGACGGTTTGGACACTCTGGTACCAACAGAGCTTCATTTAGATCCATCAGCTGATGAGTCTCCAATTAAGCTAAGCTCGTGTCAGAAAGGGTCACAATAGGTTCGCTGACCTCCAATGGTCTCCATGGTGACCAGATCTCAGTCCAACAGAAGGCAGAATTAGTTTATTTCATTGGACGTTACAACAGAGAGTCATTCAGCGATTTATAGACCAACAGGAGGACTTTAAAGTCTATTTTCTGAGACTCTGTAAAGATTCTGAGTCATCCAGGTCATGGTTAAAAAGTTCAGTGTAAGGAGCCGGAGGTGAAGCTTTCTAGATGTTTCTCCTTTCAGCCTCGAGGCTTCTTCAGTTCTAACTAGTGGAACAAAGAATTCTGGGGAACCAAAGGGGCTCTGATCCCTCCCACTGGACTGGCCATGGAGGTCATCAGGGGGTTAATGGTGGTTCCCTCGTCAGTTTTGGTCCCATGTCTCATTGAAGTGAGTCAGGTGAGGGCAGGTGAGGCGAATCTTCTGGGTATTGTTCCTAAAGGTCATTTTGTTAGTAGGTGTAAGGTTCTGTCTGAGACCACCTTCTCTGTTGAGAGATGGTTTTTCCAGGTTAACAAAGATGGCTTCCTTAACCTCTCTATCAAACCATCTGTCTTCCTTGGCCAGAATCTGGACGTTGTTGTCCTCAAACGAGCGTCCTTTAATCTCCAGGTGTAGCTGAACAGCAGAGTCCTGTCCTGAGGAGTTGGCCGTCCTGCGTAAAGTTTCTCTCACTGTTTTGACGTCGGAGAGGAAAACGCCCGACAAAAGTATTTAGTATTTAGTATTTGAGTTAAATCAGATGACAGGCAGAGCTTCCTTCTTTTTATAGATGTTATTGTAGACCTAGACGCCAGTCTTTTGCCAGCTGCATTCGGCTTTTCGACATTTCAACATTTTTTCACTTCTGAATGGTAAAAAACTTCTTTAAGCAGACTTTGCCCCTCTAGAAACAAGCTTCACTTTGGAGACCCTGGATGTTATGGACCAAGTCATCTTAAAGGGTTAGAGGGCAAAGTGAAGGTAGAGGAGAAGATCTGGTTAAAGGATCCATAGCATCGTCCAAAGATGCTCCTGTCTTAGGATGTCCTTATGGCGGAGTCACTGAGATTAAGGGTTTCAAACCAAAGTTTCTAAGATTACTAGATTACACTTCCATCTTCAGATTATAGAATAGTTGTAATCAACATATATCACAGATAAACGTAGTTAAAATCAATTAAAATATTTGTTTTGGACTCAAGAGACCTGGAGCAATTCTAGAACATGTTTGTTCCCTGAAGAGGAGAATATTTAAAAGAGTCAAAAACCTTTTTACACTTCAGTGAATCTTAAAAAAGTTTCCTTTGCTATCTGCGCCAAGAAAGGAGATTGTAGATCTAGGGAATCAGATCTATCAGAATGGGCGCCTCGTTAAAGTCATATAACCATGTTTCTGTGAACAACAAAACATCAGGATTATGGTCATCAATGAAGTCATTGATCAAAAAGCGGAGATCTAAAGTTCAGTAAAGCAGCTTTATCTAACTTAGTGGGCGATATTCACTCTGCTGGTTGGATCGGACCATTTATGGCTTTTAAATGTGGTTGCTTATAACCGTCTCTTATCGTTTTAGCTTTGTTCTTTCTGCCATAAATTAACTCTCAGATTTTATGACCGTTTCCCATCAGGGACCCTGGAAATGGTCATTTCTGGTAACACCGATGCCTGATCAAAGAGAAGTGATTTGAAGGTCCTGATTTGGGATAGATTAAAGTCGACCCTCAAGGGCCGCAGTCCTGCAGGTTTTAGATGTTTCCCTGCTTCAGCACAGCTGATTTTCATCAATAGCTGATTAAAAGGCTATTGTTGAACTGCAATCATCAGAATCGGCTATGCTAAACATTTCAAACCTGCAGGACAGCGGCGCTGGAGGGCCGATTTCAGGAAGCCTTTGGTGTAGAAGACCTGAACAACTGATGGGTTTGATGGGGAACTGGGTTCAAATGTAGTGAGATCCTCATCTTGGATGGGCGCCAAGAGGCCGGGTCATTACGGGTCATTGTGGTCCCACATGTCTGAGCAACGTATCTCACCCTTTGTTGGATCTATGCAATAAAAAATGGAGGCCGACATAAGAGGAAAGCCAGTTCTAAGACGCCGCTGTTTTCTCATAGATTTAAAAGAACAATAAAGTTAGATCGCTCCAGGAGCCACACACTGGATTAATTCATACTTTATATAATTACTAAAACATGTGTTTTTTTAAATATTTTGATACAAGTTCAGTAAGAATGTCTCTGTAAAATTCAGACGTTATGACAGGCAGAGCTCTCCATAGGAAAGCTGTAGTTTAACAGCAGGATAAAGAGTTTGGCTGGGTTCCGATTTCCTCTAAGTTCTTCTAGTTTATGAGGCAAACTTAAGACATTTAGTCAAAATCATTTCCACATAGAGAAAACCTGTAGTGACTTTCATGCTGATCTACAGACTGCCTCTTTATTCTTTTGGGTTTCTTTCAGTGACGACGCAAATTTATCGCAGGTGCTGGTAGAGTGGAGTTCAGATGCTTGGATCAGGACGGTTTGTTAGTCTGTCGACTGTGGAAAATAAGACAAGAATTATCAATGTTTCTGATAATAAACTCAGAAAAAAGATTGTTGGAAGTTCTATGAGTCGCATGTCTGTTTAAAGAGAATGTAATAAACCTGGAGTCCGGACTTTCTTTATCTGCTTTTTCAAACCTAAGTTGTTGATTTTTCAGTTTTCACTTTTTTCACTAACTGGTGGAGCACTTCTCTCCAGAGACGTTTCCCTCCATCGAACGATCTTCACTTTAATTGGAGCAATAAGCCTTTTAGACTGAGAGTTATCGACCGACTCATCTCACAGGGTTAGAGGGCAAAGCGGAGGTAGAGAAGGTCCAAAGCACCGTCCAAAGATGCTCCTGTCCAAAGATGCTCCTGTCTGAAGATGCTCCTGTCTGAAGATGCTCCTGTCCAAAGATGCTCCTGTCCGAAGATGCTCCTGTCTGAAGATGCTCCTGTCCAAAGATGCTCCTCTCCAAAGATGCTCCTGTCTGAAGATGCTCCTGTCCAAAGATGCTCCTGTCTGAAGATGCTCCTGTCCGAAGATGCTCCTGTCTGAAGATGCTCCTGTCCAAAGATGCTCCTGTCTGAAGATGCTCCTGTCCGAAGATGCTCCTGTCCAAAGATGCTCCTGTCCGAAGATGCTCCTGTCTGAAGATGCTCCTGTCCGAAGATGCTCCTGTCCGAAGATGCTCCTGTCCGAAGATGCTCCTGTCTGAAGATGCTCCTGTCTGAAGATGCTCCTGTCCGAAGATGCTCCTGTCTGAAGATGCTCCTGTCTGAAGATGCTCCTGTCCGAAGATGCTCCTGTCTGAAGATGCTCCTGTCTGAAGATGCTCCTGTCCAAAGATGCTCCTCTCCAAAGATGCTCCTGTCTGAAGATGCTCCTGTCCGAAGATGCTCCTGTCTGAAGATGCTCCTCTCCAAAGATGCTCCTGTCTGAAGATGCTCCTGTCTGAAGATGCTCCTGTCCGAAGATGCTCCTGTCTGAAGATGCTCCTGTCTGAAGATGCTCCTGTCCAAAGATGCTCCTGTCTGAAGATGCTCCTCTCCAAAGATGCTCCTGTCTGAAGATGCTCCTGTCCGAAGATGCTCCTGTCTGAAGATGCTCCTGTCCGAAGATGCTCCTGTCTGAAGATGCTCCTGTCTGAAGATGCTCCTGTCTGAAGATGGTCCTGTCCAAAGATGCTCCTCTCCAAAGATGCTCCTGTCTGAAGATGCTCCTGTCTGAAGATGCTCCTCTCCAAAGATGCTCCTGTCTGAAGATGCTCCTGTCCAAAGATGCTCCTGTCCGAAGATGCTCCTGTCTGAAGATGCTCCTGTCCGAAGATGCTCCTGTCTGAAGATGCTCCTGTCTGAAGATGCTCCTGTCTGAAGATGCTCCTGTCCAAAGATGCTCCTCTCCAAAGATGCTCCTGTCTGAAGATGCTCCTGTCTGAAGATGCTCCTGTCTGAAGATGCTCCTGTCTGAAGATGCTCCTGTCTGAAGATGCTCCTGTCCAAAGATGCTCCTGTCCGAAGATGCTCCTCTCCAAAGATGCTCCTGTCCAAAGATGCTCCTGTCCAAAGATGCTCCTGTCCGAAGATGCTCCTCTCCGAAGATGCTCCTCTCCAAAGATGCTCCTGTCTGAAGATGCTCCTGTCCAAAGATGCTCCTGTCCAAAGATGCTCCTGTCTGAAGATGCTCCTGTCCAAAGATGCTCCTGTCCGAAGATGCTCCTCTCCAAAGATGCTCCTGTCCAAAGATGCTCCTGTCCAAAGATGCTCCTGTCCGAAGATGCTCCTCTCCGAAGATGCTCCTCTCCAAAGATGCTCCTGTCTGAAGATGCTCCTGTCCAAAGATGCTCCTGTCCAAAGATGCTCCTGTCTGAAGATGCTCCTGTCTGAAGATGCTCCTGTCCAAAGATGCTCCTGTCCAAAGATGCTCCTGTCCAAAGATGCTCCTGTCCAAAGATGCTCCTGTCTGAAGATGCTCCTGTCCAAAGATGCTCCTGTCCGAAGATGCTCCTCTCCAAAGATGCTCCTGTCCAAAGATGCTCCTGTCTGAAGATGCTCCTGTCCAAAGATGCTCCTGTCCAAAGATGCTCCTGTCCGAAGATGCTCCTCTCCGAAGATGCTCCTCTCCAAAGATGCTCCTGTCTGAAGATGCTCCTGTCCAAAGATGCTCCTGTCCAAAGATGCTCCTGTCTGAAGATGCTCCTGTCTGAAGATGCTCCTGTCCAAAGATGCTCCTGTCCAAAGATGCTCCTGTCTGAAGATGCTCCTGTCCGAAGATGCTCCTCTCCAAAGATGCTCCTGTCTGAAGATGCTCCTGTCTGAAGATGCTCCTGTCCAAAGATGCTCCTGTCTGAAGATGCTCCTGTCCAAAGATGCTCCTGTCTGAAGATGCTCCTGTCTGAAGATGCTCCTGTCTGAAGATGCTCCTGTCCAAAGATGCTCCTGTCCAAAGATGCTCCTGTCCAAAGATGCTCCTGTCTGAAGATGCTCCTGTCCAAAGATGCTCCTGTCCAAAGATGCTCCTGTCCAAAGATGCTCCTGTCTGAAGATGCTCCTGTCTGAAGATGCTCCTGTCCAAAGATGCTCCTGTCCGAAGATGCTCCTCTCCAAAGATGCTCCTGTCTGAAGATGCTCCTGTCTGAAGATGCTCCTGTCCAAAGATGCTCCTGTCCGAAGATGCTCCTCTCCAAAGATGCTCCTGTCCAAAGATGCTCCTGTCCAAAGATGCTCCTGTCTGAAGATGCTCCTGTCCGAAGATGCTCCTCTCCAAAGATGCTCCTGTCTGAAGATGCTCCTGTCCAAAGATGCTCCTCTCCAAAGATGCTCCTGTCCAAAGATGCTCCTGTCCAAAGATGCTCCTGTCCGAAGATGCTCCTCTCCAAAGATGCTCCTGTCCAAAGATGCTCCTGTCCAAAGATGCTCCTGTCCGAAGATGCTCCTCTCCAAAGATGCTCCTGTCTGAAGATGCTCCTGTCTGAAGATGCTCCTGTCCAAAGATGCTCCTGTCCAAAGATGTTCCTGTCTGAAGATGCTCCTGTCCGAAGATGCTCCTGTCTGAAGATGCTCCTGTCCAAAGATGCTCCTGTCTGAAGATGCTCCTGTCTAAAGATGCTCCTCTCCAAAGATGCTCCTGTCTGAAGATGCTCCTGTCTGAAGATGCTCCTGTCTGAAGATGCTCCTGTCCAAAGATGCTCCTGTCCAAAGATGCTCCTCTCCAAAGATGCTCCTGTCTGAAGATGCTCCTGTCCAAAGATGCTCCTCTCCAAAGATGCTCCTGTCCAAAGATGCTCCTGTCCAAAGATGCTCCTGTCTGAAGATGCTCCTGTCTGAAGATGCTCCTGTCTGAAGATGCTCCTGTCCAAAGATGCTCCTGTCCAAAGATGCTCCTGTCTGAAGATGCTCCTGTCCAAAGATGCTCCTGTCTGAAGATGCTCCTGTCTGAAGATGCTCCTGTCTGAAGATGCTCCTGTCCAAAGATGCTCCTGTCTGAAGATGCTCCTGTCCAAAGATGCTCCTGTCTGAAGATGCTCCTGTCTGAAGATGCTCCTGTCTGAAGATGCTCCTGTCTGAAGATGCTCCTGTCTGAAGATGCTCCTGTCTGAAGATGCTCCTGTCCAAAGATGCTCCTGTCTGAAGATGCTCCTGTCTGAAGATGCTCCTGTCTGAAGATGCTCCTGTCCAAAGATGCTCCTGTCTGAAGATGCTCCTGTCTGAAGATGCTCCTGTCTGAAGATGCTCCTGTCCAAAGATGCTCCTGTCTGAAGATGCTCCTGTCTGAAGATGCTCCTGTCTGAAGATGCTCCTGTCCAAAGATGCTCCTGTCTGAAGATGCTCCTGTCTGAAGATGCTCCTGTCTGAAGATGCTCCTGTCCAAAGATGCTCCTGTCTGAAGATGCTCCTGTCTGAAGATGCTCCTGTCCAAAGATGCTCCTCTCCAAAGATGCTCCTGTCTGAAGATGCTCCTGTCCAAAGATGCTCCTGTCTGAAGATGCTCCTGTCTGAAGATGCTCCTGTCCGAAGATGTTCTTTTGTTCTCTAAAGATGCTTTAACATTTATTAATCTTTAATGATGATTTAATCAAATCTCACATGTTGGGTGAAGTTTCTTAGATTACCACATAGTTCTATTGCCAAAGTCAGCCAAAATAATAAAATAGTTATAATCAACATATATCACAGATAAAATCATTCAAATGTTTGTTTTGGACACAAGAGACAAAATTCAAGATTTCTCTATTTGTGACCCAACCTGGAGGTTTTGGTGCAGCCCATCCAAGAAAAGACCAAACATACAGACAGTATACAGACATGGGGGGGGGGGGGGGGGGGGGGGGGGCGTCCGAGGGCTCGCTGCCATAAAAGGCACTGCCCCTTTAAAACAAAAGAGATGGATCAAAATAGGTGAAGGGAGGAAAGAAAATCACGTCTTTATCTTTATCCTTGGCTGGATACAGTTTGAGGCTGCAAAAAAACATCTCATAGCAACAGGAAAGGTGACGTCTCTCAGAATGAACCATAGAGAAGGATGAGAGGCGCGTGAATCATCTCTGAGCAGCAGTGTGCGAAGTTAGTCCATGAGGCTGTAGGTCAACGTCCCAGACAGACGTAACCGTTGGTCAGCCGACCAACAAGGCAGCTTCACCGATGTCTTCATGAGAGGGAGGGGGGCAGCAGAGGGCAGGGCGTCATGTTTATATTCAATCCCTGGAAATTCAACTAGAGAACGGCCTCTCAAGGCCGAGCTGAATTTGGATAGAGATAGATTGTTTGGGTCGGGCTGGCTGATAATTCTTCCTGCCAGCCTTCAGAGTTTGGCTGGTGTCTCATCATGGCGCAAACCAATAGAACAGATTTATGGTCCAAGATAAAAGCTTGCAACTTTCTCCAAGATTATACCATTTCACCTCAGAGTCCAGAAACTGTAGCCAGCCTGCGATCCTGCAAGGATCACATCTGGTTTACACGGTTCTGCTCCCTGAACATCTCAGTCTGACTGTTGATAGCCATGCAGATCCCCTCATACATCCTGACAATGGCCAAAGCAGCCCCCAATGGCCCCCAATTTCAGGATTGGCCAACTATCCGCCAACTCAAACGGTAGAAATCCAAATATGTATGAACCTTCTACATCCTGGAGAGACATCATCAGCAGGCTCACAATCTTACACTTCTGCCAGGACTCTATTGTGTATCCGGAGCAAAACGTACCGTCTGGACAGAAGGTTTCCCCCTTACCCTGACTTCCGTAGACCAGCTGACCCGGATCCATGATTTATAGGTTTAGGGAAGATATGAGAAGAGAGGCTCCAGCAGAAGACAAGACACAGAATCTATCAGGAAAGACAGGGAGGGACGGAGACAAGTGTCCTCATCAATCGAGAGACAAGTCAGAAAAAGACCTGGAGAAATTCTAGAACATGTTCTTTACTTGAAGAGGTGAATACTTAAAAGAGTCAAATAGATTTTCACACTTCAGTGAATCTTAAAAAGTGGACGCTCACCCAGCTTTCCTTTGCTGTAAAGATTGTAGATCTAGGGAATCAGATCTATCAGAATGGGCGCCTCGTTAAAGTCATCTAACCATGTTAGATAACATTAAATAAAGCAGGTTTATCAGACTTACTGGGCGATATTTAGTCTGCTGGTTGGATCGGACCATTTATGGCTTTTAAATGTTTATAACCGTCTCTTATCGTTTCGCTTTGTTCTTTCTGTCACATATTAACGCTGAGATTTTACGACAGTTTCCCATCAGGGACCCTGGAAATGGTGATTTGTGGTAGAATTAGCTCTGGAGTTCAGTCTGTATCACAGGGGGGTGATTAGAAGGTCCTGATTCTGAGACGACAGGAAAGGAGCTGGTCGGGCTTCTTGGCTTTAGGTGCAGAAAGCTTGAGGAGACGAGGGAGCTGTAAGGAAAACATGCTTAGATTGGTAGAAGTGGAGATTCTCATATGACACGTGGAGGAATCTATTTAGTACCTTGTTGGATCTATGCCACCAGGAATTGAGCGAGCTCTCAGGGTAAATCAGAACAAAGCCAGTTATAGTAGGCTGCTGTTATCTTGTAGATTTATGAGATCAGTAAAGTTAGATTGCTCCAGGAGCAACATTGTTGTTTCCAAGCAGCTGCTTCATATAATCACTAAAACAAACGGTTCTTGATGAATAGATTCAAATTCAGGGTGTTTAGAAAATAACATTTAGTATCTTAGAAAGCGTTACAGTCTGCTGGGTTGTACTCAGTCAGCCCTCAGGTTGACTTACCTTAATGTGATGAATATGTGACAGTGAAGCTGATGGATGTGCTTCTTTACAGCAATTCCTTTAGCCTCTTCTGTAACAAACGTCAACTCAGCATCTTCCACCACCACGGACTGTACGGCTCCTGCAGACCTTAATACCACTGCGGTTCGTCTCAACGCTCCTGTTCTGACTGAACCAACCTCTTCAGCGACTTCAGTCCTCCTTACTGACCCTCCTACTGCTGAGGAAAGCCAGAAACCAACTCTAGCAACACCAAGACCACCTACTGCCTGGTCTACATCTACCACCTTATCACCTGAGACAACTGCCTCCTCTACTACAAACCAAGGCAACCCTTTCAACAATGATGCTACTACTAACTACCAGACTACTACAAGTCCGGATCATGTCACTAAAGAAGCTACAAATACAGCCCCCCCACCCACCCCGGCACAAACTACACCTGAGGATTTCCCAGCATCTATTCCTCCAAACCCAGAAGCAACTTCTCCTTGGAAGACACCAACAACTGCTTCACCCAGTGAAACCATCCACACCACAGGCAGCCAGACCACTGGTTTACCTTCAGCATCAAGTCCAACTCCTGAACCATTGAGTCCTTGGCCAACATCTACTGCTGTGACAGTTCCTACATCTCAGGATCCTACATCTACTCCACCTACTCCACCTTTTACTGGGAACCCAGACAATGATCCCACAACCACACCCTTCAGCCAGACCTCTGGGGTTACAGCCTTCCTGCCAACCACTGTCCAAACTACCACTAATACTACTACTAATAGTCCCACTACCACTAATACTACTAATAGTCACACTACTAATACTACTACTAATAGTCACAGTACTAATACTGCTTGGCCCACATTCTCGTCTAATCCTCCTGCTACTACTACTGCTACTACTCCTATACCTGAGACTGATCCTCCAGATGTTGCTGCTACAACTGGGGTTACATCTAATGTTCCTCCTGCTTCTCCTAGTCCTACTACTCCCATTACTACTACTTCCTTTAATACTACTACTACTACTAGTCCCACTACTAATACTCCTACTACTAGTCACACCACTAATACTACTACTAGTCACACTACTACTCCTACTACTACTACTAATCCCACTTCTGATACTCCTATAACTATTAATACTCCTACTACTACTACCAGTCCCAGTACTAATACTCCTACTACTACTACTTATCCCACTACTGATACTCCTACTACTATTAATACTCCTACTACTACTAGTAGTCCCACTACTAATACTCCTAATACTATTAATACTCCTACTACTACTACTAGTCCCACTACTAATACTCCTACTACTACTACTAATCCCACTACTGATACTCCTACTACTATTAATACTCCTACTACTACTACTAGTCCCACTACTAATACTCCTACTACTATTAATACTCCTACTACTACTACTAGTCCCACTACTAATACTCCTATTACTACTACTAATCCCACTACTGATACTCCTACTACTATTAATACTCCTACTACTACTACTAGTCCCACTACTTATACTCCTACTACTACTACTAATCCCACTACTAATACTCCTAATACTATTAATACTCCTACTACTACTACTAGTCCCAGTACTAATACTCCTACTACTATTAATACTCCTACTACTACTACTAGTCCCAGTACTAATACTCCTACTACTATTAATACTCCTACTACTACTACTAGTCCCACTACTAATACTCCTACTACTACTACTAATCCCACTACTGATACTCCTACTACTATTAATACTCCTACTACTACTACTAGTCCCACTACTAATACTCCTACTACTATTAATACTCCTACTACTACTACTAGTCCCACTACTAATACTCCTACTACTACTACTAATCCCACTACTGATACTCCTACTACTATTAATACTCCTACTACTACTACTAGTCCCACTACTAATACTCCTACTACTATTAATACTACTACTACTAGTCCCACTACTAATACTCCTACTACTACTACTAATCCCACTACTGATACTCCTACTACTATTAATACTCCTACTACTACTACTAGTCCCACTACTAATACTCCTACTACTATTAATACTCCTACTACTACTACTAGTCCCACTACTAATACTCCTACTACTACTACTAATCCCACTACTGATACTCCTACTACTATTAATACTCCTAATACTACTACTAGTCCCACTACTAATACTCCTACTACTACTACTAGTCCCAGTACTAATACTCCTACTACTATTAATACTCCTACTACTACTACTAATCCCACTACTGATACTCCTACTACTATTAATACTCCTACTACTACTACTAGTCCCACTACTAATACTCCTACTACTACTACTAGTCCCAGTACTAATACTCCTACTACTATTAATACTCCTACTACTACTACTAGTCCCACTACTAATACTCCTACTACTATTAATACTCCTACTACTACTACTAGTCCCACTACTAATACTCCTACTACTATTAATACTCCTACTACTACTACTAATCCCACTACTGATACTCCTACTACTACTACTAATCCCACTACTGATACCCCTACTACTATTAATACTCCTACTACTACTACTAGTCCCAGTACTAATACTCCTACTACTACTACTAGTCCCAGTACTAATACTCCTACTACTATTAATACTCCTACTACTACTACTAGTCCCAGTACTAATACTCCTACTACTAATAATACTCCTACTACTACTACTAGTCCCAGTACTAATACTCCTACTACTATTAATACTCCTACTACTAGTCCCAGTACTAATACTCCTACTACTGCTACACCCATTACTACTACTACAAGCGCTGCACCACTGAACTGTTCCAATGGAGGAGAGAATGTAGGAAATATTTGCGTCTGTCCTGATGAATGGACGGGAGAGACATGCTCAGAAGGTAAGACCTGCTGACTGTGGACGTCATAATGTCTCATTTTGTCTTGGTTGTGTGAAAATAGCAAGTTACTGATTTCCCAATACAATGATGTAGAATCAGACAAACATCTTCAGCAACACGGCCCTGAACTATACTACAGTCCTTTGAATGAACCTCTGAATCCAGTTGAGAAGTGGCTTCGTTTAGTTCACACCTGCTTGGGTAAAAAATGGTAGAAATGCAGATAGGTGTTTAAAAAATGTCTCAAAAAAGTTTTGACACATGGGGCCTGATCTTTAAAGATTCAAAATAGGAGGTGCTAAATTAAAAAATTTACATTTTTTGTACTTGCATTAATTACTATGGACAAAAAGAAAAGAAAAAAAATAGATGATACGCATCATGCATGGAAATGGCTGACACCATTTCTCCTCAACAAATCGCTAAAATCTGTAAAAAGATCAGACAGATGGAGGAGGAATATTTACGACATAAGTGCCAATAAAAAGTCAAAGTCACAGTAATGCGTACTTCTGCATACTGACCCTCTTAAGGCACTTACCCAGGGTCTGCGAGGAAGAGAAACATTGTCCAGGCCAGAGGACAGCCTTCGTTTCCCTTTGAAATGATTAGAGAAAATAAGAAGACGTCCTTTCAAAGATGGACATGAGATAAAGGAGCAGAAAGCAGTTCAATTCCAGGACGTTTGGCGAATGATTTATTCATTAACTTAATATGAGCTGAAGACCTCAGGTGATGAAAACGGGCAGCTGATAAGAAACTAAAGATAAGACTTTATAACAAACTTAAGTCTAAACATCCCCTTTTCAAGTCCCGATGCAGGGCTCTGTAACGGACCCGATGCAGGGCTCTGTAACGGACCCGCCGCAGGACTCTGTAACGGACCCGATGCAGGGCTCTGTAACGGACCCGATGCAGGGCTCTGTAACGGACATGCTGCAGGGCTCTGTAACGGACCCGATGCAGGGCTCTGTAACGGACCCGATGCAGGGCTCTGTAACGGACCCGCAGCAGGACTCTGTAACGGACCCGATGCAGGGCTCTGTAACGGACCCGCCGCAGGACTCTGTAACGGACCCGATGCAGGGCTCTGTAACTGACCCGCTGCAGGGCTCTGTAACGGACCCGCTGCAGGACTCTGTAATGGACATGCCGCAGGACTCTGTAATGGACCCGCCGCAGGACTCAGTAACGGACCCGATGCAGGGCTCTGTAACTGACCCGCTGCAGGGCTCTGTAACTGACCCGCTGCAGGGCTCTGTAACTGACCCGCTGCAGGGCTCTGTAACGGACCCGCCGCAGGACTCTGTAACGGACCCGATGCAGGGCTCTGTAACGGACCCGATGCAGGGCTCTGTAACTGACCCGCTGCAGGGCTCTGTAACTGACCCGCTGCAGGGCTCTGTAACGGACCCGATGCAGGGCTCTGTAATGGACATGCCGCAGGACTCTGTAATGGACCCGCCGCAGGACTCTGTAACGGACCCGATGCAGGGCTCTGTAACTGACCCGCTGCAGGGCTCTGTAACGGACCCGATGCAGGGCTCTGTAACGGACATGCTGCAGGGCTCTGTAACGGACCAGATGCAGGGCTCTGTGACTGACCCGCTGCAGGGCTCTGTAACGGACCCGATGCAGGGCTCTGTAACGGACCCGATGCAGGGCTCTGTAACGGACCCGCCGCAGGGCTCTGTAACGGACCCGCCGCAGGACTCTGTAACAGACCCGATGCAGGACTCTGTAACGGACCCGCCGCAGGGCTCTGTAACGGACCCGCCGCAGGGCTCTGTAACAGACCCGATGCAGGACTCTGTAACAGACCCGATGCAGGACTCTGTAACGGACCCGCCGCAGGGCTCTGTAACGGACCCGATGCAGGACTCTGTAACGGACTGTCTGTTCAGACTGTGGACACAAATACAACCAGACACTACAGGGAACGGCTAAAAGATTTATTGTTGGACTGATGAGAAAGCGGGAGCAGGTTTAACCGAGGGAATCAGTCGGTCCAATCAGAATCACAGCTCTTCTTCTCAATGTCTTCGTTTAGCTAATTTCTGCAGTGAGGCGACTCTCCTGGAGAAATGGACATTTCCAGCAACAACCGTTGGCTGGTTTGCATCTTCCCATGAAAACTGTCCTGAAGGAACCAGCAGAGGTGAGAGAAACATCTCCAGATCAGAAACTCCTCAGGTCTGAAGCAGTGAGAGCCTCAGCATGTCCTCTCATCCTCCCAGCTGGAACACCTCAGGCTTCTACCAGATGTTCCTTCAGGGATGGAAGCCCACAGTTTGATGCACCGTTAATCATTGACTGTCAACAGACACTCAAAGACATCCAGGCAAACGTGAGAAGAGCTTCACAGACAGTTTGATGAGAGAAGCTGCAGAATTCCTCAGAAAGGATTGTTTCTGTCCTCCAGCTATCCAGTCCAGCAGACTTGGAGTTACTGGCCTCCAGCGCTCAGCTCCTGACATCCAGACCTGAAACTCTGAAAGCTGAAGACGTCACAGTAGCCGTTGACATCGCCAATAAGCTGCTGCTGTCTCCAAACGCCACTGAGGTAGGTTGCAGCGACTGCAGTCCGTCCTCAGATCTCTGATTGTTGGAGCCGCATGGAGCCGCTGACCCGGCTGGGTTCTGGTTCTGGTTCTTGTTTGCAGTCGGTCCGAGTGGCGGCGGTCGCTACAGTGAGCCAGCTGCTCAACGCCGGGGAGCTGGAAGAGGAAAGCGACACAACCCAGGGGTAAACGTCTTTCCTCTGTGCAGACCTGCTGGATCGGGGGTCTGGGTGGACCCTCAGACCACCACAGAACCAGAGCACCACTCTGAGGGGACTCTGGGTAGAGCGCCCCCTTCAGCAGGCAGAGGAACAGATTTTCTGTCTTTAAACTTCATAAAGTTGTTTTTGGTCTTCATCAGTTCTACAGAGAACGTTGCTTTAAGGTCTTAATTATGAAAACATGGAAGAAACAGCAAATATTTCCCTCAGATTGAAGCGATCAGCTGATCTCCAAGGTTGCAGTGACCTTCAGTTTCCCCCGTGTCTCCTGTTCAGGCTCACAGTGACTCTGGATCAGCTCTCTCTGAACCTCAGCCGGACCTCCAACACGTCCCAGGTGGTCCAACCCAACCTGGTGGTCCAGTCGGCTCAGATCCAGGCTTCAGACACTCAGGGAGTCCAGTTCACCACCTTGGCAGGTCAGTGGGTCCATGCATCATGGTGAGAGCTGCTGACAGCAGATAAATGCAGCTTGAAATGTTTCATTGAGTTGATTCATTACTCATTCAGGATTAATCAGACTTTCCATAAAGAAAAGTTTGGAGCAGACTTCGTGACTCTAATGTTACGTTCAAACTGAACGCAATCTGGACGTCAAAAACTCTCTAACACAGAAATCTGGACTCTGGATCTGGATCAGTTGCTCTGGTTGTTTATCTGCTCTGTTCTGTAGCTTCCAGCCAGAGAGCAGCTCGGCTTTATTTACTTTATGAGTTGGAAAAATAGTTTGAAGAGGTTTTTAAGTGAGAAAGTCCACCTCCAAACATCCTCTGTTCATCAGGTGATCAGGATTATAATCCCACTATAATCTGCGGTTCTTGTTTGGAGCTCCAGACCTCCAGCATCCCGCCAGGAGGCGGCACTGGGAATCCCTGCTGGAAGCTGTGGGGGATTTCCTGCTGCCGCTCATAGCGGCTGGAAGTGAATAGAAAGTTTTTAAGGTTTGAGGTAAAAACTGCAAGAACCAGAATAAACAATCCAATATTTTTCATCAGCAGGTTTTAACATTTCTAATTTATTTGGGTATTTATAAACCGTTTCTCCATACTTCATAAAAAATGTTTAGTGCAGAGGACGTTTATGCCAGGAGATCAGACATACGAAGGGTTTCCGTATCCGAAGACAGGTCAGGCAAATAGATCAGAAGAGAGCTAAGCAAACCCAGAGGTCCAGGGACATGCAGGACCAGAGGTCCAAGGGAAACTAGTGAGGATCAGGTTATCAGAACAACAAATAGGGTTTGCTGAAGATGGAACCAGAGGGCTTTGATGGTTAGTTACAGTCAGGGAGGGCGAACCAGGGAGACGCAGATCATCCCTCATCCTGACTCTCAACCTTCTCTTTCAGGCTTGTCTGGCAGTTTTGTAGCCAACCGGACTCAGCTGAACACCAACGTGTCAAAAGTCACTGTGGACAGCGGTTTCATTGCCGATGCTCTGATTTACATCCAGTTCCCATCAGGTGGGTTTCCTGCAGCAGAGACCATCTCACCTCCATTCAGCAACGGATGACCCTACATCTGTTACCCCACACCCAGCAGGGGGCGCTGAACGGCGGCAAAAGGAGACCGACGTCTCTCTGGGGTTCGTCCTCTACCAGAACAGCCACTTCTTTTCATCAAAGCTCTACAGGAGGCAGAAGGCTAGCATCAGGGTGCTGTCTGCTAGCGTCAGGGATCCAGAGCGCAGCATGGTGCCACAGTCTGTGGAGATGCATTTCCGACCAACAGTAAGAACACTGGTGGAGGACCGTTTCCAACACCTCTAATGCGTTTAGGGTCAGATCTGTCAGAGGTTTGAGGAAACTTCTGGCTGCTTCTGTTTCAGTTGCCAAAAAATACATCTCTGCATGACTTCTCCTGCGTCTTCTGGGACTACAGCCTGAAGGACTGGAGCACCCAAGGCTGCTCCAAGGGAAACGCTTCAGACGATGTTCTGAGATGTTTCTGCAACCACACAACCAACTTCGCAGCTCTCTGGGTGATTCTGACACACCACTACCAGGATTGCAGCAGTTCTTTACAGAGTTCTATGTCATCCCTACTCACTGCCAGAGGACGGTGCTGAAAGCGCTGAATGTTACCTTCGTGCATGCGCAGTTCAAGTAATTAAACCAACAGAGTCACACCTGTAAAACCCTGAGTGACCACTCAGAAGCTATATATGCCGCCTCATCCAGGGCTCCATTCCTTACCTCTTCTCGAATGCGGTTTGCCTTGTTTGGCATTAGAGTTTATCTTTTTGGACCATTCTTTGGTTGTTTCCCTGTTCCTGGAAGTCCGGTTGCCTACTGGTTGGAGCTACGACAATTTCTCCCTCCTAGGGCTGCAACAGGTTGATCTTTGTATGGACCTGCAAGGTCTGCATCCTCGTTGTTGGTGACAGCAGCGTTTGGACCCCCTCCCATCTCACTGCTTCTTACTGTGTTTTCTGTCTTTATTGTAGCTTGGTGACTGTTGTTTTGTTATGACTGGTGCCGCAGCATTTTTTAACCAGTTTGGCTGACCTTATTGTTGAGGTTTGAATATGACTATGGCTATGGTTCAAACGTTATCTTTTTTTAGTTAAATGATCTTTGCTTTTTCTATCTGGTGACGGTAGCGTCTCGTCCCCTATTGGGAATTTGCCTCTCAGGCTACATTCCGGCTTCTTGCCCAAATGTCCTTGTTGGTCCTCAAAGTCAACTCGGCTGCCTTGTTCCATCTCAGACATCCACCTTTCTCAGGATGCAGTTGTACTCTGTCCACAGGGTAAGCAACATACTCAAGCTGGTCATCTGATCCAGTTTTGGCATCACCTTCCTGCAGATGCAAGGCAAACTGACTTCTGTCACCTGTGTTGTGCCCCTGGGTTTGCTTCTCTTCCGCCCTGTTCAAAGATGGCTTTCATCTAAACACCATCCAGCACATGCATCGGACACTCACAATGACGTGGATGTGCCTTAATGCCTTGGGAGCATGGTGAGACAGGTCTTTCTTGTACAACACCTCTGTTGTATACCACATTAACCATTAGGGAGGCAACGGGTCTGTAGAGCCTTGAAGGTGTCAGGAATCTCCTAAAATGGGCCACTCTTCATCTGTCCATCGGACGTCCAATGTATTTACCCGGGGTGCATAATCAGGTCGCAGACTCTCTCTCTCGCCAGGCCCATTTCCAGGGGGGTGGTTTCTTCACTGCGATGTGGTGCACATGATTTGGGGCCGCTTTGGTCAAGCAGAGGTGGATATGTTTGCCATAGAGGAGTTAACTCAATGCCCTCTGTGGTATTCCCTGACGAGGAATTCGGTCGCATTGGGTCAGGATGTGCTAGCACATCCCTGGCCTCGGGTTCTCCTGTGTGCTTTCCCACCCGCCGATTTGGCCTACTCCACAGAGGGTTTTCGAGGAGGGCCACAAGCTTCTGCTCTGTTATGGCCAGCGTGGCCGTGGTTTGATCTGCTTTCTCAGTTGGGGGGACAGATATAGCACCCCAACCCTCAAAGTCTCCAGCTGTGGGTATGGCCACTGGAAGGCTGTAAGATCATTAAGCACCACTTTGAGTTCTAAGGCCCCCTCCGCTCAATGCAAAAATCGATGCCGTCTATTTTCTCAGTGGTGGTTGGCCCTCAATGAGGACCAAGGTTCCTGCCCAGTGCCTACGGTTCTAGAGTTCCTCCAGTCTCTGCTTGCTAAGGGTCATTCTCCTTTGATCCTTAAGGATTATGGGTCTCAGGTGTGACTCTGTAGGTATAATTACTCAAAGTGCACGAAGGGAACATTCAGTCCGTCCAGCCCTGCCTGCTGGTGGTCATCCAGGATTTAAAGAACCGTAGTAACTTTCTTTTGGAGTTCTGACCAGATGTGCTTCAGTCCTACAGAAACGACTATGAGTATGCAGAACCCCTGAGCGTGATCTCCATCGTGGGACTGTCCCTCTCCCTGCTGGGCCTGGTTGTTACCATCATTCACCACCTCAAAGTCAAGTAAGTCGGTATGACACTGCTGCACATCCACCGTTCCTCCTGCTGTTGGATAAACACCAACCAGGAGAGCTTCAACCTTTTCTTTCTACCAAACAGCTCATCCAGTTGTCCCCATCCTCATTAACGGGGGAGAGATTTCTGATCCTCAGGCCCAGATGAAGGTCCTGGTTCATTTATGGCCTGCTATGGTGTGGACAGCTACACCTGTCCAGGTGTATTTCAGGGATTTTTGCTAAATCAGCAGCAGTTAGGCTTCCTCACCATTACAGGAAACCAAACGCAGGCTAAGATGCTGCTGAAGGGTTTTCATCTTTGGGTTAACATGCAGGGCCTGTTACCGCGGTAACCCCTCCATCCAACTACAGTGCACCCATCCTCCCCCACAGTCTGCATGTGTAATGCTAGCTAAATCCACCTCCAGCTACTCTGAGGTTCTCATGTTGGAGAACATCATGGAACAAACAGGAGCTGCTATGCAGGAAGTGCAGCTTCTGTCAGTCGTGACGTCCGTCTTTATAGAAACAGGAAACCAGAAAAGTTCTGTTGCAGTTTGGTCCAGAACATAAAGGACACAGTAGACGTCTAGTAGAGGGTTCTCTGATCAGATCAGACCAGATGTTCCCAGATGTTCTCCATCCAGTCCAACTGAGAAACCTTGATCTGTTTTACATGGAAGAACAGACATCCGTCTGCAGATGTTCAAAGGTGGCAGAGAAACAGCCATAAAGACCCAAACAGGACCGGCAGCCAAAGGCCCAAAAAGTAGTGATGGAGGCGTGAAGATAAAAGCTCAGCACACTTTCTATGACCACGCCTCCTTTCTCCTCCCCCTCGCACGTTTTCACTACTTTCTTCTGTCTCTCTGCTCAGTTTTCTAAAGTCGCAGAACCAACAAACCAAAGTGAACTCCAAGATGTCTCTGCTGTGCATCTACCTCAGTCTGCTGGCCTTCATCATCACCTTCCTGTCTGGAGTCCAGAACTCCGCCCCTCAGAGCAGCAGGGAGGAGCAGAACCTCCTCCTGGACTCTGACCAGCACATAGAGCCGGATGCAGGCTCCTGCACGGCGGTGACGGCGCTTCTACACCTTTTCCTTCTGGCCACGTTCTCATGGAACAGCGTGTACGGCACCCAGCTGGTTCTGCTGGTCCGCTCCATGCACCGCAGCCTGCCGCCGTACTGGACTCCTCTCAGCGTGGGCGTCGGATGGGGTACGAGGGTCCAATCAGGTTCTACCAACCTCAAACATCTACCAGAGAGCCGGAGCAGGTTTTTGCTTCAATCAGTTCTGCTTGTTCTTCCTGGCCAGGAGTCCCAGTGGTTGTCATGGCGATCACACTGGCAGCCACCTACAGGATGGACCAGCCTCTGGGATACAGACAGGAGGAGTTGTGAGTGGTCTGGTTTGAACCGGTTCCTCAGGCCTTTAGATGCTGAGCAGATGTTTGATCTGCTGTGTTCTGGTTCTGCAGCTGCTGGCTCGCTGCTCTGGATCAGGAGAAACGCTTCAGCTTTAGGAAACCCATGTTCTGGGCTTTCCTCCTTCCTCTGGGCCTGGTTCTGATCTACAACACGGTGCTGTTGGTCCTCACCTCTCTGATCACCTGCAGGGTGGACTCCAGGCTCACCAGGTAACCTGCTGCCCCCTGCAGGACACAGTCACAACCTGAAAGCAGATTTCAGATCAACCTTTTGTTCTTCGATAGAAACATTAGGATTGAAACACCACAGCGGCTAACTGCTAAAGCTAATAAATATGTTTGCAGGAAATATTTAGATGGTTGATCTTTTTACAAACACGGCTCTGATAATTATGATGATAAAGATGAAAGGTCTGCCTGGAGAAACATTTAGATTTTCTAACATTTCTCTGGAGAAAAACAAAGAATAGAATAGAATAGAATAGAATAGAATAGAATACAATAGAATAGAATAGAATAGAATAGAATAGAATAGAATAGAAAACCCATTTTTGCTTTTCCCCTTTTAATCTAATTTTAGGTTACTTCCTCTCATTTGTTCTCTAATAACTAAAGACTTTTTATCTCATTATTACTGAATCATCTACTTTAATAATTATGAATTATTAATTTCCTATCAAGGTTTAACGTTTGTATTTATTGAAAGCTCTATAAAATTAAAGATGATTAATATCATTATTATCACTTAGATTGATGCAAGATTTAAAAGCTGCCTTTAAACTTAACTTTAAACTTATTCTAGTTTCTCTCTTGGATCTCTGCCTGTTTTCCCAGTGGAATGGCTCATTTTTCCCATCATCCACCAGTAATTTGTCCATAATCGATATGCAGACCGGTACGCTGGTATCGGCCTGGATAACTGGTGGGCATTCCAGCTCTAGATTACTTAGATCTGAGTGAAATCTACCATCCCCCTACAGTCCTCTCACTATATGGATGGTTGTCCTGGAGGAGCCGCTCACTTCCTGTGGAAGGTCTCTTGGTTCACTGGTGGAAAACTTGAGTCTAAGTTTGATCCCAGTAGGAACTGTTACCTCTATATTAATAGAAATATTGGAGCCATGATGACTGCAGATTTATCACTGTCTAAAAAACTGGAATACATTCAGTTTTTAATCAGCTGATCTGGAAACATTAAGTCAGAAATAGATTTTTCTAACCACACCAGCCGGTGGTCATAATGTTCTGCTCCAAAATGTCTGACCTCTGACCTCTGTTTCTGTCCACCTGTCAGCACCAAACGCTCCTCTCTGACGAAGAAGATCCTGGTCAGTTTCTCTCTGTCCGTGCTGCTGGGATTATCCTGGACTCTGGGATACTTTGTCCTGGTTACCAAGGGAACCGCCCAGCGAGTCTTCAGCATCCTGTTCTGCCTCTCCACCGCCACACAGGTAAGCATAGAATAGAATAGAATAGAATAGAATAGAATAGAATAGAATAGAATAGAAGTGACAGCAGCAGGTTATTTAACTGACTGAGGTAGAAACTGAGCAGAATCAGCCTGAATGGAAGAACTGGTTGAGGTTGTTGGGAACAGTGGTGGTTCTAGAGTCTTCCAGCTGCTGGGAGGAAGGATCTGTGATAACGCTCCCTGGTGCATTTAAGGTGCAGCAGTCTGTCACTGAAGGAGCTCTCCAGTTCAGCACCAGCTGAACCAGCATGGGGGGGGGGGGATCCGTCTGTTTCCACCTCCTGCACTGAGTCCAGAGGGCATCCAATCAGAGCTGGCCTTCCTGATCAGCTGATCCAGCCGCTTCCTCTCAGCTACAGATGAGCCGCTGCTCCAACAGACAGCTCCATAGAAGATGGCTGATGCCACAGCAGAGTCAGAGAAGGTCTCTAGGAGCGCCCCCTGCAGTCCAAAGCAGGGAGATTCTGCTCTGACCTTTCTTGATGGCTCCCGATGTGAACCACAGTGATCTGATTGGAGGGTTTTAGTGCAGTAGGATGTAGGAGTTTGTCGTGCATGGGGAGGCTTGAGCTTCAGTTCTGTCCGTTTCAGTCTTTGGGTCCCTGGGCTAGACGCTTTCCTTGCATTGCCTCTGATGGTGGCCCCTCTGTACAGCAGCCTGTTAGCGCTGCATCTGGGAGCCCCGGGGCAGCAGTGTAGCCCCCCGGTCAGTTCGGGGGTGTAATGTTGAAGAGGCCTTCTATCAGTACTGGTCCTTTCCTCATCGTCTATAGAGGTATCTGACGGTTTGGAGTAAAGCTGGAACAGAAACCAAAATTTGAACGCAGTGAAAACTTTCTGGATATAGACTGTCAGCAGCTCGGTGATGGGAAATGGAAGCTCCTCATGACAGAACCTTTAGTCTTTAGGTCCAACCCCTAAAAGACACAATTAAGCCTTTAGGCACAAACAGAGGCGTTGTTAACATCATGACTCCATCTCCAGGGCCTTCAGATCTTCATCCTCTTCACGGCCAGAACACCCAGCTTTAAGGCCTCCGTGATGAGATCCGTTCACTACATCTCCAATAAGTGCTCCAATAAGAACCAGAGAGAGACCAGCACCTCAAAGACCTACAGAGACTTTACTGAGCAGGACGACGGCATTTGGACCAGAGGCTCTGGTTGGACCAGCAACAGCCAGCAGGGGGCGAACTCCAAAAACAAGTAGTCCATCAGATCCAGAGTAAGAACAACGATACGACTTGATGATGGATGGATGGATGGATGGATGGATGGATGGATGGATGGATGGATGGATGGATGGATGGATGGATGGATGGATGGATGGATGATGGATGGATGGATGATGGATGGATGGATGGATGATGGATGGATGGATGGATGGATGGATGGATGGATGGATGATGGATGATGGAGGATGGATGGATGGATGGATGGATGGATGAGGGATGGATGGATGGATGGATGGATGGATGGATGGATGGATGGATGGATGGATGGATGATGGATGGATGGATGGATGATGGATGGATGGATGGATGGATGATTGATGGATGATGGATGGATGGATGGATGATTGATGGATGATGGATGGATGGATGGATGATGGATGGATGGATGGATGGATGGATGATGGATGGATGGAGGGATGATGGATGGATGGATGGATGGATGATGGATGATGGATGGATGGATGGATGATGGATGGATGGATGATGGATGGATGGATGATTGATGGATGATGGATGGATGGATGATTGATGGATGATGGATGGATGGATGATGGATGGATGGATGATTGATGGATGATGGATGGATGGATGATTGATGGATGATGGATGGATGATGGATGATGGATGGATGATGGATGGATGATGGATGGATGGATGGATGATGGATGGATGGATGGATGGATGGATGATGGACGGATGGATGGATGGATGATGGATGATGGATGGATGGATGATGGATGATGGATGGATGGATGATGGATGGATGGATGATGGATGATGGATGGATGGATGGATGGATGATGGACGGATGGATGGATGGATGATGGATGGATGATGGATGATGGATGGATGATGGATGGATGGATGGATGATGGATGGATGGATGGATGGATGGATGATGGATGATGGATGATGGATGGATGGATGGATGGATGATGGATGGATGATGGATGATGGATGGATGATGGATGGATGGATGGATGGATGATGGATGGATGGATGGATGGATGATGGATGATGGATGATGGATGGATGGATGATGGACGGATGGATGGATGGATGATGGATGATGGATGATGGATGGATGGATGATGGATGGATGGATGGATGATGGACGGATGGATGGATGGATGATGGATGGATGGATGGATGGATGGATGATGGATGATGGATGGATGGATGGATGATGGATGATGGATGATGGATGGATGGATGATGGACGGATGGATGGATGGATGATGGATGATGGATGATGGATGGATGGATGATGGATGGATGGATGGATGATGGACGGATGGATGGATGGATGATGGATGGATGGATGGATGATGGATGGATGGATGGATGGATGATTGATGGATGATTGATGGATGATGGAAAATTTTGACAGAAAATTAATGTCAGATTTTTTTTATCTAAATGTTCAGTTTTTTATTCCTGGTTGTTTTACTCATCAGGAAAATTCCCAGATGTTCTGGAGAAGCAGAATGATTCTGAAGAACATCCTGCAGCAGCTTCTAGATAAATCTGGATCCCTCGGCCGTTTGGTGATTTGTTGTTGGTCTCCATTAGCTGATGATGTCATCGGGGAGTGAAGACTTTCAAAGTGGGTGGGTTTATGAAATTGTCTGGAACTGCTCTAACCCAGTCCTCAGTGTTTCAGGTCTTCACCTGACTCTATGTCCTGTATATATGATTCCAGCTGTATTCAGCCATATTGTCTGTGTTTTCAGTCCAGGTGTCAATAAAGTTGTTATTGAAACTCTTAGTATAGAGTCGTCCTCTCTAACTGGACCTCTGAGGAGCCGCTGTTTCTTCATCATCATCATCATCTAAATAGATAAAGCTGCTGATCTAAAGTCCCCCTTTCTTTCAGCCAAATAGGTTTTGGCCACTGGAGGGCGCCAGAATCCCTGGGATTTTTTTTGGTTTTTTGTGGAAGTTGACCCAAAGTGACCGGCAGGTGATTTAAATTTTTGAGATTTTAAGAAAATAAAAAAAAACCCAAAAAACAGGAACAATAAAACCAAAAAAAAAACACAAAAACTTTAAAAAAGGGGTTAAGGGAGAAGGGGAAAGGGGAAGGAGGAAGGGGGTTTTCAGGAAAAATGAGAGGTTAGCAGGAAAAAGGGGGAAGAACAAAGGGGGGGTTTTAAAAGGGGGAAAGAAAAAAAGGGGGGAATGGCAAATGGAGAGGGGGGGGAAAGGGAAAAAAGTGGAGGGAAAAATAAAAAGGAGAAAAAGGGGAAAAAAAATAGGGTTTTTTTAAAAAAGGGGAAAAAAAAAAACCAAAAAAATTAATTTTTTTTGGGTTTTTTGGGGGGGAAAAAAGGGGAAAAAAAAAAGAAAAAAAAAAAACAGAAAAGATAAAGTTTTGGGGAATTTTAGGCAAAACCCGGTAATAAATAAAAAAAAAATTTTCCCTTTAAAAAAAATAAAAAATTTTTTATTGGGCAAAACCCAAATTTTTTTTAAATAAAAAAATTATTAATTTTTATTAGAAAAATTTCCCTTTTAAAAAATATGGGAAAAAAAATTTTTTTTAAAAAAAAAAGTTTTTTTTGGGGAATTGGTTAAATTAAAAAATTTTTTGCCCTTTTTTAAAAAAATTAAAAATTTTTTTAAAATAAATTCCCAAACATCCCTAAAAAAATTTTATTTTTTCTTCCCAAAATTAATTTTTAAAAAATTTTTTTTTTTTCCCCCCAATCTTTATTTTCCAAATTCCCCGGGTTAAATTACCCAAAAAAAACTTTTGGGTTAAATTTCCTAAAAAATAAAATTTCCCAAGTTTCCAAATTTTCCCCTTTTTTATTTTAAAAATTTTTTTATCCCCTTTCCCCCAAACTTGAAAACGTTTTTGAAATTTAAATTAATAAAAAAGTAAAAATATTCCCATGAAATTAAATTCCCCCTTTTTTATTTAAAGGCCCCCCTTTAAATTTTTTTTATTAAAAAAAAGGGGGGGGAAAAAAAATTTAAATTTTTATTTTTTAAAAAAACCCGATTAAAAATTAAAAATTTTTTTTTCCCATTTCCACTTTAAAAAAAAAGAAGGAAAAAAAAAACCCCCCGGGTAAAATTTAAAAATGATAAAAAATTTTTTTTAAAAAAAAAGTTTAAAAATTTTGGGGGGAATTTGGGGTGCCTTAGTTTGGAAAGGGGGTTTATTTTAAATGTTGGGGTGGAAAAGAGAATTTTTTTTTTTCAATTTCCCTTTTCAATAAAAATAAAAAAAACCTTTTTTAAAAAAATTTTTTCCCGGTTTAATTATTCCTTAAAAAATTTGTGTAAATGAGGGGTTTCCCTTTTTAAAATTTTTGCCCAAAATTTTTTGTAAATTTTTAAGGGAAAATCTTTAAAAATTTAAAAAAATTTTTTTTTAAAAAAAAAATTGGTTTTTTTTTAAAAAAAAAAAAAATTAGCCCAAAATTTTAAAAAAAAAATAAAAAAAATAACCCAAATAATCCAAAAATTTTTTAAAAAAATTTGGGAAAAAATTTGTGATTTATATGGGGGGTTTTTTTTTTTAAAAAAAGGGAAAAAGGGGGGGAAAAAATTAAACCCTAAATTTTGCCGATATTTAATACCCCTATTTTGAAAAAAATAAAAGGGGAAAAAGGCAAGAAATTTAGCCCAAAGGTGGTTCCCCCCAAAAAAATGTGCCAACCCCTTAAAACCCAAAAAAATAACCCCCCCTTTTTTTTAAAAAATTAAAATAAATTTTTTAAAACCTATTTTAATATATTTTAAAATTTTCCTTTAAAAAAAAAAAATTTAATAAATTCCCCTAAATAAAATAAAAATTTAAAAATCCCCAAAAAAAAAAATACCAAAATTTCCCCAAAAATTAAATAAAAAAAACCCCCTTTTTTCCCCCAAAATTTGATTAAATTTTGGGGGGCCCCCCCTTTTCTTTTCCACCTCAAAGCCTTTTATCCCTCCCCCTCCCATTTCCCTTAACCTTTTAAACCCCCCCCCCCCAAAAAACCCCCCTTTTCCCCCAAAAAAAACCCCTTCCCCAACCCAAACCCTTCCCCCCAACCCCCCCTCCCCAAAAACCCCTCCTCCCCCACCCCCCTCCAATACAAATTCCCATCCCATACCCCCCCATCCTCCCCCATCCATCCCCCACCCCTTTTTCCCCCAATCAAACACCCCTCCTCCTCCCTTTCCTCCCATCCCAAACCTAACCATCCTCCATCCCCACCCCCCTCCCCTCCTTCCATCCCCCAAACCCCCCCCCCCCCCCCCCATCCAACCCCCTTTCCCCCCCTCATCCTTTTCCCCCCCCAAACCCCCTCCACCTCCTCCATCCTATTTTTACCAATTTTCCCTCCCCCATCATCCCCCCATCCAAACCACCCCAAACCCCCCATCCCCAAAACCCCCCCCCCCATCCAAACCCCCCCCCCCATTCCCCCCCCCCATCCCCCCCATCCTTCCCCAAACCCCCTCCCTCCCCCCACCCTTCCCCCCATCCCATCCATCCACCATCCACCATCATCATTTTCCATCCCTCCCCCTCCTTTTCCCTCATCCATCCCCATCCTCACCTCCCTCCATCCAAACCCCCCCCCCCCAACCTCATCCCCTTTATCCATTTTTAAACCCCATCCATCCACCACATCCATCCCCCCCTTTTTCCCCCACATCCCTCCCTCCCATCCATCCCAAAACCCAAAAATCCATCCATTCCCCCATCATCCCTTCCATCATCCCTCCCATCCCCCATCCCTCCACCCCCCCATCATATCCCCTCCCTCCTACCTCCCCCAAACCCCTTTTTCCCCCAAATCCATCACCCACTAATTTCCCTCTTCCCTCCACCATCCCCCCCCTTTCCCTCCCCCTTTTTCCCTCCCCCAAAACCTTCCCCCCCATCCCCAAACACCTCCATCCATCCCCTCCCCCCCATCCCAAACCCTCATCCCCTCTTTCCCCCCATCCACCCCCACCCACCCCTTTTCCCATCCACCACCCCCTCCCACCCCCTACCCCCCCCCATCCCTATCATCCACATCCATCTCCATCCCCCTCCATTCCCCCCCACCATATTCATTTCCCCCCTCATTTCCTTCCCCATCATATCCCTCCCCCCTTATCCATCCTCCTTTTACCATAAACCCCCCCAAAACCCTCCATCTCCATCCAATCCCTCCCCCACCTTCTCCCCACCCCTCCTTTCCCCCCCCCACCCTCCCCCTTTCCCAACCCTATCTCCATCCCCTTTTATCATATCCATCCATCCCTCATCCCCCCATATCCCCCATCCATCCATCATCTCCCCCTTATCCATCCCTCATCCCCCCCCCTTCCTCCATCCCCACATCCATTCCCCCATTTCCCCCACCACCCTCCATCCCTTTTTTAACCCTCTCAAATTTTCCCCCCCACCCCATCCCTCCACCCCTTCCCCCCCATCATCCCCATCCTTTCCCTTCCCCATCCCCACCCCCAAACCACCATTATTAAAACCCCCCCACCATACCACCATTCCCTTTTTTGCCCCTTCCTATTATAATTAATCCCCCTTCCCCCCCTTTTTTTCCCCTTATAACTTTTCTTCCATCATTCCATCCAAAAAAACCTCCTTTACCCAAAGCTCCCCTTTCCTTAAAACCACCATATATTTTCCTTACAAAACTTTTATTAAACCCGTTTCCCCTTTAACCCCCCCCTATTTACCAAACCCCCACCCCCAAAACCATTTTTCCTAAACCCCCCCCCAAAAAAAATTATTTTTAAAAATTCCTTATCCCTTTTCCCCCCCCTTTCTTTCCCCCAAAACCCTCCAAACCCCCTTTTTCATCCATCCATCCATCATCCATCATCCATCCATCCATCCATCATTCATCCATCATCCATCCATCCATCCATCATCCATCCATCTATGATCCATCCATCCACCCATCCATGAATCCATCCATCATCCTTCCATCCATCATCCATCCATCCATCATCCATCCATCCATCCATCCATCATCCATCCATCCATCATCCATCCATCCATCCATCCATCATCCATCCATCCATCCATCCATCCATCATCCATCCATCTTCCATCCATCCATCATCCATCCATCCATCCATCCATCCATCATCCATCCATCATCCATCCATCATCCATCCATCCATCATCCATCCATCCATCATCCATCATCCATACATCATCCATCCATCCATCCATCATCCATCCATCATCCATCCATCCATCCATCCATCCATCCATCCATCCATCCATCCATCCATCCATCCACCAAAGTATGCAGATGAGAATGTTTGGGACTATGCGCATTTTGAACAAAGCCAATAAAGTCTTCTGCATGAAGTCTTTCATAGAATTCTTAGAATTAAAAAAATGAAGTGTTAAATACATTTTTCTCTCTTGGATGGTGATTAAACAATTTCAGGTAAAACACAATTTTTCTCTGTCTCTATGGCAAATCATCCCAGAAGGAAACATCTGACTGTGCTTTGGACCAAGAGAGGAGAAAGAGGGCCCTCTGCTGGTGTAATTTATACCTACAATCAGAAACCATAGTTCTATTTATCCTGAGGTATTCAGATTAAAGCTGTTTTTCAGTTGTAGGATTCATGTTGCAGGATACTTTAACTAGGACGTAAAAGCAGCCCTGACTTTAAAAACCCAGGGCCAGGTCAGACACATGAAGACTATGTGGGTAATTCTTAAGACCAAACTGAGAGAGTAAAGAGCTGCTTTAGGTTTCTGGAGACAGGAGGAAGGTTCTGTGACTCTGAGCTTTGACTCTTCTCCCTTATCCCTGGTCCTAGACTGATCCCAGTCCACCCAGTCCAGGACTCCATGGTCTCAGCTCAGCTCTCACCATAATGATGATCATCAAGACAGAAAATCCTGTCTGTTTCTGAATGGGATGATGATTAGAAGGTTTTGGTTCATCCGTCATCCTGACCTCAACACTGTCCAGGTGTTTGGTGTATGTAGATCATATTGTTGCTCAGAGCTGTAATGTTGCAGATCGATCTACATCCCTTAAATCGGTAAAGAGGTTGCAGAGGTATGGGTCAGGTCCCAGATATGGATGATTTATTTTGTCCTCATAAATCACCGTTGTAACTTTTCAGATTGTTAATAGGTTACTCATTAAGAAGTGGTTGGAGAGAAGAGAAATGTGGTCATAACAGGTTGGGTTTTCTATCAGCAAGCAACACCTTTGGTAGTAAAAATGTTAAGATAAACTGGTATAAAAAGAAAAATCTATCAAATCCAAATAATGATGTTGCCTTTGGCGGCTTTAAAGGGGTTTTCCATGACCTTGAACCAGGAGAGGTCTGTTTTATGATCTCATTGGCTGCTCAGCTGGGTATTTGTCACCAACACTTCCTCCTCTACCACTCACCTTAAACCTTCAGACAGCAGTGATTGTAAAAGGGGCCATAAACAGTCAGAAGGCGTCTGATCTGCAACATGGAAGGCTGGTTCTGCATTGTTCTCATGTGGGGTAAGAAAACCTCCTCGCCTCTCTGGTTTCTGCTGCAGATGATCTGTTTCCATTAGCAGTCAGAGTCGTTGATTAACGAGCAAAATGACCATTTAACTTTCAGTTAAACTTTCACTGTTCTTGGTCCCACTGTGTCCAGATGAGGAAATACACTTTGGGAAGCGGCTGAGAAGCAGCTGTAGCGAGGATCAGGAAACTCTCACTAGAAGTTATCTCAGAACAAACGTAATGGACTCATGTCCTCACCAAGGGTAGTGGGACAAAAGTATTCAACTATTCACCCCAGTTAACTGGAGATCGATTGACTTAACTCAGTCATGATATTTGATGTTTGATGTTTTCATATCTTTGCAAAGAGAGAACATTTCATCAGACAACCCGTATTGCTCTGTATTCAGCCCCGTTCTGCCTGGGCAGAGTGGGTCCCCCCCTACCTACAGCAATGGAAAGTAGTCAGAGACAAATCAAATTACAATTTGGTTAAACAGTAACATGCTACGCATAAACCTTGAGAATCTGTTTTTTGTTTTGGAGGAAGAAGGCGTGTCTTGTTCACTAACACTCTCACACAGTGGCCAGGCCACACAATGTTAATAGGATAAATTAATATATGAAAAAAGAGAAATCTAAATATTCCAAACACATCCAGTCCGTTCTTAAGAACCCAGGAAAG
The DNA here is from genome assembly GCF_016077235.1 of Cyprinodon tularosa. Classification (NCBI taxonomy): domain Eukaryota; kingdom Metazoa; phylum Chordata; class Actinopteri; order Cyprinodontiformes; family Cyprinodontidae; genus Cyprinodon; species Cyprinodon tularosa. The sequence goes on from NW_024039545.1 coordinate 60,617, forward strand.
TCTGGACTCTGGGAGAACAGGAGCACGCAGCATTAATCTGGGTCAATCAGAACAGATGCGTACTGATGACATCACCACATTCAAAGCTCCTCCTGTTATCAATAGTCTCTACATAATAATAGATTATGACTTTATTATTTACTGGGGGAATAAAAATGAACAGTCAGATAAACACAAATCAAATGAACATTTTGCTGAATAAAACAATCAAACCTCCATCAGAGCCAGCGGTGCTTCACACACGGCTATGCAGAGAGAGGGCTGCTGCAGGTGGGCTAATGTTAGCCCTGGCTGCTGCAGCCCTGGCTGCTGGATGCTGCAGGTGGGCTAATGTTAGCCCTGGCTGCTGCAGCCCTGGCTGCTGGATGCTGCAGGTGGGCTAACGTTAGCCCTGGCTGCTGCAGTCCTGGCTGCTGGATGCTGCAGGTGGGCTAACGTTAGCCCTGGCTGCTGAAGGTGGGATAACTATAGCCCTGGATGCTGCAGACGGGCTAATGTTAGCCCTGGATGCTGCAGACGGGCTAATGTTAGCCCTGGATGCTGCAGACGGGCTAATGTTAGCCCTGGATGCTGCAGACGGGCTAACGTTAGCCCTGGATGCTGCAGACGGGCTAACGTTAGCCCTGGATGCTGCAGACGGGCTAACGTTAGCCCTGGATGCTGCAGACGGGCTAACGTTAGCCCTGGATGCTGAAGGTGGGATAACTATAGCCCTGGATGCTGCAGACGGGCTAATGTTAGCCCTGGATGCTGCAGACGGGCTAATGTTAGCCCTGGATGCTGAAGGTGGGATAACTATAGCCCTGGATGCTGAAGGTGGGATAACTATAGCCCTGGATGCTGCAGACGGGCTAATGTTAGCCCTGGATGCTGCAGACGGGCTAACGTTAGCCCTGGATGCTGCAGACGGGCTAATTTTAGCCCTGGATGCTGCAGACGGGCTAATGTTAGCCCTGGCTGCTGCAGTCCTGGCTGCTGGATGCTGCAGGTGGGCTAACGTTAGCCCTGGCTGTTGGATGCTGCAGGTGGGCTAATGTTAGCCCTGGCTGCTGCAGTCCTGGCTGCTGGATGCTGCAGGTGGGCTAACGTTAGCCCTGGCTGCTGCAGTCCTGGCTGCTGGATGCTGCAGGTGGGCTAACGTTAGCCCTGGCTGCTGCAGTCCTGGCTGCTGGATGCTGCAGGTGGGCTAACGTTAGCCCTGGCTGCTGCAGTCCTGGCTGCTGGCTGCTGCAGGTGGGCTAACGTTAGCCCTGGCTGCTGGATGCTGCAGGTGGGCTAATGTTAGCCCTGGCTGCTGAAGTCCTGGCTGCTGGATGCTGCAGGTGGGCTAACGTTAGCCCTGGCTGTTGGATGCTGCAGGTGGGCTAATGTTAGCCCTGGCTGCTGCAGTCCTGGCTGCTGGATGCTGCAGGTGGGCTAACGTTAGCCCTGGCTGCTGCAGTCCTGGCTGCTGGATGCTGCAGGTGGGCTAACGTTAGCCCTGGCTGCTGCAGTCCTGGCTGCTGGATGCTGCAGGTGGGCTAACGTTAGCCCTGGCTGCTGCAGTCCTGGCTGCTGGCTGCTGCAGGTGGGCTAACGTTAGCCCTGGCTGCTGGATGCTGCAGGTGGGCTAATGTTAGCCCTGGCTGCTGAAGTCCTGGCTGCTGGATGCTGCAGGTGGGCTAACGTTAGCCCTGGCTGTTGGATGCTGCAGGTGGGCTAATGTTAGCCCTGGCTGCTGCAGTCCTGGCTGCTGGCTGCTGCAGGTGGGCTAACGTTAGCCCTGGCTGCTGCAGTCCTGGCTGCTGGATGCTGCAGGTGGGCTAATGTTAGCCCTGGCTGCTGCAGTCCTGGCTGCTGGCTGCTGCAGGTGGGCTAACGTTAGCCCTGGCTGCTGGATGCTGCAGGTGGGCTAATGTTAGCCCTGGCTGCTGCAGTCCTGACTGCTGGCTGCTGCTGGTGGGCTAACGTTAGCCCTGGCTGCTGCAGGTGGGCTAACGTTAGCCCTGGCTGCTGGATGCTGCAGGTGGGCTAATGTTAGCCCTGGCTGCTGCAGTCCTGACTGCTGGCTGCTGCTGGTGGGCTAACGTTAGCCCTGGCTGCTGCAGGTGGGCTAACGTTAGCCCTGGCTGCTGGATGCTGCAGGTGGGCTAATGTTAGCCCTGGCTGCTGCAGTCCTGGCTGCTGGCTGCTGCAGGTGGGCTAACGTTAGCCCTGGCTGCTGCAGCCCTGGCTGCTGGATGCTGCAGGTGGGCTAATGTTAGCCCTGGCTGCTGCAGTCCTGACTGCTGGCTGCTGCTGGTGGGCTAACGTTAGCCCTGGCTGCTGCAGGTGGGCTAACGTTAGCCCTGGCTGCTGGATGCTGCAGGTGGGCTAATGTTAGCCCTGGCTGCTGAAGTCCTGGCTGCTGGATGCTGCAGGTGGGCTAACGTTAGCCCTGGCTGTTGGATGCTGCAGGTGGGCTAATGTTAGCCCTGGCTGCTGCAGTCCTGGCTGCTGGCTGCTGCAGGTGGGCTAACGTTAGCCCTGGCTGCTGCAGTCCTGGCTGCTGGATGCTGCAGGTGGGCTAATGTTAGCCCTGGCTGCTGCAGTCCTGGCTGCTGGCTGCTGCAGGTGGGCTAACGTTAGCCCTGGCTGCTGGATGCTGCAGGTGGGCTAATGTTAGCCCTGGCTGCTGCAGTCCTGACTGCTGGCTGCTGCTGGTGGGCTAACGTTAGCCCTGGCTGCTGCAGGTGGGGCTGCCGTTTCCCTCGGAACTCCCCAGTTTTGCCACATTCTTCTCAACATGAGAACTTTTTTTAAATTCCCCAGTAAATTAGTAAATGTTCCATATAGGGGAGCTTAAAGTATAATATCCTCGCCTCAAATTATCTTAAAACGTGCTTTTATTGAACAACAGGATCAGAAAAGAGAACTTTAAATTTAATAATCTGAGCTCTTTGAGCGCTAACCTGGAAGCTGCTGCTGCCGCAGTGCATGCTGGACGGCTGTCAGTCTGGAGAACGGACAGGTCTGCTCTGATGCATGCTGGGTAAAGAGGGCGGGGCCAGAACAGCATCTGGGGACTTTGTCTGTTCTCGGTCTGCTGTTCTTGTGAATTGGAACAGTATGAGGGCTGAGGCTGATGACGTTTCACGAGGACACGATGACGCACAATTACACAGATTGAGAAACAGCCCTTTAGATTATCATCATGGATGCAGCGTCAACAGGTCAGGCCAATATGGACCCACCTGCCTGAGGAATGTATCTAGCACCTATGGATCTATGAGCGAGCTCTCAGGGTAAATCAGAACAAAGCCAGTTATAGTAGGCTGCTGTTATCTTGTAGATTTATGAGATCAGTAAAGTTCAATTCAATTCAATTCAGTTTATTTATATAGCGCCAAATTCACAACACATGTCATCTCAAGGCACTTTACAGTTCAACCAGATCATACAGTCAAATTGATACAAAGTTTTCTATCTAAGGAAAACCAGTTGATTGCATTGACTCATTGACTCAAATACAATCCCCCACACTAAGCATGCTTGTAGCGACAGTGGAGAGGAAAAACTCCCTTTTAACAGGAAGAAACCTCCAGCAGAACCAGGCTCAGTGTGAGCGGCCATCTGCCGAGGCCGACTGGGGTTCAAGGAGACAGAAGCAGAGATACAAAAAGCAGCTGTAAAAGGCGGCCCCGTCCAGGAAACACGCAGCCAGGCAGACGAGCTCCAAGGCAGCTCCCATGCCAGAGGATGAAGAGAGCACATCCACCCAGCCACGGCCAGAGAAACAGGACCACACCTGAAGACAGGCCGATCTCCAACATCTACAAACAAGGGTGCTGATGGAAGCAGCACAGCTGATGTTTCTTTCCTGGATGACGTCACAGCCAAACAGGAACAGACGAGGCAAAGCTACCCTGAGGAAAAGCAGAGAGAGCAGAAGGTTAGAGATTGAACAAACAGATTCTGCAGAATAGGAGAACAGAGAGAGAATGAAGCAGAATGATGAAATGGGGGTCCCTATGTCCTCCAAAAGTCTAAGCCTATAGCAGCATAACTATAGAGAGAGAGCTCAGGATAACCTGAGCCACCCTAACTATAAGCTTTATCAAAAAGGAACGTTTTAAGCCTAGTCTTAAAAGTAGACAGAGTGTCTGCCTCACGGACTAAAAAAAGTAAAAGTTAGATTGCTCCAGGAGCAACATTGTTGTTTCCAAGCAGCTGCTTCATATAATCACTAAAACAAACGGTTCTTGATGAATAGATTCAAATTCAGGGTGTTTAGAAAATAACATTTAGTATCTTAGAAAGCGTTACAGTCTGCTGGGTTGTACTCAGTCAGCCCTCAGGTTGACTTACCTTAATGTGATGAATATGTGATAGTGAAGCTGATGGATGTGCTTCTTTACAGCAATTCCTTTAGCCTCTTCTGTAACAAACGTCAACTCAGCATCTTCCACCACCACGGACTGTACGGCTCCTGCAGACCTTAATACCACTGCGGTTCGTCTCAACGCTCCTGTTCTGACTGAACCAACCTCTTCAGCGACTTCAGTCCTCCTTACTGACCCTCCTACTGCTGAGGAAAGCCAGAAACCAACTCTAGCAACACCAAGACCACCTACTGCCTGGTCTACATCTACCACCTTATCACCTGAGACAACTGCCTCCTCTACTACAAACCAAGGCAACCCTTTCAACAATGATGCTACTACTGACTACCAGACTACTACAAGTCCGGATCATGTCACTAAAGAAGCTACAAATACAGCCCCCCCACCCACCCCGGCACAAACTACACCTGAGGATTTCCCAGCATCAATTCCTCCAACCCCAGAAGCAACTTCTCCTTGGAAGACACCAACAACTGCTTCACCCAGTGAAACCATCCACACCACAGGCAGTCAGACCACTGGTTTACCTTCAGCATCAAGTCCAACTCCTGAACCATTGAGTCCTTGGCCAACATCTACTGCTGTGACAGTTCCTACATCTCAGGATCCTACATCTACTCCACCTACTCCACCTTTTACTGGGAACCCAGACAATGATCCCACAACCACACCCTTCAGCCAGACCTCTGGGGTTACAGCCTTCCTGCCAACCACTGTCCAAACTACCACTAATACTACTACTAATAGTCCCACTACCACTAATACTACTAATAGTCACACTACTAATACTACTACTAATAGTCACAGTACTAATACTGCTTGGCCCACATTCTCGTCTAATCCTCCTGCTACTACTACTGCTACTACTCCTATACCTGAGACTGATCCTCCAGATGTTGCTGCTACAACTGGGGTTACATCTAATGTTCCTCCTGCTTCTCCTAGTCCTACTACTCCCATTACTACTACTTCCTTTAATACTACTACTACTACTAGTAGTCATCTTAGTACAACTACTCCAGCTATTATTACTACCGTTACTACTATTACTTCTACTACTCCCATTACTATTAGTAGTATCAATACTGCTACTACCTCTACTACAAAGGTTATGAGTACTAGTCCTGAGACTGATGCAACAACTACAATAACTAATACTACTACTCTCTGGCCCACACCTCAGACGGATCCTACGACTGATAATACTAGTCCCTCTACTAATGATACTACTACTCTCTGGCCCTCACCTCAGACGGATCCTACAACTGATAATACTAGTCCCTCTACTAATGATACCACTACTCTCTGGCCCTCACCTCAGACGGATCCTACGACTGATAATACTAGTCCCTCTACTAATGATACTACTACTCTCTGGCCCACACCTCAGACGGATCCTACGACTGATAATACTAGTCCCTCTACTAATGATACCACTACTCTCTGGCCCTCACCTCAGACGGATCCTACGACTGATAATACTAGTCCCTCTACTAATGATACTACTACTCTCTGGCCCACACCTCAGACGGATCCTACGACTGATAATACTAGTCCCTCTACTAATGATACTACTACTCTCTGGCCCACACCTCAGACGGATCCTACGACTGATAATACTAGTCCCTCTACTAATGATACTACTACTCTCTGGCCCTCACCTCAGACGGATCCTACAACTGATAATACTAGTCCCTCTACTAATGATACCACTACTCTCTGGCCCTCACCTCAGACGGATCCTACGACTGATGATACTAGTCCCTCTACTAATGATACCACTACTCTCGGGCCCACACCTCAGACGGATCCTACAACTGATAATACTAGTCCCTCTACTAATGATACTACTACTCTCTGGCCCACACCTCAGACGGATCCTACGACTGATAATACTAGTCCCTCTACTAATGATACTACTACTCTCGGGCCCACACCTCAGACGGATCCTACGACTAATGATACTAGTCCCTCTACTAATGATACTACTACTCTCTGGCCCACACCTCAGACGGATCCTACGACTGATAATACTAGTCCCTCTACTAATGATACCACTACTCTCTGGCCCTCACCTCAGACGGATCCTACGACTAATGATACTAGTCCCTCTATTACTACTCTTTGGTCCACAGTATCAACTAATACGATTAGTACTACTAATCCAATTACTACCTTGTCCACCAGCATCACTACAACTGCTGCACCACTGAACTGTTCCAATAATGGAGTGAAAGACGGAGGTATTTGCTTCTGTCCTGACGAATGGACGGGAGAGACATGCTCCCAAGGTAAGACCTGCTGACTGTGGACGTCATACTGTCTCATTTTGTACTTTTGTCAGGCAACTGACCAGAATCATAACCACAATTCTTTGTATGAGCCTTAACATTAGCCCACCTTCAGTTAGCCCACCTTTAAATTCAAACCTAACTTGGCCTCTAATCAATCTCATCAACATTAATTCCTTCCAGGAGAGGTTAAAAAGGGTTATCGGCCTGTATTAATACATCACCTTCTCAGGTCCAGGTACCTCACAGAACTTTACATTCAGTAGGTCACCCATTGACACACTGATGGTGATAAGGTATACTGCAGCCACAGCTGCCATCCAAAGGCACCACCAGATCCAGGAAAGTATCGTACCCAAGGACACAACGACTGAGACGGACGGAGTAGCGGTTCAAACTGGCGTCCCTCAAGTTGTAGTCTTTCTGACTTTATCACAGCTTAGCAGCTGTTATCTTCCGTAGACCGGTGCAGATAAATCCAGCTGCGCTAAACCATTAAAAGCAGCAGAGCCTCCAGGCTGAATATTTCCAAACAATCAATGAGTAAAATAAGGAGATTTTACTGTAGATAACTGAAAGAAACAAAGATCTGGTGATCATTTCATCTCCTAAAGGCTGCACTGCGGAACCTGCTGTCTAATTATCTCTTAACGAGGTCACCCCGATCTGCTGGAAGGGTAAACCAGGCAAAAATAGTAAATATATAAAAGATGATTTAAAGGATCAGCGGTCTGAGATATATCCACTGTCGCTGTGCAGATCACAGGAACAGGAGAAATCCTGCAGTGATGCAAAGATTGAAGTTTAAATCAGCAGGTTAACAAACAGGAAACCTGAATGAACTTCCAGCTTCAGTGTTTTCAATGAGACTTTTTTTAATGGAACATGTTGAAACGAACAACGTTAACTTTCAGAGAACAGAGTTTAAACTGCTGCCAGCTTCCTGTTTGGAAGCAAACGCTGTGAAGATTAAAGTAACATCTTTCATAAATGCTAATCTTTCAGCTAAAGGCTTCAGCTCCAACTGAAAGCAACACGTTTCCTGAACTCCTGGTTGCTAATAGTTTCTCCTCTGATGTCTGTCATCAGTCGGTCCAATCAGAATCACAGCTCTTCTTCTCAATGTCTTCGTTTAGCTAATTTCTGCAATCAGACGACTCTGCAGGGATTGACATTTCCAAATACAACCGTCGGCTGGTTTGCATCTTCCCATGAAAACTGTCCTGAAGGAACCAGCAGAGGTGAGAGAAACATCTCCAGATCAGACACTCCTCAGGTCTGAAGCAGTGAGAGCCTCAGCATGTCCTCTCATCCTCCCAGCTGGAACACCTCAGGCTTCTACCAGATGTTCCTTCAGGGATGGAAGCCCACAGTTTGATGCACCGTTAATCATTGACTGTCAACAGACACTCAAAGACATCCAGGCAAACGTGAGAAGAGCTTCACAGACAGTTTGATGAGAGAAGCTGCAGAATTCCTCAGAAAGGATTGTTTCTGTCCTCCAGCTATCCAGTCCAGCAGACTTGGAGTTACTGGCCTCCAGCGCTCAGCTCCTGACATCCAGACCTGAAACTCTGAAAGCTGAAGACGTCACAGTAGCCGCTGACATCGCCAATAAGCTGCTGCTGTCCCCAAACGCCACTGAGGTAGGTTGCAGCGAATGCAGTCCGTCCTCAGATCTCTGATTGTTGGAGCCGCATGGAGCCGCTGACCCGGCTGGGTTCTGGTTCTGGTTCTTGTTTGCAGTCGGTCCGAGTGGCGGCGGTCGCTACAGTGAGCCAGCTGCTCAACGCCGGGGAGCTGGAAGAGGAGAGCGACACAACCCAGGGGTAAACGTCTTTCCTCTGTGCAGACCTGCTGGATCGGGGGTCTGGGTGGACCCTCAGACCACCACAGAACCAGAGCACCACTCTGAGGGGACTCTGGGTAGAGCGCCCCCTTCAGCAGGCAGAGGAACAGATTTTCTGTCTTTAAACTTCATAAAATTGTTTTTGGTCTTCATCAGTTCTACGAACGTTGCTTTAAGGTCTTAATTATTAAAACATGGAAGAAACAGCAAATATTTCCCTCAGATTGAAGCGATCAGCTGATCTCCAAGGTTGCAGTGACCTTCAGTTTCCCCCGTGTCTCATGTTCAGGCTCACAGTGACTCTGGATCAGCTCTCTCTGAACCTCAGCCGGACCTCCAACACGTCCCAGGTGGTCCAACCCAACCTGGTGGTCCAGTCGGCTCAGATCCAGGCTTCAGACACTCAGGGAGTCCAGTTCACCACCTTGGCAGGTCAGTGGGTCCATGCATCATGGTGAGAGCTGCTGACAGCAGATAAATGCAGCTTCAAATGTTTCATTGAGTTGATTCATTACTCATTCAGGATTAATCAGACTTTCCATAAAGAAAAGTTTGGAGCAGACTTCGTGACTCTAATGTTACATTCACACTGAACGCGATCTGGACGTCAAAAACTCTCTAACACAGAAATCTGGACTCTGGATCTGGATCAGTTGCTCTGGTTGTTTATCTGCTCTGTTCTGTAGCTTCCAGCCAGAGAGCAGCTCGGCTTTATTTACTTTATGAGTTGGAAAAATAGTTTGAAGAGGTTTTTAAGTGAGAAAGTCCACCTCCAAACATCCTCTGTTCATCAGGTGATCAGGATTATAATCCCACTATAATCTGCGGTTCTTGTTGGGAGCTCCAGACCTCCAGCATCCCGCCAGGAGGCAGCGCTGGGAATCCCTGCTGGAAGCTGTGGGGGATTTCCTGCTGCCGCTCGTAGCGGCTGGAAGTGAATAGAAAAAGTTTTTAAGGTTTGAGGTAAAAACTGCAAGAACCAGAATAAACAATCCAATATTTTTTATCAGGTTTTAAAATGTTCTGGCAAACTGTCCGCCGAGTTAGGAGGAGGAAGCAGTGTTTCACCAACACTGTTTACAGTGCAGGTGGGGAGCTGCTGACCTTGACTAGGGATGTTGTCGAGGGGTGGAACGAGTACTTTGAGGATCTCCTTAATCCCATCTTCACATCTTCCGAGGAGTAGGTAGAGGATGGGGACTTAGAGGCGGACTAGCCCATCAGCCAGGCTGAAGTCACTGAGGTAGTTAGAAAGCTTCTTGGTGGCAGGGCCCCGGGGGTGGATGAGATTTGTCCTCATTACCTTAAGTCTCTGGATGTTGTAGGACTGTCTTGGCTGACATGTCTCTGCAGTATTGCGTAGACGTCGGGTACAGTACCCCTGGACTTGCAGACCGGGGTGGTGGTCCTTCTCTTCAAAAAGAGGGATTGAAGGGGGAGCTGAAATTACAGAGGGATCACACTCCTCTGTCTCCCCGGTAAGGTCTTCTCCAGGGTGCTGGAGAGAGAGCATCCGGCCGATGGTGAACCTTGCATCCAGGAGGAACATCAGGTGCTCGAGGGTTCGTGGGAGTTCGACCACACCAGTCCACATGTGTTTTGTGGATCAGGCTTTCGACCGTGTCCTTCGTGGTGCCCTGTGGGGGGTGCTCTGGGATTATGGGATCCGGGGCCCTCTGGAAACTGACAGCAGCAATCCAGCAGCGGTCTCAGGACACCTTGTAGAGAAGCCTAGGAAGAACCAAAGAACCAACCAAGCCCAGCAATCCCTCATCCTGACTCTCAACCTTCTCTTTCAGGCTTGTCTGGCAGTTTTGTAGCCAACCGGACTCAGCTGAACACCAACGTGTCAAAGGTCACTGTGGACAGCGGTTTCATTGCCGATGCTCTGATTTACATCCAGTTCCCATCAGGTGGGTTTCCTGCAGCAGAGACCATCTCACCTCCATTCAGCAACGGATGACCCTACATCTGTTACCCCACACCCAGCAGGGGGCGCTGAACGGCGGCAAAAGGAGACCGACGTCTCTCTGGGGTTCGTCCTCTACCAGAACAGCCACTTCTTTTCATCAAAGCTCTACAGGAGGCAGAAGGCTAGCATCAGGGTGCTGTCTGCTAGCGTCAGGGATCCAGAGCGCAGCATGGTGCCACAGTCTGTGGAGATGCATTTCCGACTAACAGTAAGAACACTGGTGGAGGACCGTTTCCAACACCTCTAATGCGTTTAGGGTCTGATCTGTCAGAGGTTTGAGGAAACTTCTGGCTGCTTCTGTTTCAGTTGCCAAAAAATATATCTCTGCATGACTTCTCCTGCGTCTTCTGGGACTACAGCCTGAAGGACTGGAGCACCCAAGGCTGCTCCAAGGGAAATGCTTCAGAAGATGTTCTGAGATGTTTCTGCAACCACACAACCAACTTCGCAGCTCTCTGGGTGATTCTCACACACCACTACCAGGATTGCAGCAGTTCTTCACAGAGTTCTATGTCATCCCTACTGACTGCCAGAGGACGGTGCTGAAAGCGCTGAATGTTACCTTCGTGCATGCGCAGTTCAAGTAATTAAACCAACAGAGTCACACCTGTAAAACCCTGAGTGACCACTCAGAAGCTATATATGCCGCCTCATCCAGGGCTCCATTCCTTACCTCTTCTCGAATGCGGTTTGCCATGTTTGGCATTAGAGTTTAGCTTTTTGGACCATTCTTGGTTGTTTCCCTGTTCCTGGAAGTCCGGTTGCCTACTGGTTGGAGCTACGACAATTTCTCCCTCCTAGGGCTGCAACAGGTTGATCTTTGTATGGACCTGCAAGGTCTGCATCCTCGTTGTTGGTGACAGCAGCGTTTGGACCCCCTCCCATCTCACTGCTTCTTACTGTGTTTTCTGTCTTTATTGTAGCTTGGTGACTGTTGTTTTGTTATGACTGGTGCCGCAGCATTTTTTAACCAGTTTGGCTGACCTTATTGTTGAGGTTTGAATATGACTATGGCTATGGTTCAAACGTTATCTTTTTTTAGTTAAATGATCTTTGCTTTTTCTATCTGGTGACGGTAGCGTCTCGTCCCCTATTGGGAATTTGCCTCTCAGGCTACATTCTGGCTTCTTCCCCAAATGTCCTTGTTGGTCCTCAAGGTCAACTCGGCTGCCTTGTTCCATCTCAGACATCCACCTTTCTCAGGATGCAGTTGTACTCTGTCCACAGGGTAAGCAACATACTCAAGCTGGTCATCTGATCCAGTTTTGGCATCACCTTCCTGCAGATGCAAGGCAAACTGACTTCTGTCACCTGTGTTGTGCCCCTGGGTTTGCTTCTCTTCCGCCCTGTTCAAAGATGGCTTTCATCTAAACACCATCCAGCACATGCATCGGACACTCACAATGACGTGGATGTGCCTTAATGCCTTGGGAGCATGGTGAGACAGGTCTTTCTTGTACAACACCTCTGTTGTATACCACATTAACCATTAGGGAGGCAACGGGTCTGTAGAGCCTTGAAGGTGTCAGGAATCTCCTAAAATGGGCCACTCTTCATCTGTCCATCGGACGTCCAATGTATTTACCCGGGGTGCATAATCAGGTCGCAGACTCTCTCTCTCGCCAGGCCCATTTCCAGGGGGGTGGTTTCTTCACTGCGATGTGGTGCACATGATTTGGGGCCGCTTTGGTCAAGCAGAGGTGGATATGTTTGCCATAGAGGAGTTAACTCAATGCCCTCTGTGGTATTCCCTGAGGGGGGCTTCGGTCGCATTGGGTCAGGATGTGCTAGCACATCCCTGGCCTCGGGTTCTCCTGTGTGCTTTCCCACCCGCCGATTTGGCCTACTCCACAGAGGGTTTTCGAGGAGGGCCACAAGCTTCTGCTCTGTTATGGCCAGCGTGGCCGTGGTTTGATCTGCTTTCTCAGTTGGGGGGACAGATATAGCACCCCAACCCTCAAAGTCTCCAGCTGTGGGTATGGCCACTGGAAGGCTGTAAGATCATTAAGCACCACTTTGAGTTCTAAGGCCCCCTCCGCTCAATGCAAAAATCGATGCCGTCTATTTTCTCAGTGGTGGTTGGCCCTCAATGAGGACCCAGTTTCCTGCCCAGTGCCTACGGTTCTAGAGTTCCTCCAGTCTCTGCTTGCTAAGGGTCATTCTCCTTTGATCCTTAAGGATTATGGGTCTCAGGTGTGACTCTGTAGGTATAATTACTCAAAGTGTACGAAGGGAACATTCAGTCCGTCCAGCCCTGCCTGCTGGTGGTCATCCAGGATTTAAAGAACCGTAGTAACTTTCTTTTGGAGTTCTGACTAGATGTGCTTCAGTCCTACAGAAACGACTATGAGTATGCAGAACCCCTGAGCGTGATCTCCATCGTGGGACTGTCCCTCTCCCTGCTGGGCCTGGTTGTTACCATCATTCACCACCTCAAAGTGAAGTAAGTCGGTATGACACTGCTGCACATTCACCGTTCCTCCTGCTGTTGGATAAACACCAACCAGGAGAGCTTCAACCTTTTCTTTCTTCCAAACAGCTCATCCAGTTGTCCCCATCCTCATTAACGGGGGAGAGATTTCTGATCCTCAGGCCCAGATGAAGGTCCTGGTTCATTTATGGCCTGCTATGGTGTGGACAGCTACACCTGTCCAGGTGTATTTCAGGGATTTTTGCTAAATCACCAGCAGTTAGGCTTCCTCACCATTGAAGGAAACCAAACGCAGGCTAAGATGCTGCTGAAGGGTTTTCATCTTTGGGTTTACATTCAGGGCCCGTTACCGCGGTAACCCCTCCATCCAACTACAGTGCACCCATCCTCCCCCACAGTCTGCATGTGTAATGTTAGCTAAATCTACCTCCAGCTACTCTGAGGTTCTCATGTTGGAGAACATCATGGAACATACAGGAGCTGCTATGCAGGAAGTGCAGCTTCTGTCAGGCGTGACGTCCATCTTTATAGAAACAGGAAACCAGAAAAGTTCTGTTTGCAGTTTGGTCCAGAACATAAAGGACACAGTAGACGTCTAGTAGAGGGTTCTCTGATCAGATCAGACCAGATGTTCCCAGATGTTCTCCATTCAGTCCAACTGAGAAACCTTGATCTGTTTTTCATGGAAGAACAATCATCCGTCTGCAGATGTTCAAAGGTGGCAGAGAAACAGCCATAAAGACCCAAACAGGACCGGCAGCCAAAGGCCCAAAAAGTAGTGATGGAGGCGTGAAGATAAAAGCTCAGCACACTTTCTATGACCACGCCTCCTTTCTCCTCCCCCTCGCACGTTTTCACTACTTTCTTCTGTCTCTCTGCTCAGTTTTCTAAAGAAGCCGCAGAACCAACAAACCAATGTGAACTCCAAGATGTCTCTGCTGTGCATCTACCTCAGTCTGCTGGCCTTCATCATCACCTTCCTGTCTGGAGTCCAGAACTCCGCCCCTCAGAGCAGCAGGGAGGAGCAGAACCTCCTCCTGGACTCTGACCAGCACATAGAGCCGGATGCAGGCTCCTGCACGGCGGTGACGGCGCTTCTGCACCTTTTCCTTCTGGCCACGTTCTCATGGAACAGCGTGTACGGCACCCAGCTGGTTCTGCTGGTCCGCTCCATGCACCGCAGCCTGCCGCCGTACTGGACTCCTCTCAGCGTGGGCGTCGGATGGGGTACGAGGGTCCAATCAGATTCTACCAACCTCAAACATCTACCAGAGAGCCGGAGCAGGTTTTTGCTTCAATCAGTTCTGCTTGTTCTTCCTGGCCAGGAGTCCCAGTGGTTGTCATGGCGATCACACTGGCAGCCACCTACAGGATGGACCAGCCTCTGGGATACAGACAGGAGGAGTTGTGAGTGGTCTGGTTTGAACCGGTTCCTCAGGCCTTTAGATGCTGAGCAGATGTTTGATCTGCTGTGTTCTGGTTCTGCAGCTGCTGGCTCGCTGCTCTGGATCAGGAGAAACGCTTCAGCTTTAGGAAACCCATGTTCTGGGCTTTCCTCCTTCCTCTGGGCCTGGTTCTGATCTACAACACGGTGCTGTTGGTCCTCACCTCTCTGATCACCTGCAGGGTGGACTCCAGGCTCACCAGGTAACCTGCTGCCCCCTGCAGGACACAGTCACAACCTGAAAGCAGATTTCAGATCAACCTTTTGTTCTTCGATAGAAACATTAGGATTGAAACACCACAGCGGCTAACTGCTAAAGCTAATAAATATGTTTGCAGGAAATATTTAGATGGTTGATCTTTTTACAAACACGGCTCTGATAATTATGATGATAAAGATGAAAGGTCTGCCTGGAGAAACATTTAGATTTTCTAACATTTCTAAAACACTAAGGATCCTCCTGGTGAGAAACCGTGAACTTTTCCAGCTATCAGCTTGTTATTTTTAAAACCAGAGAGATGTGAGGCCAATCTATTTAACGTCTTTCTAGATTACAGCTCAGAGGAACAGCAGCGCTCAGATTACTGTGAAATAATGAAGGAACTTTCTGATCTGGGAGGTGATGCTTCACCTGCCTTTCTGCTCGGAGACGAATCTAAAGCGTAGTTTTAGACGTAGCCTTTAAGCTAAGGCGGGAAGAGATCAGTTCTCTGACCTCATTAGCATCATGCTCAGCTAAATCCCAGAGGTCAAACTCTCACCTCTAGTGTTTCCAACACGTTGACTCTAACCAGTCTGACCTCTGACCTCTGTTTCTGTCCACCTGTCAGCACCAAACGCTCCTCTCTGACCAAGAAGATCCTGGTCAGCTTCTCTCTGTCCGTGCTGCTGGGATTATCCTGGACTCTGGGATACTTTGTCCTGGTTACCGCGGGAACCGCCCGGGAGGTCTTCAGCATCCTGTTCTGCCTCTCCACCGCCACACAGGTAAGATGTGACCAGACTGAAGAGGTTGAGCTGCTGTTGGAGATCGTAGCTGACACTGTCCTGTTTCAGCGATGTTTTCCTGGCCTCTGAGGTCACCATCTTGGTCTGTTTGGGCCTGACAGCCGCACGTTGTGTGAGTTGGGTCTTACCTCCCCTCTGTAGGGAAGGATGGTGTTCCTCAAGGTATGAACACCTGCAGCCTCTGGTGTTCTTCTGTAGTGGGGGAAAGCATTCAGCTATGCAGTCCAGTTAAACACAGATCGATGGATTTTTACTCTATGTTCATTTTAAAGACAGAGAAGATGTCTTGATGTCCAGCCCTGCTTTATCTCAGTAACTTTTACACAGTCAGGTGTTTGGCAGCAGCTCCAGTCTTCCTGCTGCTCAGCTCTGACCTGAAGGTCTGAGCGCCGTAACGATGGCCGTGAGACGTCTGCAGCCATTTTTAGATGTTTCTGATGTTTAACCAGATTTAGGTCTAGACTCCAGAACATCCGTATTGGTTCTGATCCAGTCCTGCCAGTATGCTGTTGTGGGAAAAGACGTCTTCAACTATTTAGTCCAGCTAAATAAACGGAGATTGATGGATTAATATCTGTCGGCACTTTATTTCGATATCTTTGCAAAGAGAGAACAGTTCATCAATCGGCCTTATTGCTCGGTAATCAAACCTGTTCTGATCTGAGCAGCGTTCGTTCCTCCTTAAGTACAATAACGGAAAGCAGTCAGAGTCAAAACTAATTACAGACACTTTGGTTAAACAGTAACATGTTATGAATAAACCTAAGAAAGAATCTGGATTGTTATGGAAGAAGCTCTGCCTGCTCTACAAACACCATCCTGCAGAGAACGGTGCGGCCTTCAAGGTGAAACAGACTGAGGGAAAACTTTTATAGAGTAAATAAGATAAATTAAGATATGCATTAAGATCAACTAAATTTTCTGACCACAGTTCATCCTTTCCATTATAAAAGGATATTATCCTTGTGTAATCGATAATAAAAAAGGAATATTTGTTGAATATATGTAAAGAAAATTTAAAACTATTTGCTGAGAATTTAAAAATAATATTATTATTTTTAGTTCTTATCATTATCAGTTACCCTTTTTGTTTCACTGCAAAGAGAAAAGGTCAAATCAGTCGATAAACGGACTCCTCCATGTCTACAAAGTCTAACGATTAAACTAGTTCCTAAACGCAGCAAACCTCAATATGAGTGAAACAAAAGCTCAATGACAACCTGGATAACTGAGGGAGATGCCACTCTAGATTACCAATGTCTCAGTAATATTAGATCTGTTCTGGTGATTCCTGCAACCTTCGTTTCAGTGCTTAGAGAGAAACTCTCGTATAGATTATATTTATTTATTTTTTATAGAAAAAAAGAGAACTTTGTTTGAGCTAATTCTTCCACTATTTGATTTCTAATAATCTTTAGATCTGTTAGAAATCTTTCGTATTTGAAACGTTGTTTTTGAAATGTAATATAAACTGTGCCGACAAAGATTCATCTCACCGTCTCAAAAAGAAAAGTTTGGTTTTGATCCTCCTGCTGACCTCCTGCTGACCTCCTGCTGACCTCCTGCTGACCTCCTGCTGACCTCCTGCTGACCTCCAGGGACCTGGATGCCAGAAGTCCTCCCTCCCTCAACCTTCTAACGGGGCATTGATTCTGGAAGGCTGCTTCCTCCAGGAGGTTCCTTCTGACAATCACTGACCTCAGAAAACATCAGTCGTAGGAGAATCCTGCCGACAACGCCAAACTGTGGTGGAAAAAAAAGTATTCAACTATTTACTCCAGTTAAACAAACAGATAGATGATCGTCCACCATGGTTGTTGTTTTTCTCGCCATTTCTGTGCAGAAAGACGCAGAATAGTGACCTTTGTTGAGTATTAATGGCGAACAGGTCGGATGAATGCGACCTGGCCGTTCAGACGCAGGATTAGATTCATATCAGATTCAGGACCACAGAACCAAGTGGTCTGGGTCGGATTGGAACAAATCGATGTGTGTTGTTCAAACTGTCAGTCAGAGGTCAGATCCAGGTCCCATAAGGGCGATAAAATCAGATTATGGTCCCTTCAGGCTGCAGTGTGAATCAGAACCGCTCCTTTCTGGATGGACTGTTGGCAGCTCAGTCATGGATGCTGACCCCCCCCACCCCCCTGTACGTGTGTCTCCAGGGCCTTCAGATCTTCATCCTCTTCACGGCCAGGACACCCAGCTTTCAGGCCTCCGTGGTGAGATCTGTTCGCTACATCGCCTCAGCTGCCGTCCCTTCCAGGTCCACCAAGTACTATCTGTGGAAGAACTGGAGACAGACCAGCACCTCAGAGACCTACAAGGACATCACAGAAACCACGGTCTAGGACCAGGAACTCTGGTTGGATCAGAACCAACCGGCTGAATATTCTGGCAGAACAAAAAGCTAGAAGACAAACAGCAGGTAGATCCCTCAGATCAACCACCTGATGGTTGGGTTAAAGCAGGATCTAAGCAGAACCCGGTCAGAACCAAAGGAACCTGATCAAATGGATGGATGATGGATGGATGGATGATGGATGGATGATGGATAGATGGATGATGATGGATGGATGATGGATGGATGGATGATGGATAGATGGATGATGATGGATGGATGGATGGATAATGGATGGATGGATGAATGAATGATGGATGGATGATGGATAGATGGATGATGGATAGATGGATGATGATGGATGGATGATGGATGGATGGATGATGGATAGATGGATGATGATGGATGGATGATGGATGGATGGATGGATGGATGGATGGATGGATGGATGGATGGATGATGGAATGATGGATGGATGGATGATGATGGATGGATGATGGATGGATGGATGGATGGATGGATGGATGGATGGATGGATGAATGAATGATGGATGGATGATGGATGGATGATGGAATGATGGATAGATGGATGATGATGGATGGATGATGGATGGATGGATGGATGGATGGATGGATGGATGGATGGATGAATGAATGATGGATGGATGATGGATGGATGATGGATAGATGGATGATGATGGATGGATGATGGATGGATGGATGATGGATAGATGGATGATGATGGATGGATGATGGATGGATGGATGGATGGATGGATGGATGGATGGATGGATGGATGGATGGATGGATGATGGATGGATGGATGGATGGATGGATGATGAACATTTATCGTTTTTATTTCTGGTTAAATCTTGACAGAAACTAATGTTTGATTTTTTTGTAACTAAATGTTTTGTTGTTTTAATAATCAGACTGATTCAGCAGGTTCTGGATAAATCTGGGTTCCTGACTTCAGGAGAATGTTCTTGGTTAGGTGATGATGTCATGTGATGATGTCATATCTCTGTGTTAATAAAGTCCTGTTTAACTGGACCTTTAACGGAGCGGCTGGTTCTTCATCCCTTCCAGCAGAGGGCGCTCTCCCCTCACTATAAACTCCTTCCTCCTCACGGTTGGTTTTCTTCTGCTCAGGATTAATCCAGAACCAGATTACTGCTGTGGTTCTGTGTCGACCCGGTTAGCAGATTTACAGCATGTAGCTCAGCCGGTCCTGTTTCCAGAACCAGGCGGTCTGGTCTGACTTGGGCCAAGTGGGATGGGTTCTGAAGGCCCCCTGGTCCAGCTTGCATGGTTCTGAAGGTCTCCTAGTCCAGCTCCCATGGTTCTGAAGGCCTCCTGGTCCAGCTCCCATGGTTCTGAAGGCCTCCTGGTCCCGTTCCCATGGTTCTGGAAGCCTCCTGGTCCAGCTCCCATGGTTCTGAAGGCATCCTGGTCCGGCTCGCATGGTTCTGAAGGCCTCCTGGTCCGGCTCGCATGGTTCTGGAAGCCTCCTAGTCCAGCTTGCATGGTTCTGGAAGCCTCCTGGTCCAGCTTGCATGGTTCTGGAAGCCTCCTGGTCCAGCTCCCATGGTTCTGAAGGTCTCCTAGTCCAGCTCCCATGGTTCTGAAGGCCTCCTGGTCCGGCTCGCATGGTTCTGGAAGCCTCCTAGTCCAGCTTGCATGGTTCTGGAAGCCTCCTAGTCCAGCTCCCATGGTTCTGAAGGCCTCCTAGTCCAGCTTGCATGGTTCTGGAAGCCTCCTGGTCCAGCTCCCATGGTTCTGAAGGCCTCCTGGTCCAGCTACCATGGTTCTGGAAGCCTCCTGGTCCAGTTTGCATGGTTCTGGAAGCCTCCTGGTCCAGCTTCCATGGTTCTGAAGGCCTCCTGGTCCAGCTCCCATGGTTCTGAAGGCCTCCTGGTCCAGCTCCCATGGTTCTGGAAGCCTCCTGGTCCAGCTCCCATGGTTCTGGAAGCCTCCTAGTCCAGCTTGCATGGTTCTGGAAGCCTCCTGGTCCAGCTCCCATGGTTTTTGGAAGCCTCTTGGTCAGGCTCCCATGGTTCTGGAAGCCTCCTGGTCCAGCTCCCATGGTTCCAAAGGCCTCCTGGTTCAGCTCCCATGGTTCTGAAGGCCTCCTGCTCCAGCTCCCATGGTTCTGAAGGCCTCCTGCTCCAGCTCCCATGGTTCTGAAGGCCTCCTGGTCCAGCTCCCATGGTTCTGGAGGCCTCCTGGTCCAGCTCCCATGGTTCTGGAGGCCTTCTGGTCCAGTTTGCATGGTTCTGGAAGCCTCCTGGTCCAGCTCTCATGGTTCTGAAGGCCACCTGGTCCAGCTCCCATGGTTCTGGAAGCCTCCTGGTCCAGCTTGCATGGTTCTGAAGGCCTCCTGGTCCAGCTCTCATGGTTCTGAAGGCCACCTGGTCCAGCTCCCATGGTTCTGGAAGCCTCCTGGTCCAGCTCCCATGGTTCTGAAGGCCTCCTGGTCCAGTTCCCATGGTTCTGGAAGCCTCCTGGTCCAGCTCCCATGGTTCTGGAAGCCTCCTAGCCCAGCTCCCATGGTTCTGAAGGCCTCCTGGTCCAGTTCCCATGGTTCTGGAAGCCTCCTGGTCCAGCTCCCATGGTTCTGAAGGTCTCCTAGTCCAGCTCCCATGGTTCTGAAGGCCTCCTGGTCCGGCTCGCATGGTTCTGGAAGCCTCCTAGTCCAGCTTGCATGGTTCTGGAAGCCTCCTAGTCCAGCTTGCATGGTTCTGGAAGCCTCCTGGTCCAGCTCCCATGGTTCTGAAGGCCTCCTGGTCCAGCTACCATGGTTCTGGAAGCCTCCTGGTCCAGTTTGCATGGTTCTGGAAGCCTCCTGGTCCAGCTTCCATGGTTCTGAAGGCCTCCTGGTCCAGCTCCCATGGTTCTGAAGGCCTCCTGGTCCAGCTCCCATGGTTCTGGAAGCCTCCTGGTCCAGCTCCCATGGTTCTGGAAGCCTCCTAGTCCAGCTTGCATGGTTCTGGAAGCCTCCTGGTCCAGCTCCCATGGTTTTTGGAAGCCTCTTGGTCAGGCTCCCATGGTTCTGGAAGCCTCCTGGTCCAGCTCCCATGGTTCTGAAGGCCTCCTGGTCCAGCTCCCATGGTTCTGAAGGCCTCCTGGTCCAGCTCCCATGGTTCTGGAGGCCTCCTGGTCCAGCTCCCATGGTTCTGGAGGCCTTCTGGTCCAGTTTGCATGGTTCTGGAAGCCTCCTAGTCCAGCTTGCATGGTTCTGGAAGCCTCCTAGTCCATCTTGCATGGTTCTGAAGGCCTCCTGGTCCAGCTCTCATGGTTCTGAAGGCCTCCTGGTCCAGCTACCATGGTTCTGGAAGCCTCCTGGTCCAGTTTGCATGGTTCTGGAAGCCTCCTGGTCCAGCTCCCATGGTTCTGAAGGCCTCCTGGTCCAGTTCCCATGGTTCTGGAAGCCTCCTGGTCCAGCTCCCATGGTTCTGGAAGCCTCCTAGTCCAGCTACCATGGTTCTGGAAGCCTCCTGGTCCAGTTTGCATGGTTCTGGAAGCCTCCTGGTCCAGCTCCCATGGTTCTGAAGGCCTCCTGGTCCAGCTCCCATGGTTCTGGAAGCCTCCTGGTCAGGCTCCCATGGTTCTGGAAGCCTCCTGGTCCAGCTCCCATGGTTCTGAAGGCCTCCTGGTTCAGCTCCCATGGTTCTGGAAGCCTCCTGGTCCAGCTCCCATGGTTCTGAAGGCCTCCTGGTCCAGCTCCCATGGTTCTGAAGGCCTCCTGGTCCAGCTCCCATGGTTCTGGAAGCCTCCTAGTCCATCTTGCATGGTTCTGAAGGCCTCCTGGTCCAGCTCTCATGGTTCTGAAGGCCTCCTGGTCCAGCTCCCATGGTTCTGAAGGCCTCCTGGTCCAGCTACCATGGTTCTGGAAGCCTCCTGGTCCAGCTCCCATGGTTCTGGAAGCCTCCTAGTCCAGCTTGCATGGTTCTGGAAGCCTCCTGGTCCAGCTCCCATGGTTTTTGGAAGCCTCTTGGTCAGGCTCCCATGGTTCTGAAGGCCTCCTGGTCCAGCTCTCATGGTTCTGAAGGCCTCCTGGTCCAGCTCCCATGGTTCTGAAGGCCTCCTGGTCCAGCTACCATGGTTCTGGAAGCCTCCTGGTCCAGCTCCCATGGTTCTGGAAGCCTCCTAGTCCAGCTTGCATGGTTCTGGAAGCCTCCTGGTCCAGCTCCCATGGTTTTTGGAAGCCTCTTGGTCAGGCTACCATGGTTCTGGAAGCCTCCTAGTCCATCTTGCATGGTTCTGAAGGCCTCCTGGTCCAGCTCTCATGGTTCTGAAGGCCTCCTGGTCCAGCTCCCATGGTTCTGAAGGCCTCCTGCTCCAGCTCCCATGGTTCTGAAGGCCTCCTGGTCCAGCTCCCATGGTTCTGGAGGCCTCCTGGTCCAGCTCCCATGGTTCTGGAGGCCTTCTGGTCCAGTTTGCATGGTTCTGGAAGCCTCCTAGTCCAGCTTGCATGGTTCTGGAAGCCTCCTAGTCCATCTTGCATGGTTCTGAAGGCCTCCTGGTCCAGCTCTCATGGTTCTGAAGGCCACCTGGTCCAGCTCCCATGGTTCTGGAAGCCTCCTGGTCCAGCTTGCATGGTTCTGAAGGCCTCCTGGTCCAGCTACCATGGTTCTGGAAGCCTCCTGGTCCAGTTTGCATGGTTCTGGAAGCCTCCTGGTCCAGCTCCCATGGTTCTGAAGGCCTCCTGGTCCAGTTCCCATGGTTCTGGAAGCCTCCTGGTCCAGCTCCCATGGTTCTGGAAGCCTCCTAGTCCAGCTCCCATGGTTCTGAAGGCCTCCTGGTCCAGTTCCCATGGTTCTGGAAGCCTCCTGGTCCAGCTCCCATGGTTCTGAAGGTCTCCTAGTCCAGCTCCCATGGTTCTGAAGGCCTCCTGGTCCGGCTCGCATGGTTCTGGAAGCCTCCTAGTCCAGCTTGCATGGTTCTGGAAGCCTCCTAGTCCAGCTTGCATGGTTCTGGAAGCCTCCTGGTCCAGCTCCCATGGTTCTGAAGGCCTCCTGGTCCAGCTACCATGGTTCTGGAAGCCTCCTGGTCCAGTTTGCATGGTTCTGAAGGCCTCCTGGTCCAGCTCCCATGGTTCTGAAGGCCTCCTGGTCCAGCTTCCATGGTTCTGAAGGCCTCCTGGTCCAGCTCCCATGGTTCTGAAGGCCTCCTGGTCCAGCTCCCATGGTTCTGGAAGCCTCCTGGTCCAGCTCCCATGGTTCTGGAAGCCTCCTAGTCCAGCTTGCATGGTTCTGGAAGCCTCCTGGTCCAGCTCCCATGGTTTTTGGAAGCCTCTTGGTCAGGCTCCCATGGTTCTGGAAGCCTCCTGGTCCAGCTCCCATGGTTCTGAAGGCCTCCTGGTCCAGCTCCCATGGTTCTGAAGGCCTCCTGGTCCAGCTCCCATGGTTCTGGAGGCCTCCTGGTCCAGCTCCCATGGTTCTGGAGGCCTTCTGGTCCAGTTTGCATGGTTCTGGAAGCCTCCTAGTCCAGCTTGCATGGTTCTGGAAGCCTCCTAGTCCATCTTGCATGGTTCTGAAGGCCTCCTGGTCCAGCTCTCATGGTTCTGAAGGCCTCCTGGTCCAGCTACCATGGTTCTGGAAGCCTCCTGGTCCAGTTTGCATGGTTCTGGAAGCCTCCTGGTCCAGCTCCCATGGTTCTGAAGGCCTCCTGGTCCAGTTCCCATGGTTCTGGAAGCCTCCTGGTCCAGCTCCCATGGTTCTGGAAGCCTCCTAGTCCAGCTACCATGGTTCTGGAAGCCTCCTGGTCCAGTTTGCATGGTTCTGGAAGCCTCCTGGTCCAGCTCCCATGGTTCTGAAGGCCTCCTGGTCCAGCTCCCATGGTTCTGGAAGCCTCCTGGTCAGGCTCCCATGGTTCTGGAAGCCTCCTGGTCCAGCTCCCATGGTTCTGAAGGCCTCCTGGTTCAGCTCCCATGGTTCTGGAAGCCTCCTGGTCCAGCTCCCATGGTTCTGAAGGCCTCCTGGTCCAGCTCCCATGGTTCTGAAGGCCTCCTGGTCCAGCTCCCATGGTTCTGGAAGCCTCCTAGTCCATCTTGCATGGTTCTGAAGGCCTCCTGGTCCAGCTCTCATGGTTCTGAAGGCCTCCTGGTCCAGCTCCCATGGTTCTGAAGGCCTCCTGGTCCAGCTACCATGGTTCTGGAAGCCTCCTGGTCCAGCTCCCATGGTTCTGGAAGCCTCCTGGTCCAGCTCCCATGGTTCTGAAGGCCTCCTGGTCCAGCTCCCATGGTTCTGGAAGCCTCCTGGTCCAGCTCCCATGGTTCTGGAAGCCTCCTAGTCCAGCTTGCATGGTTCTGGAAGCCTCCTGGTCCAGCTCCCATGGTTCTGGAGGCCTTCTGGTCCAGTTTGCATGGTTCGGGAAGCCTCCTAGTCCATCTTGCATGGTTCTGAAGGCCTCCTGGTCCAGCTCTCATGGTTCTGAAGGCCTCCTGGTCCAGCTACCATGGTTCTGGAAGCCTCCTGGTCCAGTTTGCATGGTTCTGGAAGCCTCCTGGTCCAGCTCCCATGGTTCTGAAGGCCTCCTGGTCCAGCTCCCGTGGTTCTGAAGGCCTCCTGGTCCAGCTCTCATGGTTCTGAAGGCCTCCTGGTCCAGCTCCCATGGTTCTGGAAGCCTCCTGGTCCAGCTCCCATGGTTCTGAAGGCCTCCTGGTCCAGCTCCCACGGTTCTGGAGGCCCCCTGGTCCAGCTCCCATGGTTCTGGAAGCCTCCTGGTCCAGCTCTCATGGTTCTGGAGGCCCCCTGGTCCAGCTTCCATGGTTCTGGAAGCCTCCTGGTCCAGCTCTCATGGTTCTGAAGGCCTCCTGGTCCAGCTCCCATGGTTCTGGAAGCCTCCTGGTCCAGCTCCCACGGTTCTGGAGGCCCCCTGGTCCAGCTCCCATGGTTCTGGAAGCCTCCTGGTCCAGCTCCCATGGTTCTGAAGGCCTCCTGGTCCAGCTCCCACGGTTCTGGAGGCCCCCTGGTCCAGCTCCCATGGTTCTGGAAGCGTCCTGGTCCAGCTCCCATGGTTCTGAAGGCCTCCTGGTCCAGCTCCCATGGTTCTGGAAGCGTCCTGGTCCAGCTCCCATGGTTCTGAAGGCCTCCTGGTCCAGCTCCATGGTTCTGAAGGCCTCCTGGTCCAGCTCCATGGTTCTGAAGGCCTCCTGGTCCAGCTCCCATGGTTCTGAAGGCCTCCTGGTCCAGCTCCATGGTTCTGGAAGCCTCCTAGTCCAGCTCCCATGGTTCTGAAGGCCTCCTGGTCCAGCTCCCATGGTTCTGAAGGCCTCCTGGTCCAGCTCCCATGGTTCTGAAGGCCTCCTGGTCCAGCTCCATGGTTCTGGAAGCCTCCTAGTCCAGCTCCATGGTTCTGGAAGCCTCCTAGTCCAGCTCCCATGGTTCTGAAGGCCTCCTGGTCCAGCTCTCATGGTTCTGAAGGCCTCCTGGTCCAGCTCCCATGGTTCTGGAAGCCTCCTGGTCCAGCTCCCATGGTTCTGGAAGCCTCCTGGTCCAGCTCCCGTGGTTCTGGAAGCGTCCTGGTCCAGTCCATGGTTCTGGAGATGGTTGATGGACGTGTGATGAATGAGAGCTGCAGCAGCTGATCCAGAATCAGTTCCCTCCCTCCCCCTCCCTGTCTGTGTGGGGGAGGGGGCGGGGCCTGTGGCAGCAGAAGGTTCATTGTCTGTGCAGGGAGGGACGAGCGAGCTCCACAAAGACTGCTGCTGGGAGGGAGAGAGACACAAAGAGGGGGAGGCCGACTCTTTCTTTCTTGGTGTGGGGGAGGAGGGGGGAGGATTAACCGGCTCATCTGCGACACACGTTACACACACACACACACCCTCCATCCATCCTCCATCCAAGCACGGGCTTCATCTGGATCAGCATCAGCAGCAGCATCAGCAGCAGCGCCGCCTGCAGCAGACAAAGAGGCAGACGGGAGGAAGAGCTGCAGTCTTCCTCATCTGAGGATCCAGACAGGAAGAGAGACTCCAGACCGACGGAACCGCCAAGCGGGCCTCAGCATCCGCCCTCAGTCATGGCCGACCACATGTTCCTGCTGCTGTGTGTGTGAGGGCCCATCAGGGTGGGTGTGTTCCTGTCTGCGTCTCTCCGGCCCGCAGAGTCCACGCCATGGGGAACGCCGAGAGCATGGAGAGCCAGCTGGCCGTCATCCGGTCCAGAGCCGCCCCGGTCCGACTGCCAATGCCCGACCCGGCCGAACTGGAGGAGAGATTCTCCATCGCTCTGGTGAGTGCACCCCCCCGCACAGATGAGGGTCTATTATGCATGCATGGCAACACACATGTGACAGAAACATAGAGCTGAGGCACACAGAATGCACACAGCTTCCAGATATACTGGAACTAGATCAGAACCCTGGCTGTGTTTACAGGTCGGGGTTTACTCGTTTGGTTCTGTTCCTCATTCAATGTGTCGCCTTAAGGAACTTTCCTAGAACAGTTCTGGTTCTACGAGCCGGTCCTGCGTTGTTCTGTCGATCCTAGATCCAACACGGTTAACTCGGACTAGGTTCCTACCACAGCTGGTTGCTCCGAGTCCGGACTTTGCAGCAATCCCAGCAACAGCTCAGCAGCAAAGGTTGAAACAGGTCAACCAAGGAAAGGGGAGCCTGGTGTGAGTCCGTGGTGCCGCAGGTGGGGGTGCGGTTGGATTGCATCATGGCGGTATCAGATGGTTCAGGAGCGGTCAGTGTTTTATTTTGGCGAGTCACTGATTGGAAGATGGAGAAGAGTGAGAAAAGTTTAATTTCTGAAAAACATGGCGGAATGGAGGGCTGGGCGGAGCCACGGCTCTGAGTGGAAACTTTAACACTGGGTTATTCTGTTCATGGTGATGGGGACGCATCCAACAGTGGACTGGTTTCCAGTCTACCACCATTAAATGGTGCAACTATATCCCAGTTCAGCATAGATTTATGTTTGACAACCAAAGTTTAACTTGAAGAATCTGAAATGAGTTCAAACCAATTTAACAGTTAATCCCTGAGGAACAGAAGCTGATTTAATGGGGTTTGTTTTCTCTCAGGTTTTTCTTTAGACTCGTTTTTAGGGTCTCGGTTTTTCTAGTGTTTGGTTTTGTTTTTATTGAAGTTGATTTCTCCTAAATTTTTGGAACGGTTCTTCCTTATGTGTTCACTTTGCTTTGTATTTTCATGTATTGTAACAATGAACAAGTGAATTAGATTTAATATTTATATAACTGGGACACAACGCAGAGGACCGAGCAAAACAACTGGGGAACGGCAGCTGGAGCAAAGGACACGGGTGAACTGGATCGACTCGTTACCAACGGCTCTGACCGCCGGAGAAACGGTGGTGCAAACACGACAGAACCAACCCAGAAATACGGGAACCAACTAAAGACAAAAACCAACCAGAAACATTCCAACATGAGCAGGAGAAAAAGGTTAACATTTAGAGTTAGTCAAAGCAAAACAGATAAAAACATTATTAGATTGAATAAAACATCCTAAAATGTTTGAGGGAACCTCTGCCCTCATCCTTTCATCTCTTTTAAGATCCAGTTGACCTTCTCGGCTGAAGCCATGTTGGATTCAAATGTTTTTGTTCTGGCTGTTTCCGTAGCGGTCTGATGCTAGAGTATGAAGACAGTAGTGAGTAGGTCCGTCTGTGTTTTGAGGAAAGTAATTCACCTCTAATATAGCATTAGGCTGACTCAATGGAAACCTTATCATGCAGGTTTAATGAATGAAATGGATTCAGATTGAAAAACTAAAACTATTAGATTGTAATGTGGGCAGGTGGGCTCTCCTCATCCTCCGCAGGAAGTCCAAGCGCTTCTGGGCCCTTTGGACCAGTGAGGTGGTGTTTCCAGTCCAGGTGAGGGTGTCTGTGATGAATGACCACCTCTACAGCTGAGCTGTTGATGAGCAGTGGAGCGTGGTAGGCCGCTTCTTCCTGAAGTCCACCATGATCTCCTTGGTCTTCTCCACCTTCAGGATCAGGCTGTTATCTCTGCTCCACCAGCTGCTCCACCTCCTCTCTGTAGTCCAGGTCGTTGTAAAACTAGGCTAGCATGTTTTGTTATAAGCTTTTAAAGTTATCCGAGAACCAGCTGGTTGATTTAGAAGAGAAGTGAATAAAATGCATAATTTCCTGTTTGTCATCGTGCAAAAATCCTCTTTGAACTCAGAGGTTGTTAAAGTCCTACTCTGCTGTTGGAGTTCTGGACCCCAGGATTCCCAGGAACTCCGGTCCTGTTGAATCGGTTCAGGCTCAGTGAATCAAAGCTCCTTCTGTCTTTCAGAATTCGATGAACCTGCCTCCAGACAAAGTGCGTCTGCTGCGTTCCTATGACAACGAGAAGAAGTGGGAATTGATCTGCGACCAGGTAGGTTCCTGCTGGCATTGCTTCACACCAAACAAGCATCTGGAGATGAAATCTGAGGCTGGCAGAGTCGCCTAGAACCTCGCTGTGGTCCATTTGGACCCTTTAAATCTCTCAAGCACTTTTCTACTCAGGCCTTTTATTTAAAGCGTGAAGCAGCACTGAAGGTGAGGTGGAGATAGCAGCCAATCAAAATGGCCCTTCACAGTCAAAGCTAGCCACATGGCAGCCAGATCCCCTCCAACTTCCAGCCACTGGCCTTCTCCTGAGCGTGAATGTTTTAACTCTGACTCCACCCTTTCACTGAATTACAGGGTCTGACCAGCAGATGGCGCTTCTCTTTAGATCTTAATGTCCACAAATCATGACAGAAAGAATATTTTAGATGTTTAAAAAGGAATTGTAGGGAACCAACAAAGGACCAGCAAGGACCAACCAAGGACGAACCAAGGACTAGCCAAGGACAAGTGAAGGGCCTGCCAAGGACCAGCCAAGGACAAGTGAAGGGCCTGCCAAGGACTAGCCAAGGACAAGCCAAGGACCAACCAAGGACCAGCCAAGGGCCAGCCAAGGACGAGTGAAGGGCCTGCTAAGGACGAGTGAAGGGCCTGCCAAGGACCAGCCAAGGGCCAGCCAAGGACGAGTGAAGGGCCTGCCAAGGACTAGCCAAGGACCAACCAAGGACCAGCCAAGGACGAGTGAAGGGCCTGCCAAGGACTAGCCAAGGACCAGCCAAGGACGAGTGAAGGGCCTGCCAAGGACTAGCCAAGGACCAACCAAGGACCAGCCAAGGATGAGTGATGGGCCTGCCAAGGACTAGCCAAGGACAAGCCAAGGACCAACTAAGGACCCACCCAAGGACCAGCCAATGCCCAGCCAAGGGCCAGCCAAGGACATGTGAAGGGCCTGCCAAGGACTAGCCAAGGACCAACCAAGGACCAGCCAAGGATGAGTGAAGGGCCTGCCAAGGACTAGCCAAGGACAAGCCAAGGGCCAGCCAATGACCAGACAATGTCCAGACAAGGACCAACCAAGGACCAGACAAGGACTAGCTTGGGGGTCATCAAGGAAAGTGGTTATTTTTTTGAATGGCTGCTACTCTGAGCTGAATGAATGAGGAAGAAACGATTCCCTTCCTTATGAAGCTCGATCCATTCTGAATTTTATGAACCCTTCATCCAGCACTGAGGAATAGAGGAGCATTAAATCATTTATTTAGTTATTTTCTGTAATCTTCCAGTGAAAGCAGCATTTTAAGGCCTTATCCTGGTCATCTTCTTAAGCACACCACCATCTGAGGGGCAGTTGGTCTTTAAATGTCCTTTCTGTGCCGCTCTGGAGCCTTTTTTTATTCGCTGATGTTTATTAACTTTAGAGGAAGGTCAATCAGGGCTGTTAGCTGATCAGAGGTAGTAACTAGTTACAGTTACTGTAAGTTTTACTCTACCCACCATCTGTAACTTGAGCTAGGGTTAGGGTAGATCCATTGAAACTAGAGTAAGCAGGAAAGTTTGCGGAACCGCCTCTTCCATGAGAGGCTACTACCTCTGATGGTTGCCATGACGCCAGCATCCTCAGCTGTTGATCTGATGTGATGAACCTTCAGTCGACCAATGAAACAGTCCCGCTGTGATGATAAAAACAAGCGCATGGACTAACCCTAAACCTCTCAGCGTCGGGCTCCAGGAGAAGCCTTCATCACGCCTCAGCCAAGTCATCGTCAGTTTGCTGCTTTGTTAGCGGTTAGCTAGCTGGCTGTTAGATCCTAATGTTGCCGCCTCCTCAATCCTCCAAAGAGCTGAAGGCAGACTTAGCATGCATCCCCCACCGTGCTTTTCTGCGTCCGCAGGAGAGGTTCCAGGTGAAGAACCCGCCTCATACCTACATCCAGAAGCTGAGAGGATTTCTTGACCCGGCGGTGACACGGAAGGTGAGTGGAAGCACTTCCTGCATGATTCCTGTAAACTGGAGGTTTTAAAATGTCCGTCCTTCTGCCGTGACCCTAAATGACCTCTGAGAAGCTCACCTGTCTCTCTCTGTCTGCAGAAGTTCAGAAGACGAGTTCAGGAGTCGACGCAGACTCTCAGAGAGCTGGAGATCTCTCTGCGTACCAACCACATCGGGTACCCGTCCTCCACCTTGCGTCTCCATGGAGACCACCTAGCGTATCCCTGCGGCCGTTTAATGTCGTCTGTCTCTGTCCTCAGGTGGGTCCGAGAGTTTCTGAATGAGGAGAATCGGGGTCTGGATGTTTTGGTGGAGTATCTGTCCTTCGCTCAGTACGCAGTCACGTGAGTTGGACCCTGTTTCCTTGGTTACAGAGTCCTGCTGAAGTAATCAGATGTGTCGTTATTTTGAATGAAGGTTGAAACGGGAATAACTTTAGCAAACCGCCTCGTCTGATCAGGTTTGATGGCGAGCTGTCGGACGCTGGCAGCGAGGTGGGTTCCATCGACTCCCCCTGGAGCCGCTCCATAGAGGATCTCCATGGTGACTGCAGCCTGCCGTCTCCCTCCTCGTCGGTTTCCCGCTCCGCCCGGCACTCCATCAGGTACAAGGCAGCCAAGCCCATCACTGGCGTCTCCAGGAAGTGAATCCACAGCTCAGGTGACCGCTTTGTTTCCACAGCTCTGCTCTGGTGACTCGGTCCAACACGCTGCCAAGTCGTCGAACTCTGAAGAACTCGCGTCTGGTCTGCAAGAAGGACGATGTCCATGTTTGCATCATGTGTCTGAGGGCCATCATGAACTACCAGGTAGAGAACAACCTTCATTGTCAGATGTTCATGCAGTGAGGAAAAGCTGAACCATCGTCCTTTTCCTCAGTACGGCTTCAACATGGTGATGTCACACCCGCACGCCGTCAATGAAATCGCCCTCAGCCTGAACAACAGGAACCCCAGGTACCTGAAACAAACATGGCTGCCCCGCAGCAGGTGGGGGAAGACGTGACGGACTGTGATTGTCTGACCTTCCTCAGGACCAAGGCTCTGGTTCTGGAGCTGCTGGCCGCCGTGTGTCTGGTCAGAGGAGGACATGAGATCATCCTGTCTGCCTTCGACAACTTTAAGACGGTAGAAACCAGAACAGAGCAGAACCTGACGCTCAGCCGGACCGCCTCCGGTTAATAAACCGCTGGTCTTTGCAGGTGTGCACTGAGTCCATGCGCTTCGAGAAGCTGATGGAGCATTTCAAGAATGAAGACGACAACATCGACTTCCTGGTAACAGGGTTCTTCTTCCTGCTGTGACCTTCTCTCCATGTCCCGGTAAATGAAGTCTCTGCTCTCTGTTGCAGGTGGCCTGCATGCAGTTTATCAACATCGTGGTGCATTCGGTGGAGGACATGAACTTTAGGGTCCATCTGCAGTACGACTTCACCAAACTCAACCTGGAAGAACACTTGGAGGTAATCAACCGGCCAATCAGGCCACTCACAGCTGCTCTTAGCCAATCAGCTGAAGGTTTAACCGTCGCCTTCTCCTCAGCGATTGAAGCATACGGAGAGCGACAGGCTGCAGGTCCAGATCCAGGCCTACCTGGACAACGTGTTTGATGTCGGGACACTGCTGGAGGACGCCGAGACGAAGACGGCTGCTCTGGAGAGAGTCGAGGAGCTGGAGGAGAACCTTGCTACTGTAAGGAGCCAATGGTTTGGGACCCGTTGGGTCTCTACCCTTCAGTTTGTGAACGCCGTCTGACATGTAGGGGACCGGAGAAGCCTGGAGACCTTCTAGGTCCTTATTCACCCAGCCCCCAGTTAGCAGATGCTAATAGGGGCTGGGTGGGCAGCAGGAACACTCACTGGTTTCCAGAACCAAGGCATGTGTGGATCTCAGTTGGGTTTCTGTCTGCAGATGTCCGAGCGTCTACTGGACGTGGAGAATGAAGCAATGGTGAAGATTGTAGAACTGGAGAAGCAGCTGATGCAGACCAACAAAGAGCTGGACCAGCTGCGGGTCAGTGCCGCTGCATCCACTCTATTTCCACTGATCCTCGCCGTGACCTTCAGCTTTAAGCTTCCTGTCTGTCTTGCAGGAAGTGTGCGCCAGCGCTAACACTCAGGTTCACACCTTAAGGCGCATCGTCCGGGAGAAGGACCAGACCATCCGTCGGCAGAGTCGTCTGGAGCGTCAGGCTCAGGAGGCCCAGCAGGCTGGAGGACCTGGAGCACCTCAGCCTCAGAGAGGAGAGGGAGACGGGGGGGTGGCAGACTCTGCCTCCCCCTCCCCTCCGCCTTGCCCTACCTTGTCTCCCAGGTAAGAGACACGGACTGTGAATCCCTGAAGACTTTCACTCCAACATGGTCCTGATGGCCTCCTTAATGTTGCAGCCCTGAGACCGTGGCCTATCACAGCATGGGGCCGGGAATGGGCGGGGCTCCAGGTATGCCAGTCCCCCCCCCTCCACCTCCTCCACCACCGATGCCAAGTACAGGTTAGTTTCACCTCCACCAATCAGAGCCTCTTGTCCTTATTGGAACGGAGGTCCAATAACAGCCTGATGGGACCGAGAGATCTGAACCTACAGAGGGCGGCTTTCCAGGACAGCTCTAGGTTAGATAGGAAGGTTAGACGCCAGATGAAGACAGGCCCGTTTGAGCCACGAAGCGCTGTTGCTGGGAGGAAGACTATGGACTGATGAAGGTCATCCAGAAGGCGGAGGGACACGGAGAAGCTGGGTCCATGGTTGGCTACCTCAGCACGCTCTGGTCCGGCCTGGCTGGTCCCGCTTGGTCCGAGGTTCATCCTAGAGTGAGGTCCCAAAACGTGAGTCCAGACTGAACCAGATCTGAACCTGAACTAACAGAACCGGGATGAATTGGACCAAAGGAGAAGAAGAAAGATGGAACGCTGTGAGGAACATCTAGACCAGACCAGCAGGTTCCGTAGGGAGAAACAGGAAACGGTTCCGTCTGTAAACAAGATTTCTACTTTAACTTCAGAACTAGATGAGAAACTAAATGGAACAACTTCTAAAACATTGTCTCTGTCTCTGTCCTCAGCGTCCAACGGGCCGTATCCTGCGCCTCCTCCTCCTGCTCCTCCTCCACCTCCCCCTCCGCCTCCTCCACCTTGTAGGAGCAGTGAGCTCTCGACTGCCCCCCTGCCTCCTCCCCCTCCACCTGTGGCCCCTCCTCTCCCAGGGTCGGGGGGGTCACCCACCGTCATCTTTAACTCGGGGCTCGCAGGTATGACTCCTCCCCTTTTGGGTGGGTCTGTCTCCATGGTAACCATGTATCACACTAATGACTGTTCTCTCTTCATTCTGCTGACAGAGGGTCCACTCAAGCTGTTCTGTACGTCGCTTCTTTTTCTATCACTCCATCCCGTCTGCTCCATCAGCAGGCCACTGGAACCACTGGAACCAGTAGAACCAGCGCTGCTTCCCCTGGAACCAGTAGAACCAGTGCTTGTTCCCCTGGAATCAGTAGAACCAGTGCTTGTTCCCCTGGAACCAGTAGAACCAGTGGTGTTTCACCTGGAACCAGTGGAACCAGTGCTTGTTCCCCTGGAACCAGTAGAATCAGCGCTGCTTCCCCTGGAACCAGTAGAACCAGCGCTGTTTCCCCTGGAATCAGTAGAACCAGTGCTTGTTCCCCTGGAACCAGTAGAACCAGTGGTGTTTCACCTGGAACCAGTGGAACCAGTGCTTGTTCCCCTGGAACCAGTAGAATCAGCGCTGCTTCCCCTGGAACCAGTGGAACCAGTGGTGTTTCCCCTGGAACCAGTAGAACCAGCGCTGCTTCCCCTGGAACCAGTAGAACCAGCGCTGTTTCCCCTGGAACCAGTAGAACCAGCGCTGCTTCCCCTGGAACCAGTAGAACCAGCGCTGTTTCCCCTGGAACCAGTAGAACCAGTGCTTGTTCCCCTGGAACCAGTAGAACCAGCGCTGTTTCCCCTGGAACCAGTAGAACCAGTGCTTGTTCCCCTGGAACCAGTAGAACCAGTGGTGTTTCACCTGGAACCAGTGGAACCAGTGCTTGTTCCCCTGGAACCAATGGAACCAGCGCTGTTTCCCCTGGATCCAGTAGAACCAGTGGTGTTTCACCTGGAACCAGTGGAACCAGTGCTTGTTCCCCTGGAACCAGTAGAACCAGTGGTGTTTCACCTGGAACCAGTGGAACCAGTGCTTGTTCCCCTGGAACCAGTAGAATCAGCGCTGCTTCCCCTGGAACCAGTGGAACCAGTGGTGTTTCACCTGGAACCAGTAGAACCAGCGCTGTTTCCCCTGGAACCAGTAGAACCAGCGCTGCTTCCCCTGGAACCAGTAGAACCAGCGCTGTTTCCCCTGGAACCAGTAGAACCAGTGCTTGTTCCCCTGGAACCAGTAGAACCAGTGGTGTTTCACCTGGAACCAGTGGAACCAGTGCTTGTTCCCCTGGAACCAGTAGAATCAGCGCTGCTTCCCCTGGAACCAGTGGAACCAGTGGTGTTTCACCTGGAACCAGTAGAACCAGTGCTGTTTCCCCTGGAACCAATGGAACCAGCGCTGTTTCCCCTGGATCCAGGGGAAGCAGCGCTTGTTCCCTGGAACCAGTGGAACCAGTGGAACCAGCACTGCTTCCAGTGGAACAGCGCTGCTTCCCCTGGATCCAGGGGAACCAGTGGAACCAGTGCTTCCCATCATTCATCCGTAGGCAGACGTCAGGCTGCAGCTCAGAGCGTTAAGAGACGTCCTGTTAGATGAGTTCAGACAGGAAGTGATGTAGAAGGTCCCGTTTTAACGGCCAGCAAATCATCTGAATGTTGCCATTCGGTAGAACAGCTGTGCAACTTTCCAGTTGCCCTGATAGAACCAGAACTAGAGCAGCTTTGATTAAAACAAATCTAGATTAAACCAGGAAGTCTTGGTCTTCTTGAAAGACCTCGTCTTTCCTCCGTGAGACGTTCTCAGAAACGCTTTTAGCTGCAGCCTGTAGCTGCGGATTCATGGTCCTCCCTTCCTTCCTAACCACCTGCATTGTGTCGTCTGCAGCCGTAAAGATCAAGAAACCGATCCAGACCAAGTTCAGGATGCCAGTTCTGAACTGGGTCGCTCTGAAACCCAGTCAGATCAACGGGACCGTCTTCAATGACATCGACGATGAGTCCATCCTGCAGGTGAGGCGGCAGAAACCGGCTGAGACCAGAACGTCTTCTTCTTCCTCCTAAATGCTGTGTGTCTGCCAGGACCTGGACATGGAAGGCTTTGAGGAGCTGTTCAAGACCAAGGCCCAGGGTCCGGCCGTGGACCTCACCCTGTCCAGACAGAAGCTTCCGCAGAAGGCTCCATCCAAAGTATCTCTGCTGGAGGCCAACAGAGCCAAGAACCTGGCCATCACCCTGAGGAAGGCCGGCCAGGCCCCGGAGGTCATCTGCCGCGCCATTCACACGTAGGTCACCCAGAGAAAGCCTCTACTGGTCCCAGTACAGCCCAGTGAGGCGACCAGATGATCCAGGGCTCTTGATGAAGGACCTCTTTCTGCAGGTTTGACCTGCGGACGGTTCCCGTGGACTTTGTTGAGTGTCTGACCCGCTTCATTCCAACGGAGGCTGAGGTGAAGCTCCTACGGCAATACGAGAGGGACAGAAAACCCGTAGAGGCTCTGAGCGACGAGGATCGGTTCATGATGCAGTTCAGCCGCATCGAGAGGCTCAGTCAGCGAATGATCATCATGACCTTCATGGGGAACTTCTCAGACAACATCCAGATGTTGACTCCGGTAAGGAAAGCTTCCAAACCCCAGAACGGCGAAGGTCAGGGTTCAAACTGACGGCCTGTTTCCTTCCAGCAACTTCATGCCATCATCGCTGCGTCAGTCTCAATTAAATCATCTCAGAAACTGAAGAAGATCCTGGAGGTCAGTCTGGTCCTGCTGTCCAACAGCGGAGCGTCAGATCAGTTGTTGATGTTTGTTCTTCTCTGCCTTAGATCATCCTGGCCCTGGGGAACTACATGAACAGCAGTAAGAGGGGAGCCGTGTACGGATTCAAGCTGCAGAGTTTAGATCTGGTAACGCAGACGTTCTGAAGATGTTCTCGGCGCCAACATCCAGGCCTCCTTTAGGAAGGGTCATTAGGACAGAGGGAGACCCGGTGGGAGGGTTCTGCTGCTGCGGGTCAAAGCCAGATCCAACCGGTTCCCTTTGTTTACAGACAGCAGATAAACGGGATCAGACAATAGGTGGTTAAATAAACGGAGATCGATGGATTTCCCTCAGTCGCCATTTTTTTAACAGTTCATCATGGTAATCAGAACTGTTCTGATCTGGGCACAGTTTTATTTTGAGTCAAAACAAATCCCACTTTAACAAACCTTGAGAAGGAACTTTGCTTGTTGTGGGAATAAGTATGTTTCATCTAAAATCCCCCTCAGACATTTTCTCAGCTTTGCAGGTGAAACAAGCGGAGTGAAAACATTTTCCCTGGATAGCCCGTGACCATGATGGTGGTGCTACCGTTTCACGTTTGGTGCAGAGGTCACCAAGGTGACAGAGTTCTGTTTGGTTCCAGCTGCTGGACACGAAGTCAACAGATCGGAAGCAAACGCTGCTTCATTACATCGCCAACGTGGCGAGAGAGAAATACCCCGTGGTGACGCTGTTCTACAACGAGCTGCACTACGTGGACAAAGCAGCAGCAGGTGAGTCCGTCAGCCAATCGGAGCTCTGCACAGAGCAAAGGCCGCGGCTGACTCACCTGTCGGTCTGTCTCAGTGAGTCTGGAGAACGTTCTGTGCGACGTGAAGGAGCTGCAGCGCGGCATGGAGCTCACCTGGCGGGAGTTCAGTGTGTCGCACAACGCCACGCTCAAAGACTTCATCAGCAGGAACGAGTCCCGCCTCAACAAGCTGCAGGAGGACGCACGCATCGCGCAGGTGGGACGGTGTTCAGAGGGGTCAGTGGGAGGGACCTCTGCCTGCTCAATTAAAGCTTCTTTCTGCTCCGCCTTCCTTCAGGACGCCTTCGAAGACGCAGTTAAGTTCTTCGGAGAAAGCTCCAAGACGATGCCGCCGTCCGTCTTCTTCCCCATCTTCGTCCGCTTCATCAAAGCCTACAGGGTAGGTGGTGCAATGTAGCTCGTTTACCGGAAGCCCCTCCCACATTTCTACACCAGTGGTAAAGGCTGACAGAAGGACTGTGTTCAGGCAGCGGAGGAGGAGAATGAGCAGAGAAGGCGGCAGGAGCAGATCCTCCTGGAGAAGCTGGAGCAGGAGGAGCAGCAGGAGGAGGAGACCAAGGTGAGGAGGTCCATCTGTTCATTAG
This sequence comes from Cyprinodon tularosa, assembly GCF_016077235.1. Taxonomy (NCBI): domain Eukaryota; kingdom Metazoa; phylum Chordata; class Actinopteri; order Cyprinodontiformes; family Cyprinodontidae; genus Cyprinodon; species Cyprinodon tularosa. Next base: position 97,917 of record NW_024039545.1, read on the forward strand.
CCTCTGATTAATCGCTTCACAGCCTCTGATTGGTCGGTCGGTTCATTAGCCTCTGATTGGTCGGTCGGTTCATTAGCCTCTGATTGGTCGGTCGGCTCATTAGCCTCTGATTGGTCGGTCGGTTCATTAGCCTCTGATTGGTCGGTCGGTTCATTAGCCTCTGATTAATCGCTTCACAACCTCTGATTGGTCGGTCGGTTCACAGCCTCTGATTGGTCGGTCGGTTCATTAGCCTCTGATTGGTCGGTCGGTTCATTAGCCTCTGATTGGTCAGTTGGTTCATTAGCCTCTGATTGGTCAGTTGGTTCATTAGCCTCTGATTGGTCAGTTGGTTCATTAGCCTCTGATTGGTCAGTTGGTTCATTAGCCTCTGATTGGTCAGTTGGTTCATTAGCCTCTGATTGGTCGGTCGGTTAATTAGCCTCTGATTGGTCAGTTGGTTCATTAGCCTCTGATTGGTCGGTCGGTTAATTAGCCTTTGATTGGTCGGTCGGTTAATTAGCCTCTGATTGGTCAGTTGGTTCATTAGCCTTTGATTGGTCGGTCGGTTAATTAGCCTCTGATTGGTCGGTCGGTTAATTAGCCTCTGATTGGTCAGTTGGTTCATTAGCCTTTGATTGGTCGGTCGGTTAATTAGCCTCTGATTGGTCGGTCGGTTAATTAACCTCTGATTGGTCGGTCGGTTCATAGCCTCTGATTGGTCGGTCGGTTAATTAGCCTCTGATTGGTCGGTCGGTTCATTAGCCTCTGATTGGTCGGTCGGTTAATTAGCCTCTGATTGGTCGGTCGGTTCATAGCCTCTGATTGGTCGGTCGGTTAATTAGCCTCTGATTGGTCGGTTCACAACGTCTGATTGGTCGGTCGGTTCATTAGCCTCTGATTGGTCGGTCGGTTAATTAGCCTCTGATTGGTCGGTCGGTTCATTAGCCTCTGATTGGTCGGTCGGTTAATTAGCCTCTGATTGGTCGGTCGGTTCATAGCCTCTGATTGGTCGGTCGGTTAATTAGCCTCTGATTGGTCGGTTCACAACGTCTGATTGGTCGGTCGGTTCATTAGTCTCTGATTGGTCGGTCGGTTCATTAGCCTCTGATTGGTCGGTCGGTTAATTAGCCTCTGATTGGTCGGTTCACAACGTCTGATTGGTCGGTCGGTTCATAGCCTCTGATTGGTCGGTCGGTTCATTAGTCTCTGATTGGTCGGTCGGTTAATTAGCCTCTGATTGGTCGGTCGGTTAATTAGCCTCTGATTGGTCGGTCGGTTCATTAGCCTCTGATTGGTCGGTCGGTTAATTAACCTCTGATTGGTCGGTCGGTTCATAGCCTCTGATTGGTCGGTTCACAACGTCTGATTGGTCGGTCGGTTCATTAGCCTCTGATTGGTCGGTCGGTTAATTAGCCTCTGATTGGTCGGTTCACAACGTCTGATTGGTCGGTCGGTTCATTAGCCTCTGATTGGTCGGTCGGTTCATTAGCCTCTGATTGGTCGGTTCACAACCTCTGATTGGTCGGTCGGTTAATTAGCCTCTGATTGGTCGGTCGGTTAATTAGCCTCTGATTGGTCGGTCGGTTAATTAGCCTCTGATTGGTCGGTCGGTTCATTAGCCTCTGATTGGTCGGTCGGTTAATTAGCCTCTGATTGGTCGGTCGGTTAATTAGCCTCTGATTGGTCGGTCGGTTCATTAGCCTCTGATTGGTCGGTCGGTTCATTAGCCTGTAATTGGTCGGTCGGTTAATTAGCCTCTGATTGGTCGGTCGGTTAATTAGCCTCTGATTGGTCGGTCGGTTCATTAGCCTCTGATTGGTCGGTCGGTTCATTAGCCTCTGATTGGTCGGTCGGTTCATTAGCCTCTGATTGGTCGGTCGGTTCATTAGCCTCTGATTGGTCGGTCGGTTCATTAGCCTCTGATTGGTCGGTCGGTTCACAACGTCTGATTGGTCGGTCGGTTAATTAGCCTCTGATTGGTCGGTCGGTTCATTAGCCTCTGATTGGTCGGTTCACAACCTCTGATTGGTCGGTCGGTTAATTAGCCTCTGATTGGTCGGTCGGTTCATTAGCCTCTGATTGGTCGGTCGGTTAATTAGCCTCTGATTGGTCGGTCGGTTAATTAGCCTCTGATTGGTCGGTCGGTTCATTAGCCTCTGATTGGTCGGTCGGTTCATTAGCCTCTGATTGGTCGGTCGGTTAATTAGCCTCTGATTGGTCGGTCGGTTAATTAGCCTCTGATTGGTCGGTCGGTTCATTAGCCTCTGATTGGTCGGTCGGTTAATTAACCTCTGATTGGTCGGTCGGTTCATAGCCTCTGATTGGTCGGTTCACAACGTCTGATTGGTCGGTCGGTTAATTAGCCTCTGATTGGTCGGTCGGTTAATTAGCCTCTGATTGGTCGGTCGGTTCATTAGCCTCTGATTGGTCGGTTCACAACGTCTGATTGGTCGGTCGGTTCATAGCCTCTGATTGGTCGGTCGGTTCATTAGTCTCTGATTGGTCGGTCGGTTAATTAGCCTCTGATTGGTCGGTCGGTTAATTAGCCTCTGATTGGTCGGTTCACAACGTCTGATTGGTCGGTCGGTTCATAGCCTCTAATTGGTCGGTCGGTTCATTAGTCTCTGATTGGTCGGTCGGTTAATTAGCCTCTGATTGGTCGGTCGGTTAATTAGCCTCTGATTGGTCGGTCGGTTCATTAGCCTCTGATTGGTCGGTCGGTTCATTAGCCTCTGATTGGTCGGTCGGTTCATAGCCTCTGATTGGTCGGTCGGTTTATTAGCCTCTGATCGGTCGGTCGGTTCATAGCCTCTGATTGGTCGGTCGGTTCATTAGCCTCTGATTGGTCGGTCGGTTCATTAGCCTCTGATTGGTCGGTTGGTTTATAGCCTCTGATTGGTCGGTTGGTTCATTAGCCTCTGATTGGTCGGTTCATAGCCTCTGATTGGTCGGTCATTTAATAGCCTCTGATTGGTCGGTTGGTTCATTAGCCTCTGATTGGTCGGTTAATAGCCTCTGATTGGTCGGTCGTTTAATAGCCTCTGATTGGTCGGTCGGTTCATTAGCCTCTGATTGGTCGGTTCATAGCCTCTGATTGGTCGGTCGTTTAATAGCCTCTGATTGGTCGGTCGTTTAATAGCCTCTGATTGGTCGGTCGTTTAATAGCCTCTGATTGGTCGGTTGGTTCATTAGCCTCTGATTGGTCGGTTCATAGCCTCTGATTGGTCGGTTGGTTCATTAGCCTCTGATTGGTCGGTTCATAGCCTCTGATCGGTCGGTCGGTTCATAGCCTCTGATTGGTCGGTCGGTTCACAGCCTCTGATTGGTCGGTTCATAGCCTCTGATTGGTCGGTCGTTTAATAGCCTCTGATTGGTCGGTCGGTTCATTAGCCTCTGATTGGTCGGTCGGTTCATTAGCCTCTGATTGGTCGGTCGGTTCATTAGCCTCTGATTGGTCAGATCATACTTCCATCAACTTAACCAGCAGTTTACAGCTCGGTGAGGATGGAGCTGCCCGAGGTCCAGGTCTGGTTCAAAGGGAAGCACCGCTGGTTCCACTGGTTCCAGAATAAGCTTATCTCTGCTCCAGTAAACGGGTCAAACCTGAACCTCACCGAGCTAGAACTAGAACTCACCGTTTCCCAGCAGAACCAGTGGACAGATGGAGGCAATGTCCCTGATCTCTCAGCTGCTGGTTCCACTGGGCCAACGATTTTAACTCTTCATGTGCGTCGATAAACGGCGTCCAATCATTGGCGCGGCAGCCCATCGTACCACCAGCCAATCAGCATGTTTAAGGTCAAGCTCCCAGTCCGGCCTTGATGGACGGGTTCAGACCCTTGCTGTGTAGCAGCGTCTCGCCCAGAGTGAGAGCTTCCTTCCTGAGGTTTATGGTTTCGGACGTTCTGTAGCAGATAGGTTCAGAGATCATTGGTGTTCATTGGTTAGAGGATGACCTGACCCCCCCCCCCTCTGCCTGCTCTAGTCTCCATCTCACAAAGGCAAACGGCAGCAGCAGGAGCTGCTCACTGAACTCAGACGGAAACAAGGCAAAGACAGCCGCCATGTGTACGAGGGCAAAGATGGCGCCATCGAGGACATCATCACAGGTAAGAGTCACTGAGGGGTGACGCACGTCGCTAGGTGTCCGTAGGCTGTAACCACAGCTGCTCTTGTTTTTCTGGCTTTCAGCACTGAAGACAGTTCCTTTTACGGCCCGGTCGGCCAAACGCAGCTCCCGCTTCTTCTGTGACCCCACCCACTCTGAGGAGCACTACTGAGAGCCAGAGCGGACCGGGCCGACTCTGAAGCAATGGGACCAATTAGCACTTTGAACATTTCTGATCCACCACGTCATGCTTTGTTTACCGGCCACAGACTGAGAACCCAGACCTCCTGCTGCTCTCTGGTTCCCAAGGCTTAGACCAGGATCATCAGTGCTGAGGGGTTCCAGAGGTCTGAGGCCATGCATCTGGTCCTTGGTCTGACCTGCTGTGGTTGCTAAGGGGGCCAGACACCTGTAGGTGGACATGAGTCTGGTTCATCGTTGGCACCACATCAGGCACCATCCAAACATTCCTGAATCTCCAGAGTGGACCTCTGCCTTCGGCCTCATTGCATAATGAAACTTTAACCATGGTGCTAATCAAAGACACTGGGTTAGTGTCTCATCTTTGAGCAGAACTAGGAAAAAACGCAGTTCTACAAAGGCTCGCCAATGCAGACTGACCAGAACCAGCCATCATCTCTGGACTCGGCAGGTCCGCCACTATCCTGCTGGTTGATCTGGGTTCCTTTGGTCCTCTTGTACAGGGTTTCCATCTATTCATTCATTGTCCTCTTCTACATTCTGCCTGATTTACTGGCCTTACTACCCTGGATCCACACAGTCACTCTCCAAGGGTTAGAAACAGATACCTGCCCTCCAAAGTCCAGTCACCAGGCCTTGTGACCCAACCGCAGGACAACTCTGCTCATCTGGGCACCTGACCTTGAAGAAACACTTTAATCCCTCAGATTAACTATGGACTGCAGTCCAATGCTGAGACACCAGCAGAGTCAGAACATCTCGGCAGAGATCAGTTGTTCTGAGTCTGAAGGTCCAAAGGTTCCCTGTGGTGAAGGTTCCTGGTGTGAGACTGAAGGTGGTGCTGCAGACCACCACAAATATGAAACCCTTTAATCTGGACCCTTAACAGCACAGATGTTAAATCCTTATCCAGATGTGAAGCACAAAAGGCTACAAACTGCAGCAGAAACGCTGGGAGTGCTGTACCCAGACCCCCCATTAGAACGTACCGTTATCAGGACCCCCCTTTAGAACGTACCGTTACCAGGACCCCCTTTAGAATGTACCGTTACCCAGACCCCCCCATTGGAATGTACCGTTACCCAGACCCTCATTAGAAGGTACCTTTACCAGGAACCCCCTTTAGAACATACCGTTATCAGGACCCCCCTTTAGAACATACCGTTACCCAGACCCCCCATTAGAACGTACCTTTACCCAGACCCCCCATTAGAACGTACCGTTACCAGGACCCCCATTAGAACGTACCGTTACCAGGACCCCCTTTAGAACGTACCGTTATCAGGACCCCCCTTTAGAACGTACCGTTACCAGGACCCCCTTTAGAATGTACCGTTACCCAGACCCCCCATTAGAACGTACCGTTATCAGGACCCCCCTTTAGAACGTACCGTTACCAGGACCCCCTTTAGAATGTACCGTTACCCAGACCCCCCCATTGGAATGTACCGTTACCCAGACCCTCATTAGAAGGTACCTTTACCAGGAACCCCCATTAGAACATACCGTTATCAGGACCCCCCTTTAGAACATACCGTTACCCAGACCCCCCATTAGAACGTACCTTTACCCAGACCCCCCATTAGAACGTACCGTTACCAGGACCCCCATTAGAACGTACCGTTACCAGGACCCCCTTTAGAACGTACCGTTACCCAGACCCCCCATTGAAATGTACCGTTACCCAGACCCCCCATTGGAATGTACCGTTACCCAGACCCCCCATTAGAACGTACCTTTACCAGGACCCCCCTTTAGAACGTACCATTATCCAGACCCCCCATTAGAACGTACCATTACCCAGACCCCCCATTAGAACGTACTGGTACTCAGACTCCCCATTTGAACATACTGGTACTCAGACCCCCCCTTTAAAACATACTGGTACCCAGACCCCCCATTAGAATGTACTGGTACTCAGACTCCCCATTTGAACGTACTGGTAACCAGATACCCCCCTTCAGAACATACTGGTACCCAGACCCCCAAATTAGAACGTACCATTAACCAGACCCTCCCATTAGAACGTACTGTTACTCAGACCCCCCCATTAAAACATACTGGTATCCAGACCCCCTGTTAGAATGCACTGGTACCCAGATACCCCCCTCAGAACATACTGGTACCCAGACCCCCATTAGAACGTACCGGTACCCAGACCACTACAGTCCAGCGATACGCAGACAATCCTGTGGTTACCATGACAGCCAGTATTTAATGGTGATGCTGGGTCGGTCAGGTCAGATGATGGCAGGCGGCGCCTGGATACCTGAGGTCTTCAGCAGCACCATCCATCAGCTACCTTCACCGCAGCGTTTCCTTAAATCATTTAGATCCATTTCTTAAAGAAATTCAGAGCACAACGTTTTGTACGTGTACAGACATTTTCTAGGTTCTATAGCTCTGTGTGTGTCTGTGTTGCCTGTTGCTGTTCTTTTGCACTCGGTGTGAAAATAAAACCAACCCTTCTGAAACGTGTCGTGTTCTTGTTTAGTCAGAAACTACAATACCCATAATGCTTCAGTTTGCCTTTATTTCCATCATCAGAGAAGCTCATTTCTCATCCAGTTTAATCAGTAATAAATGCCTGCAGCCGATCAACCAATGAAAGGCCACTCTCTCTCTGATTGGCTCTTCACTCTGCAGCCTGTGATTGGTCCAGTTATAATCGGCTGCTAACGGCGATCAATCATTAATTAGCCCTTTGAAGATCAGAAGCCCCGCCTCCAGCAGATCATCCAGAGAATGAATGTGACGCTCGACCTTTGACCCCGAGTCCAGTCACCTGCAGACAGACAGTGAGGGTTAGCGTAACCAAACGGCCCACAGGTGAGGAATAGAGGAAGTGGGCGGAGCCCTCACCCTGAAGGTGTTTCCCGCCTGCGGCTGCTGCTGCAGCTCTGATTGGTCCAGACCCAGGCTGGCCGAGGTCACATACAGCTCAGAGTAGTCTGGGCCCCCAAAGCAGCAGGAGGTGGTCTTCATGGCGGGCAGAGAGACCGTCTGCAGTCGTTTACCTAGGGAGGAGGGTCAGCCAATCATCACTTTGGATACCAGAGCAGATAACCAGGCAGGGTGAGCTGGGGCCATCCTGCTGAGTCACTATGATAACTGGATAACTGATGACATCACCACGCTAATCTGAAGGATTAAAGCTCACCATAAAACTGCTGATTAGACGTTTGAAGCAGTGAAAGTTCAGCCGCTTCGCTTCGAAAACAGGAGCTGGAGGCATCAGCTTCTGGTTCAACATAAAGTCCAAGTTCTTTAAGCTCAGATGTTCCTTTAGGACCGCTCTGGTTCAGACTGAGAAGAACCTGAGGCTGAAGGACTAGAGCAGCAGGTCCTACACAGGTCTGCTCTTTGTTCCAGGTTATACCCATCAGATCAAATTATGTTTAAAATAAAAAATACAGTAGGTTGAAAAGGCAGAGTATCCATCCATCCATCATCCATCCATCATCCATCCATCCATCCATCCATCATCCACCCATCCATCCATCCATCCATCCATCCATCCATCCATCCATCCAGATTTCTCCCTTTCTCCATCCAGGCTATCATTTGATCCTTCACGCCCTCCGTCGTTCCCCTGTGGCGCGAGCACAGGTCGGCTGTTGCGCGCCTTTAGCTAGCATGTGCGTTTCCTGTCGCTTGCGCGGTGAATCGATGCAGGGGAAACCGTATCTGATGGGGAAACTCAGCTCTACGTAACACCGGTATTTCCATGTGGAAAACGCTGTTTTGCTGCGGGAGTCCTCCTGACTCTCCATCTCTCTGTGTGTGCTGTACGTTAACACCCACCAGCAGAAACACCCACCTACCCAACTGACAGACGGAATCTCACCATACATCAGCCAATCTCATCCTCCCCTCTCTCATGACAAGGCGCGCACGAGTCCTATCATGAAAAAAGGTTAATTGTGCGACCTGAGTAATGCGCAGTAACGGGGTGTCTGCAATGGTAACTGCGTTATAGTTACAGTCAAAGTAATTAGATTACTCGTTACTAAAACAAGGTAACGGCGTTACTCCCATCACTGTTCATCTGGAACCAGTTTGTGGACTGGTTCCATCAGCCTCCTGGTCATCCCAACGTAGACCATCCGGTTAGGAGCAGGCAGTTCTGCTCAGCAGACCCGAGTCACGTACGAGTGTGAGGGATTGCTGCCGAGTCAATGTCTGATTCTCCTGGACTCGGAGACATTTGTCTCTATAACATGTGACTCAGGAGAGATCTGTAGTAGTTTTGAAACAAACCTCAAAACCAGCAGGAATGCTTCCTTTAAACCTCGTCAGTGACTAGTGAGTCCTACAGGTCCTTCATGTCCTACAGGTCCTTCATTTCCTATGGTTCCTTCATGTCCTACAGGTCCTTCATTTCCTATGGTTCCTTCATGTCCTACAGGTCCTTCATTTCCTATGGTTCCTTCATGTCCTACAGGTCCTTCATGTCTTACAGTTCCTTCGTGTCCTACAGGTCTTTCATTTCCTATGGTTCCTTCATGTCCTACAGGTCCTTTATGTCCCTAGTTTCCTAGAGGTCCACTGTGTCCTACAGGTCCTTCATGTCTTACAGGTCCTTCATGTCATACAGGTCCTTCATGGTCTGCAGGTCCTTCATGGCCTGCAGGTCCTTCATTTATACAGGTCCTTCATGTCCTATGGTTCCTTCATGTCCTGCGGTTCCTTCATGTCCTACAGGTCCATTATGTCCCTAGTGTCCTAGAGGTCCACTGTGTACTACAGGTCCTTTATGTCCTAGGTTCCTTCATATCCTACATGTCCTTAATGCACCACAGGTCCGTCATATTCTTCATGTCCTACAGGTCCTTCAGGTCCTACAGGTCCTTCATGTCCTACAGGTCCTTCAGGTCCTACAGGTCCTTCATGTCCTACAGGTCCTTCATGTCCTACAGGTCCTTCATGTCCTACAGGTCCTTCAGGTCCTACAGGTCCTTCATGTCCTACAGGTCCTTCATGTCCTACAGGTCCTTCATGTCCTACAGGTCCTTAATAATCCTCAAACCTTTGACCAAACCAACTGATTTAGAAGCAGTGACACTGACCGGTGGCGGGGTCGATGTGGATGACTCGTCCTCCATCGTAACACGCCACCCAGAGGCGACCGGCAGCATCAAGAGTCATCCCATCAGGAAGCCCCTCCCCGTCTGCCATGCGGTATACCACCCGACGGTTACCTAGGCAACACAAACAGAACCAGTAGGAAGAACGACATGAGCAAAATGAGGAGGTACCCAAGCAGGTGGACCTCCAGGTGTTGCCATGGTTACCTAGCTGTCCAGTGGAGGAGTCGTAGTCGAAGGCGTCGACGCTCAGCGCCAAGCTGTCGATGTAAAACATAGTCTTCAAGTCGTCGCTCCAGTCCATCCCGTTGGAGATGTCCACCTGTTGGGGAGAGACAGGTGAGGCCCGACTCGTTCAGGTGGATCAGGACTAGGCACCAACAGGTGAGCCTACCTGGCTCAGGACTTTGGTCACAGACAGGTCCGAGTTCACCAGGTACAAGGCTCCTGGTTTCACCTGCGCCGTCTGAGCGTCCTTCCTCATCGTCCCTGAGAGCAACCGCCAGGTGAGCGGGTAACCATGGGAAACGGCTAAACAGACGAGAACAGAGACGCTAACCTGCTAGCAGGCGGCCCAATGGATCCACCTTTCCGTCGTTCAGGCGGTTCTCCGGTTTGTCCTCCTCTACGCTCACCAGTGATGTCACCTTCTGGGACGTCCAATCAACGGCTGCGATGCTGCGGCCAACGCCGGCCACATAACCGCCCGACCTGCGGGGGACGGCGAATCCCACAGTGTCACCTGGGGACCAAGAGTTGGGCTGATGAGAAGCAGGTAGGTGAGAAACCGTCCTACAGGTGAGACAGGAGACGTCTACCTGTCCCCAGAGAAGCGATCTGATTGGTCGCCGGATTCCAGCGGTGGATCTTCTGCCCGGCGATGTCCACAAAGAGCAGGGTCTGATCTGACTCCTCCCACACAGGCCCTTCACCAATCAGAGCGTGCTCCTTCACCACAGACTCCACCTTCACCGACGACATCATCACCTGTCGGCCGGAACCAATCACAGAACAGGAGGAAGAGAGGAGAACGCTGGGGAGGGGGGCAGGGGGGAGGGAGGGAGGAGAAGGTTAGTGGGGGAGAAGGTTAGTGGGGGAGAAAGTTAGTGGGGGGAGAAGGTTAGTGGGGGGAGAAGGTTAGTGGGGGAGAAGGTTAGTGGGGGAGAAGGTTAGTGGGGGAGAAGGTTAGTGGGGGGAGAAGGTTAGTGGGGGAGAAGGTTAGTGGGGGGAGAAGGTTAGTGGGGGAGAAGGTTAGTGGGGGAGAAGGTTAGTGGGGGAGAAGGTTAGTGGGGGAGAAGGTTAGTGGGGGAGAAGGTTAGTGGGGGGAGAAGGTTAGTGGGGGAGAAGGTTAGTGGGGGAGAAGGTTAGTGGGGGAGAAGGTTAGTGGGGGAGAAAGTTAGTGGGGGGAGAAGGTTAGTGGGGGAGAAGGTTAGTGGGGGAGAAAGTTAGTGGGGGGAGAAGGTTAGTGGGGGAGAAGGTTAGTGGGGGAGAAGGTTAGTGGGGGAGAAGGTTAGTGGGGGAGAAGGTTAGTGGGGGAGAAGGTTAGTGGGGGAGAAGGTTAGTGGGGGAGAAGGTTAGTGGGGGAGAAGGTTAGTGGGGGAGAAGGTTAGTGGGGGAGAAGGTTAGTGGGGGAGAAGGTTAGTGGGGGAGAAGGTTAGTGGGGGGAGAAGGTTAGTGGGGGAGAAGGTTAGTGGGGGAGAAAGTTAGTGGGGGGAGAAGGTTAGTGGGGGAGAAGGTTAGTGGGGGAGAAAGTTAGTGGGGGGAGAAGGTTAGTGGGGGAGAAGGTTAGTGGGGGAGAAGGTTAGTGGGGGAGAAGGTTAGTGGGGGAGAAGGTTAGTGGGGGAGAAGGTTAGTGGGGGAGACAATGATCAGTCATTATCATCAGAAGATGCTGATGAAACAGAACCACAGAACTTTGGACTGAATGTTCACAAAAAATTGATGTTCCCCTCCGGTTCCTTTCTGGTTCTTCTTGGTTCCTCTCTGGATCCCCTTGGGTTCCTATGTGATTCTTCTCGGGTTCCTCTCTGGTTCTTCTCGGGTTCCTCTCTGGATCCAGTCTGATTTCCTTTGGTTCTTGTTCTTCTGTTCTTTGGTTCCGTCCATTTCTCTATTGGGTTCTGGTCACCAGGATCTTGCTGGTTTCTGCGTGAACTTCCAGGGATGTCCAGCAGGGTTCTTGATGAGGATCAGAGGGATCTGTGGTCCAATCGGACCCTCTGGGTTCTATGAAGGCGTCTCCTATCTGGTCCTGGACCGGAGCCCATAGGTGGTCCAGTTTTATCTGCTCTGATTGGTCAAAGGTTAACCAGACGGTGACTCAGCACTTCCTCCTCCTCAGGGTCCTGGTTCTGATCCAGTCCTGGTTCCACTGATCTTGTGCTGAAGCATCTCTGACTCCATGTGTTCCGGGTCCTCTGAGCTTTGGAGGAGGTTCTGCTCAGATTGAAGAGGTTCTGACCCGGCTGACTGGGCCAAACTGATCTGCAAAAGGCTGACGGATGTTGGCCTTCATTTGGACCCATTTAAGAGAAACTCAGAGAACACTTCTGGTGAGGTTCTGCTAAGGTCCAGCAGATGTTCTGCAGAGGTTCTGCTAAGTTTCAGCAGAGGTTCTGCTACGTTTCAGTAGATGTTCTGCTGAGGTTCTGCTAAGTTTCAGCAGAGGTTCTGCTACGTTTCAGTAGATGTTCTGCTGAGGTTCTGCTAAGTTTCAGCAGAGGTTCTGCTAAGTTTCAGCAGAGGTTCTGCTAAGTTTCAGCAGAGGTTCTGCTAAGTTTCAGCAGAGGTTCTGCTACGTTTCAGTAGATGTTCTGCTGAGGTTCTGCTAAGTTTCAGCAGAGGTTCTGCTGAGGTTCTGGTAAGTTTCTGCTGTGGTTCTGCCTGCAGCGTGTCCAGCAGCTCATTCTGGGTTCTGACCCAGCGGTACCTGAACGCACCACGGAGCGGTAGATCTGGACGGAACGCGTGGAAATCAGCTGGAAGCGGAACCAGACCACCAGAACCTGAGCAGAACCTGTCGGATTAAACCTGCTGAGCTCGGTTCTGATCAGCTCTCTGGGTTCGGTTCGGTTCTGCAGCGCTGAAAGCAAACGGAACCACCTACCTGCTGGAGTCTCTGCAGACTTTCTGACAGAACCGCCTCGGTTCCAGAACCTGCTGATCGAAGCCCCGCCCCCTCCGATCCCACCCCTTTGGCCCCGCCCCTCAGACAGTAAACAGATGGACCCGGTCCAAATCCAGTCTCTGCTCCTCCACGTTCGGTTCCTCCTCCAGCAGAACCGAACCTATCAGAACTTTCTAAATCACCTGGTTGTAGCTTCCAGTACTGCTGAGGTTCTGGTTCTGTCCAATAAGCTGGTTGTGGTCCAGCAGGGCGTGCTGGTTCTGAAGGAACCGGTTCTGGAACCAGAGTGAACTACAGGTGGGCTGGGTGTCCAGAAGGTATCAGTGCTGATCAACTGGATCAGAACCATCAACAGAACCTCATTGCATCTGAAGGCGGTTCATTCCTGTCCTCTGGGTTTAAAATCAGCTCAGAACCAGAACCAGAACCAGAACCGGCTCCGGTAGAGCTTCATGGGTCCATAGACGGGTCCTGGTCCTGACCTACAGTTCTTGGTTCTGGTTCAGCTGTAATGTCAGTCATCCACCAGCAGAGGGCGGTCTCACCTCAGCCTGGATGGAACCGGAACCAGAGGAGGGGGCAGAGCCTGTTGCTAGGGGCAACAGCACTGGTTGATCTGCTGGTACCGGTGGGGAACTGGACCGTGACACCAGACCGGATGACGGAGCGTGAGACAGAAGGACAGGCGACCAGAGGACTGGGTCAGAATGGATTAGTCCAAGTCCAGGGGTTCCTCAGTCCAGCTGAGGGAAACCCAGGAACCAGAACCGGTCCAGAACCCCGACGCTGATGACCAGAACTGGACTTAGACCTTTCTGAGACGGCCTGAAACTCCAGAACCTCTGACCTCAGGTCCCGCCAGTCTTCAGACGTTACCATAGAAACGCCAGATGCTGAGGGTCCCCGGCTCGTATCGGACGTATCGTCTAAATTCAGCGTCACGGCGGCAGTCTGTCCCGCCGGCGGTCTGTCCCGCCGCCGGTCAGGGATCCTGCAGCCATCGGTTGGTGGGAGGATCTCACCTGGTGGCTTCCTGTTTACCTGGATGAACATCGTATCCAGCTGCTCTGATGGAGTCACAACAATCCAGGACTAACGGACCCGTTTAGACTGGAAGCCGGTCCAGACCTTATCTCCCTAAAACCCATGGTTACCATGGTAACCAGCGTCCTGGTTGCTTAGTGACCAGATCAGCACCAACCTTCCCCTTCTTTAAAAGCTCATTTATTCATACCGACATGCTTTCATAGACCCAAATCCACCAGAACCGCAGCTGTAACCAATCTGGGTCACAAACAGAACTTTTATTATAGAACATCCAGTCTTTAAACCCAAACATCGGGAACCGGGCCGGCGCTCTGCCAGCTCCAGGAGCCCGTGTTCTGATCCACTTTATTCAGACAGGAAGAGTCCTCAGCCAACCACAGGCAGCTTCCTCAGTGACATCACTTCCTGGCAGCGCCGGCCCGGGCGCGGGTCAACCTGTCCATCAGCAGGCGGTCGGAGGCGGAGCATCTGGACAGGACCGCCCCCATCTCCGAGTCGTTGCGGCGCTCGATGGCTGCGTCTGCGGCCCCCTCCAGGTCCCTGACGGACGAAGAAGAGTGAGCAGTGGGCGGGGCTTCGTGTCATTGTTCAGGGGGCGTGGTCTTACCCAACAGCCAGGTGAGCTTTGACCTTCTGCTCAGGTGTGACCTTACTGACGTACTTCTTGGCCTCATGTCTGTTGTTGTTCTTCATGCACACCTCCACAAAGGCCTGAGGAAACAGGCATCAAGGAATCATGGGAAATGCAGTTCTACCTGACAGGGCAGGGGGTGGGGCCTGTTCCTACCAGGTAACCAATAGGAGACTTCTTGCTCCTGGAGAACTTCTCCAGCTCCTCCCACTGCTCCTTCTCAGCCAGAGACTTTAGCTTCAGCCACCAGAACCTGAAGGGGAGGAACCATGGATGAGCTCAGTAGAACGTTACCATCTGCTAGCAGCTAGTGATTGCTGCTAGCCGCTAATAACTGCTGCTATTTGCTTATAACTGTTTCTGGCTGCTAATAATTGCTGCTAGCTGCTAATAAGTGCTGCTAGCTGCTAATAAGTGCTGCTAGCTGCTAATAACTGCTGCTAGCCGCTAATAACTGCTGCTAGCTGCTAATAAGTGCTGCTAGCTGCTAATAAGTGCTGCTAGCTGCTAATAAGTGCTGCTAGCTGCTAATAACTGCTGCTAGCCGCTAATAAGTGCTGCTAGCCGCTAATAAGTGCTGCTAGCTGCTAATAAGTGCTGCTAGCTGCTAATAAGTGCTGCTAGCTGCTAATAACTGCTGCTAGCCACTAATAACTGCTGCTAGCTGCTAATAAGTGCTGCTAGCTGCTAATAACTGCTGCTAGCCACTAATAACTGCTGCTAGCCACTAATAACTGCTGCTAGTTGCTATTAACTGCTGCTAGCTGCTAATAGCTGCTGTTCCTGCTTTTAACTGCTGCTGCTACTGCTATTAACTGCTGCTAGCTGCTAATCTGCTGCTAGCTGCTAATCTGCTGCTAGCTGCTATTAACTGCTGTTAGCTGCTACTCAGCTGCTAGCCGCTAATAACTGCTGTTAGCCCCTAATAGCTGTGGGTAGCCTCTAATAGCTGCTGCTAGCTGCTAATAGCTGCTGTTAGCTGCTACAAGCTGCTGTTAGCTGCTATTAATTGCTGTTCGCTGCTAATCTGCTGCTAGCCCCTAATAACTGCTGCTAGCCACTAATAGCTGCTGCTAGCCACTAATAGCTGCTGCAAGCTGCTGCTAGCTGCTATTAGCTGCTGTTAGCTGCTAATAAGTGCTGTTCGCTGCTAATCTGCTGCTAGCCCCTAATAACTGCTGCTAGCCACTAATAGCTGCTGCTAGCCACTAATAGATGCTGCTAGCCACTAATAGCTGCTGCAAGCTGCTGCTAGCTGCTAATAGCTGCTATTAGCTGTTGTTAGCTGCTAATAAGTGCTGCAAAATAAATAAGCAGCCATTTGTTCTCCGCTCGAAGCCGCTGGCTCTGATTGGCTGCCAGCTGTTCAGATGAAAACATTATTTGAAATAAAAGAGCTGAAATGAAAAAGGACTGAATGGTTTCTGTTTTCATCTCATTGAATCTATCCACGATCATTTCATCGTCTCTGGATTGGAGCTCTCTGATTGGTCACTGCTGAGGACGTCCAGACGGGAGCTCAGCTTCCTGTCTGAAGAGGACGCCATCGCCCAACCCCCTCGGCCCTCTGTTGGGTCCGACCCGTCAGTCAGAGACGGACTGGACCTCAGCGTCCAGCACCAGAAGCGGTTCTGGTGACATCACAGGACTGACCTCTTGTCTGGGACCCTGAAGTCTCTGTAGATCTGCTCCGCCTGCTTGTGCAGTCCCAGCGCCATCAGTGCCTCCATGGTGGCCTGCACAGGAAGTGACATCACTCCTTAACACCCGCCCCTCCCTGAATGGTCACACCGTTACCGACACTCACCTGCAGGGACAGCCCAAGAAGCCCCGCCCCCTTCTCATCATCCAGCTTCCTTTGGTAACGCAGCAGCCGCATCTCGTCCTCCGTGGCCTAGAAGCCCAGAGCAGAGCGGGTCAGAACCGTGTTCTGATGGACCTCCTGAGGACGGGTCGGCAGGTTCTACAGAACCCTGTGAAGTGCCGGATCCAGCAGAGAGCCTCACCTTGGCAGCAAAGTCATTCTTGGCCTTGTTGAACTCATCTACGGCGCTCTGCAGCTGAGCCAAGCGGCCCTCCAGCCTCTGCTCAGGGCACAGGGGGACAGGAGGGGTCAGGAAGACTCTTCTGGTTCTGGAGGTCCAGTGTTCCGGAACCTTTAGACGGTCTCTTTTTGGGTCCAGACCAGACCTCCAGGACTAGAAGGTCCAGAAGGGTTCCTGTATTTGGACTTGAGGACGGACTGGGTAGTTCGGGTCCGAGTGCAGCTCACCTTCTCCCTGTAGCTGGCAGAGACATGGAAGTTCCCCAGCTCCTGGTGGTCGTCATCCTGGTTGTAGAGGTCCTTCAGGGTCTGAGGCTCCTGCAGCTTACAGAACTGGACAACACAGGTGGGTCAGCTGGTACCGGACCAACCAGGAGTTCCAAAAGTCCAGTCAGAACCATCATTATCATTGTATCACTGCAACACTGTAATGCTAACGTAGCAATGTAGCGTTGTAACACTGTAACGCTAACGTAGGATTGTATCGCTGCAACACTGTAACGCTAACATAGCTTGTATCACTGCAACACTGTAATGCTAACGTAGCAATGTAGCGTTTTAACACTGTAACGCTAACGTAGGATTGTATCGCTGCAACACTGTAACGCTAACATAGCTTGTATCACTGCAACACTGTAATGCTAACGTAGCAATGTATCACTGCAACTCTAACGCAAACATAGCAATGTTGCGTTGTAACACTGTAATCCTAACATGGCACTGGCCAACATAGCATTGTATCACTGCAACACTGTAATGCTAACGTAACAATGCAGCGTTGTACCACTGTAACACTAACGTAGCATTGTATCACTGCAACACTGTAACGCTAACATAGCTTGTATCGCTGCAACTCTGTAACGCTAACATAGCAATGTAGCATTGTAAACACTGTAAAGCTAACATAGCAATGTAGCGTTGTAACACTGTAAAGCTAACATAGCAATGCTGCGTTGTAACACTGTAACGCTAACATAGCAATGTATCGCTGCAACACTGTAACGCTAATAGTAGCATTGTAAAGCTGTAACACTTTAATGCTAATAGTAGGATTGTATCGCTGCAACTCTGTAACGCTAATGTAGCACTGTAGCACTTTAACACTAGAGCGCTACCATAGCATTGTAGCGCTGTAACACTGTAACGCTAACATGGCATTGTATCACTGTAATGCTAACGTAGGATTGTAGCACTTTAACACTAGAGCGCTAACATAGCATTGTAGCGCTGTAACACTGTAACGCTAACGTGGCATTGTATCACTGTAACGCTAACGTAGCATTGTATCTCTGCAACACTGTAATGCTAATAGTAGCATTGTAGAGCTGTAACACTGTAATGCTAACGTAGCATTGTATCGCTGCAACACTGTAATGCTAATAGTAGCATTGTAGAGCTGTAACACTTTAATGCTAATAGTAGGATTGTATCGCTGCAACTCTGTAACGCTAATGTAGCATTGTAGCACTTTAACACTAGAGCGCTAACATAGCATTGTAGCACTGTAACACTGTAACGCTAACGTAGCATTGTATCTCTGTAACACTGTAATGCTAATAGTAGCATTGTAGAGCTGTAACACTGGAACGCAGCATTGTATTGCTGCAACACTGTAACGGTAATGTAGCATTGTATCGCTGTACCACTGTAACGCTAACGTAGCATTGTATCGCTGCAACTCTGTAACGCTATTGTAGTGTTGTATCGCTGCAACACTGTAATGCTAATAGTAGCATTGTATTGTTGCAACTCTGTAACACTAACGTAGCACTGTAGGGCTGTAACACTGTAGCTTTAACGTAGCACTGTAGCGCTGTAACTCTGTAACGCTAATGTAGCAGAACAGGCAGGGAGTCTCCAGAACCAGGACTGCCTGACCCAGGGCTCCGTTCTGTTGGATCGACCTGGGATCTGGTCCATCTTCCTGTTTGGGTTATGGCGTCCAACAACCAATCAGCTAAACTTAAAGGGACCCAGTCAGGACCCTGGGATCCGCTAGCAGCCAGGACCCCCTACACCTTCTGGTTCTGCTGAGCCCACCTGTCTGTAGAGGCTGAGGGCCACCGGCTGGTTCCTCAGGGTCATGAAGAAATCTCCTCGGTTCATCTCGTTCTTCAGGTAGGTCACCACGGTGTAGACTGTCCAACAGAGAGACGTCAGAGACCAGCAGCTTAGCTGGAGGACAGGTGGGCGGAGCCTCATAACTCACCCAGGTCGGTGTCGCCGCTCTCCACCGCCTTGCTGAGGGCCAGCTGGCTCCGCTTCATCTTCAGCAGCAGAGGAACCTGTTCTCCAGAACGGGCCTCATAGTCCAAGAGCTGAAACGGGCCACAGGGGGGGTTGCTGAGACAAATACTATAGATGGTGGCAAGGAACCACCGGGAACTTTAGAGCTACAGCGCCACCAGGTGAGCAGAACCACAGCAGAGATGCCTACAGGACTCCCACCTTGATGGCCAGCTCAGGACGGCCACACTCGTACGCCTTGGCTGCGATGTCAGAGTAGGACACCCCAGGACAGTCTCCCACCTTGGAGCAGACGGCTCGAGCGATGGCCTCGTCCGTCAGGTCCTTTTGCTGGACCTGGACCAGGAGGAGGACATGTGAGAAAGTCTGGAGGACATGGATCAAGAGAAGATGGAGGGAAGCTGGAGGTGACCTTGCAGGAGGCCCAGTGCTTCAGGACTCGGCTGACTCCCTGGTAGTCTGGAATCTTCAGGTAGCGACAGACCTCCATGGTCAACGGGTAGAACTGCCGGTAGACCAACCTGGGCAGCAGAGGACGCTTAGACAGGAGACACGGGACAGAAGACGCTAGGAGACGCTGAGCTAAGCTAGTGGACGCTGAGCTAAGCTAGGGGACGCCGAGCTAAGCTAGGAGACGCTGAGCTAAGCTAGGGGACGCCGAGCTAAGCTAGGAGGCGCTGAGCTAAGCTAGGAGGCGCTCAGGTATGAGGAGCTGAACTAAGCCAGGAGACACTGAGCTTAGCTAGGAGATGCTGAGCTAAGCTAGGAGGCGCTGAGCTAAGCTAGGAGACGCTGAGCTAAGCTAGGAGACGCTGAGCTAAGCTAGGAGACGCTGAGCTAAGCTAGGAGATGCTAAGCTAAGCTAGGAGGCGCTGAGCTAAGCTAGGAGGCGCTCAGGTATGAGGAGCTGAACTAAGCCAGGAGACACTGAGCTTAGCTAGGAGATGCTGAGCTAAGCTAGGAGGCGCTGAGCTAAGCTAGGAGATGCTGAGCTAAGCTAGGAGGCGCTGAGCTAAGCTAGGAGACGCTGAGCTAAGCTAGGAGGCGCTCAGGTATGAGGGGCTGAACTAAGCCAAGAGACACTGAGCTTAGCTAGGAGGCGCTGAGCTAAGCTAGGAGATGCTGAGCTAAGCTAGGAGGCGCTGAGCTAAGCTAGGAGACGCTCAGGTATGAGGGGCTGAACTAAACCAGGAGACACTGAGCTTAGCTAGGAGGTGCTGAGCTAAGCTAGGAGGCACTGAGCTAAGCTAGGACGTGCTGAGCTAAGCTAGGAGGTGCTAAGCTAGGAGGCACTGAGCTAAGCTAGGAGGTGCTAAGTTAGGGGACGCTGCGCTACGGGTAAAGGAGGACATCAGGTGGCATACCTGTCTATCAGCACCTGTAGGGTCATCTGTTTGAATCTGAGGTCAGAGGTTAAGGAGCATCAGGCTAAAGTCCAGCAGAAACATGAATGAACCGACCCAGGGAGGCGGAGCCCCAGCTCCCATGATGCACCACTGCAGGATACTGAGTGTGAGTGAGCGGCATCCCCACGCTGCTGTCCCTGACGGCGTTCAGCACCCGCAGCTCCCTGCAGGTCACCACGAACTGCTCCGGACTGAAGTCCGTCAGAAAACACTTGCCGAAGGACGCCGCCTAATGAAAAGACGCCACGTCACACACAGACTGAGCCGCCATGGTTCTGGTACTGGTGTTCTCACCCTCATCAGAGCCTTCTGGGTGTCAGGGTCGTACTCGTGTGCCGCTGCCTCCACACACTGCCGCACGGCGTCTCCCAGGACGTCCTGCTCCTTGATCTCCCTCAGGTACTCATCCGCCTTCTGACTGGACTTCTGCTCAGGCAGACGGGAATCAGAACCGAGGGTCCAGACCCCCTCCGGCGGTCCCTTAGGCGGCCTACCTACCTCGTACTCGCGGTGGGCCTCCAGCAGCAGCGCTCCAGGAGCCATGGAGGCGATCTTGAAGATGTCCTGGCAGACCAGAGGAACCTCCTGCAGCAGCTCCTGGCTGCAGGGAGCGATGATCCGGACGCCGTCCAGCTCCCCCACCAACACCGAGCGCTCCTCCATGGGGAACCTGGCTCACAGTTAAGGAGGACTACAGCAGGCGACCCTAGACCTGCTCCTAGAACCGGTCTGAGCCGACAGGCTACCCTAGAACCGCTCCTAGAACCGCTCTGAGCCAGCAGGCTACCCTAGAACGGCTCCTAGAACCGCTCTGAGCTGGCAGGCTACCCTAGAACGGCTCCTAGAACCGCTCTGAGCTGGCAGGCTACCCTAGAACGGCTCCTAGAACCGCTCTGAGCCGCCAGGCAACCCTAGAACGGCTCCTAGAACCGCTCTGAGCCGGCAGGCTACCCTAGAACGGCTCCTAGAACCGCTCTGAGCCGCCAGGCAACCCTAGAACCGCTCCTAGAACCGCTCTGAGCCGGCAGGCTACCCTAGAACCGCTCCTAGATCCGCTCTGAGCCGACAGGCTACCCTAGAACCGCTCCTAGAACCGCTCTGAGCCGGCAGGCTACCCTAGAACGGCTCCTAGAACCGCTCTGAGCCGGCAGGCTACCCTAGAACCGCTCCTAGAACCGCTCTGAGCCGGCAGGCTACCCTAGAACCGCTCCTAGAACCGCTCTGAGCCGACAGGCTACCCTAGAACCGCTCATAGAACCGCTCTGAGCCGACAGGCTACCCTAGAACCGCTCATAGAACCGCTCTGAGCCGGCAGGCTACCCTAGAACCGCTCCTAGAACCGCTCTGAGCCGGCAGGCTACCCTAGAACCGCTCCTAGAACCGCTCTGAGCCGGCAGGCAACCCTAGAACCGCTCCTAGAACCGCTCTGAGCCGGCAGGCTACCCTAGAACCGCTCCTAGAACCGCTCTGAGCCGGCAGGCTACCCTAGAACCACTCCTAGATCCGCTCTGAGCCAACAGGCTACCCTAGAACCGCTCCTAGATCCGCTCTGAGCCGACAGGCTACCCTAGAACCGCTCCTAGAACCGCTCTGAGCCGGCAGGCTACCCTAGAACGGCTCCTAGAACCGCTCTGAGCTGGCAGGCTACCCTAGAACCGCTCCTAGAACCGCTCTGAGCCGGCAGGCTACCCTAGAACCGCTCCTAGAACCGCTCTGAGCCGGCAGGCTACGCTAGAACCGCTCCTAGAACCGCTCTGAGCCGACAGGCTACCCTAAGACCGCTCCTAGAACCGCTCCTAGAACCGCTCTGAGCCGACAGGCTACCCTAGAACCGCTCATAGAACCGCTCTGAGCCGACAGGCTACCCTAGAACCGCTCATAGAACCGCTCTGAGACGGCAGGCTACCCTAGAACCGCTCCTAGAACCGCTCTGAGCCGGCAGGCTACCCTAGAACCGCTCCTAGAACCGCTCTGAGCCGGCAGGCTACCCTAGAACCGCTCCTAGAACCGCTCTGAGCCGGCAGGCTACCCTAGAACCGCTCCTAGAACCGCTCCTAGATCCGCTCTGAGCCACAGGAATGGATACTGGATGGTGTCGTTACACGCTCCCACCACCAGGAGGAGTCTGTCCCACATCAGGACCACGGAGGGCTGCTGGGACCTGGGCCTGCGGCACCTGGAGGGGACAGAAGCTGCTGAGACACGGTCCAGCTCAGTCAGGGGGACCCAGACGGGTCGGCTAGTGGACCTACCAGACCATCTGTGTGGGCGGAGCTGTCCTTTTGATGTCCACTTCGCTCAGTCTTTCCTGCAGACAGAAGCACCTGTCAGACCCCCACAGCTGAGGCCACGCCCACTAAGAGCTGCTGCTCACCTGCAGGTTGGACAGGCCTGTCCACAGGTGTCCCGCCTCCGTGAACAGAGCCAGGTACTTATAGCTGAAGGAGACGGCCATGTGGACGATGCTGCCAGCCTGAGGACTGAGACCTGGGGGGTACTGGAGACACACAGGGAGGACGTCAGACAGGTGGGGGACAGTAGCTCACCTGTCCGTCCGTCCGTCCGTCCTACCACAGCAGTGCAGGAGGTGTTGTCCAGGACATAGAGTTCAGCTCCACTGGACACCAGGACTTTGGTCTGTCTGTCCTGGGTCAGGACCACCCAGCAGGACGGCTTCCCCTGGAGACCTGAGGGGACAGAGACAGCTGGAGGACACCTGGAGGACACACAGGCCTACCTGAATGTTAAGCTGTCCTCACCTGGGACCTCAGGTAACCTGCGGAGCTTCAGGTCCTCGATGTTGGTCGCCAGGGTGAAGCGGGAGGAGCCTGTTACTATGGCAACGCCAGTTCCATAAGGAGAGTGAAAGACCTTGGCCTCCAGGACCTGGCTCTGGACCACTTCCTGTTTGACACGAGGACACCCGTCAACCGGTTCAGCAACACTCCCGTCCCACAGATTGGACCCCCCTGTCCCGTCCTAAATGGACCCACCTGTCCCGTCCTAAATGGACCCACCTGTCCCGTCCTAAATGGACCCACCTGTCCTAAATGGACTTACCTGTGACGTCCTAAATGGACCCACCTGTCCTGTCCTAAATGGACCCACCTGTCCTAAATGGACCCACCTGTCCCCTCCCAAATGGACCCACCTGTCCCCTCCCAAATGGACCCACCTGTCCCGTCCTAAATGGACCCACCTGTCCCGTCCTAAATGGACCCACCTGTCCTAAATGGACCCACCTGTCCTAAATGGACCCACCTGTCCCCTCCCAAATGGACCCACCTGTCCTAAATGGACCTACCTGTCCTGTCCTAAATGGACCCACCTGTCCTGTCCTAAATGGACCCACCTGTCCTAAATGGACCCACCTGTCCCCTCCCAAATGGACCCACCTGTCCCCTCCCAAATGGACCCACCCGTCCCGTCCTAAATGGACCCACCTGTCCTGTCCTAAATGGTACCACCTGTCCTGTCCTAAATGGACCCACCTGTCCTAAATGGACCCACCTGTCCCCTCCCAAATGGACCCACCTGTCCCCTCCCAAATGGACCCACCCGTCCCGTCCTAAATGGACCCACCTGTCCTAAATGGACCCACCTGTCCCCTCCTAAATGGACCCACCTGTCCCGTCCTAAATGGACCCACCCATCCCATCCTAAATGGACCCACCTGTCCCGTCCTAAATGTACCCACCTGTCCCGTCCTAAATGGACCCACCTGTCCCGTCCTAAATGGACCCACCTGTCCCCTCCCAAATGGACCCACCTGTCCCGTCCTAAATGGACCCACCCGTCCTAAATGGACCCACCTGTCCCGTCCTAAATGGACCCACCCGTCCTAAATGGACTCACCCGTCCCCTCCTAAATGGACCCACCTGTCCTAAATGGACCCACCTGTCCTAAATGGACCCACCCATCCCGTCCTAAATGGACCCACCCATCCCGTCCTAAATGGACCCACCCGTCCTAAATGGACCCACCCATCCCGTCCTAAATGGAACCACCTGTCCTAAATGGACCCACCTGTCCTAAATGGACCCACCTGTCCTAAATGGACCCACCTGTCCCGTCCTAAATGGACCCACCTGTCCTAAATGGACCCACCTGTCCCGTCCTAAATGGACCCAGCTGTCCTAAATGGACCCACCTGTCCCGTCCTAAATGGACCCACCTGTCCTAAATGGTCCCACCCATCCCGTCCTAAATGGACCCACCTGTCCCCTCCTAAATGGACCCACCTGTCCTAAATGGACCCACCTGTCCTAAATGGTCCCACCCATCCCGTCCTAAATGGACCCACCTGTCCCCTCCTAAATGGACCCACCTGTCCTAAATGGACCCACCTGTCCTAAATGGACCCACCTGTCCCGTCCTAAATGGACCCACCTGTCCTAAATGGACCCACCTGTCCCGTCCTAAATGGACCCACCTGTCCCGTCCTAAATGGACCAACCTGTCCCATGCTGAAGTGTCTCTTGAATGTCCCAAACAGGTCGTATATCAGGACTGTCCCGTCCTCCTGAACACATAGGAGCTCGTCATTGACGGACCAACCCAGGTGGACCACCGGACCGCTCTTCCACTGCGAGAGAGAAACAGATGATGTCATCAGAGGACAGGGCTGTGATTGGCTGCTGGCAGAAGGACAAGGTTACTCACAGGGAAGCTGGTGATGGACACTCCTGAGGCCGAGTAGATGTCCAACTGGGGACGGGAACTGGTGGAACGTCTGAGAGGTGCTCTGAGGAGAGCTGAGACACCAACAGAACCAGGAAGCAGAACACAGAGGTTAGGCTGCATCGCCATGGTAACGGCTTCTGCTTCTATTTAGTTCTGAGATCCACAGCAGGTTCTGATTGGTTCTAATGGTTCTGATTGGTTCAAAGCTCCCGTCTCTGATGGACGGTACCTGTCCCTTCAGACTGGGACATGTCTCACGGGTCCAAATCATCCAGAGGTTCTGAGGACCAGACAAAGGAGGGAACCGCCTGTTGCCATGGTGACTGAATGTTTCCTGGACCAGGAACCCGGAGCAGAACCAGAACCCGGAGCAGAACCAGAACCCGGAGCAGAACCTGAACCCGCAGCAGAACCAGAACCCAGAGCAGAACCTGAACGCAGAGCAGAACCAGAACCCGGAGCAGAACCAGAGCCCGGAGCAGAACCCACCGATTGGACCTCCATAGGGCGCTGCAGCCACCAGGCTGTCTCCCAGTCCGTCCCGAAGGCTCCAGAACATCTCATAAAGTTCTGTCTTCCTGGAAAGAGAACAGAGACCCAAACATTTCAGCTACCAGAACAGAACTCTGATCAACAGAACCGGCTGGTACTGAACCAGCCGCTGGTTCTGACCCAGTAAAACCTGGTTCTGACCCAATAGAACCAGGTCCTGACCCAGCCGCTGGTTCTGACCCAGTAGAACCTGGTTCTGACCCAGCCGCTGGTTCTGATCCAGCAGCTGGTTCTGACTCAGTAGAACCAGGTCCTGACCCAGCCGCTGGTTCTGACCCAGTAGAACCTGGTTCTGACCCAGCCGCTGGTTCTGATCCAGCGGCTGGTTCTGACTCAGTAGAACCTGGTTCTGACCCAGCCGCTGGTTCTGATCCAGCGGCTGGTTCTGACTCAGTAGAACCTGGTTCTGACCCAGCCGCTGGTTCTGATCCAGCAGCTGGTTATGACTCAGTAGGACCAGGTTCGGTGTCAGGTTCCGGGTACTGACCGGTAGAAGGCGTCTCCCAGCGGGTTCCAGTTAGCGGTGATGAAGGCCATGCTGAGGAAGAGGAGGGAGGGATTGGGTCTGCTGGTTCGGATGCCCGAACCGAACCGAACCGAACCGCAGGAGCTTAGAATAATAACAGCCGAGGAGTCAGCTGATGCTGCGAGGGCCGCGCCTCCTCTTCCTGTTTCTTCTTCTTCTTCGGTTGGTAAACAGCAGTCGGTGCTCATTAGCGCCACAGACTCTAATGCGAAGGCGCCTCATACATGTATATATATAGATATATATATAGATATATATATAGATATATATATATCTATATATATATCTATATATATATCTATATATATAGATATATATATAGATATATATATAGATATATATATAGATATATATATCTATATATATATAGATATATATATATATAGATATATATAGATATATATATAGATATATATATCTATATATATATAGATATATATATATATAGATATATATATATATATATATATATATATATATATATATATATATATACACACACATTAACGGATTAAAGAGCAAATGTTATATGCATAGATAATGATTAAAAAGAAGTCAATGAAAAAGATATTCCATTCACTACGATTTGACAAAAAGTCTTAATGACAAAAGATAAATAAAAATTCACATAAACTTATAAAAACAATGATCCAAGATGGCCGCCCCCTAGGCACGTCTGTATTAGAGTCTATGATTAACGGCCCTGATGGTCTTTAGATGTCTGCCCTTTGTTGCTGATTGAATCTGAGCTGGAATCTCATTAAAGTATAGATCAGTGATTATATTCTATCTGCTGAAGAGCTACAGCAGGTCTATTGCTTTTATTTCTACAGTAGAATGACTTATTCTCTGACCTGACCTGATCCACTGTGTTCTCTGATGCATCTGTGTCTATTTTAACATATCTACAATATTTACTAAAATATCAATAACTATATCAAAGCTTCCCTTTACCAATAATTCTAGATCTATAACTGGTTCTGCAAACATTCACAGATACTCCCAGTATACTGCTGTCCCAGTGTTCCCAGTATACTGCTGTCCCAGTGTTCTCAGTATAGTGGTGTCCCAGTGTTGGGTTCAGAACCCAGAACCTCAACCCAAAACCAGGACCCAAAACTAGAAACCAGAACCAGAGAAAGCAGAACCAGAACCCAGAACTAAACCCAGAACCAAATGTAGAAACAAACCCAGAACCAGAACCCCGTTTCAGAACCCAGAACCAGAACCCCGTCCCAGAACCCAGAACTAGACCCAGAACCAGTACCAAATCCAGAATCAGAACCTAGAACCAGAACCCAGAACCAAATGTAGAACCAAAACCCAGAACCAAACTCAGAACCCAGAACCAGAACCCCGTTCCAGAACCAGAACCCAGAACTAGACCCAGAAACAGTACCAAATCCAGAATCAGAACCTAGAACCAGAACCAGAACCAGAACCCAGAACCAGAACCAAATCCAGAACCCAGAACCAATGCTCTCAGTCTAACAGAACCAGGGGCGGTTCTGGTTCAGCTGGCGGGTCGGTCTGTGAGGGGAGCAGCAGAGGAACCTTAAATCGAAGGTTTTTCCTCTGGACTCTGGTGCTGAACAATGAGAGGAAGCCGGAGCTGCAGGCTTCCTTCCAGATGACTTCATCTGAAAAACACCAGTGAGCGAGAGACGCCTGCTCACACTGGCTCTCTCTCCTGCTGCATCTCCACGGCAACTGTCCCCTCCCCCTGGGTGTGGTGGAGAGACACTGACACTTCAGGCTGAAGACAGAGAGAGAGGTTAACCCTTCAAGCTACCCTGGATGTGAAGCTTGTTGCTGTCAGAAGGCTCTGGTTCTGGTTCTGGTTCTGGTCCAGGGTTCTGGTTCTGTTCCTCCCTGTGGGTGAGGCAGGGCAAACAGAGCTGCCCTCTGTCAGACAGTGAGCCCTCAGTCAACAGCAGTGAAGGGGTTAAAGGTGTGGACTTTTTCCACAGTGGGAAGTTATCTGGAAAGTTTCCCTGAGAGCAGCCAATCAGAGCGCAGCTCTCAGACTGCAGGCGAAGCAGAGTCTGGCTGTTTTCTCCACTGCAGGAAACTCTGATTTTAACACCGTCGACATGGTGACCACCGAGTCCCACCAGAACCAGGACCTGATGGCCCCCGCAGAGAACCAGGACCTGAACCTGAACCTGGAGATCCAGGTCCAGGACCAGGCCTCGCCCTCCTCCCCTTCAGCCGCTCTGGACCCGGAGAAGCTGAGCCAGGGTCCCGTCAACGCCATCACGGTTCTGACCCTCCTGGACAAGCTGGTCAACATGCTGGACGCCGTGCAGGACAATCAGCACAAAATGGAGGTGAGCAGGTGGGACGGTTCCAGGTCCAAACAGAGTCTGTAAGTAGAATCTGTCCTCTGGGCCCAGAACCAGTCCTCTGGGCCCAGAATCGGGTCTTATTCAACTGTGGCAGATATCATTGGTCCTTTAGTAGAGAGTTCTGTCCTCGCTTCGCTGTCACATGATGACATCAGCTGGTACGGGATCCAGATGTGGAGCTGGGTTCCTCCAGGTTCTGACACGCCCTCGGTGCGCTGCGAGTTCAGGAATGTGGAAACTGTTTCCTGTTTGTGCTGCAGAATCAGGCGTCCCTCGCCAGGAGGGTTAGACCACAGCAACCTGGTCCAACTGGTACCGAGTTCAACTGGAACCCAATAAAACTGGAACCAGATCCCACTGGAACCAGATCCCACTGGAACCAGATCCAACAGGAACCGCATCCAAATGGAAACGGGTCCAACTGGAACCAGATCCAACTGGAACCGCATCCAACAGGAAACGGGTCCAACTGGAACCAGATCCAACTGGAACCGGATCCAACAGGAAACGGGTCCAACTGGAACCAGATCCAACTGAAACCGGATCCAACTGGAACCAGATCCAAATTAAACCCGATCCAACTAAAACCAGATCCAACTGAAACCGGATCCGACTGGAACTGGATCCAACTGAAACCGGATCCGACTGGAACCGGATCCAACTCGAACCCAATCCAACTGGAAACAGGTCCAACTGGAACCACATCCAACTGGAACCGGATCCAACTGGAACCGGTTCCAACTAGAACCGGATCTAAGTGGTGGACCTTCTGTCAGACTGGATCTTCATCAGCTATCAGTGGTTCTGACTGACCCAGAGAGGCCTCTAACCGGGTCAAACAGCTTTTATTGATCTGTTTCTGCTACTGACAGGTGACTGGTTGTGTTTCAGGTTCACCAGGTCCAGATGGAGGACGTGGTCCGAGGAATCCAGGCAGACATGACCAGACTGTCCAAGAGTCACAGCCACACCTCCAACACGGTCAGCAAGCTGCTGGACAAGAGCCGAAAGCTGTCCGTGACCATGAAGGAGGTCAGTGAAGGCATCACCACACCTGGAAGCCCTGCCAGATGTTCAGAGCTTTCAGCCGGGGTTCTGTATAGTTCCCCTCAGCTAGTTGAAGGTCCAGCAGCAGGTCTGAACTTTGACTAGGCCGTCTGTCTCAGACCAGCTGTGGGGTTTGGGATCATGGTTCTGTTACTGAGCTGCATTGGACCAAACTTCAGCTGAGGGACAGGCGCCCTCTGACCTTTGACACTAGCATGCTAGCTTGACATGTGGCGTATTTGGTTTTCCCGGACACACTGCTCTTCTCTTTCTCCCCCACCCACTTATCCCATCATGACCTTTAACCTTTAACCTGCCTCTGAGGGACCTTCCTGCCTCTGAGCTCGTCTGCTAGACGCCTGTCAGACTGTGCTCAGGGACCTCATGTCCTTTCTCCTCAGGTCCGCGAGAGGATGGAGCGTCAAGGTGCCCAGGTGAAGAGGCTGGAGGCAAACCACGCCCACCTGGTCAGCAGGAACAACTTCAAAGTGCTCATCTTCCAGGTAGGTCTGAGCTGGGAAATGTAGTTCACCTGTAGTCCCACTGGGCTCGGCTGCTAGCTTTCAGCCACTTATCCTTATTTGGATGTGAGCTGCTGCAGGAAGCGAAGTGGAAAATCTCCAGAAAGGACAGTGGTTGTCATGGTAGCCATGGACTGCAGCTCTGTGGACAGACTGTCCTGCACAGAGACATTCCCAGAATCCTCCCAGAATATTCCATGCGCTGACCGGTTCCTCCATAGGCTTCCATAGATCATCGAGAGACATGCAGACAGAGCGGCCATCTTGGCTCAGACCTCACCTGCTGGCTAATCCGGACCCAACCTGCTTTAAAACATAAATTACTGCATGTTGTACGATGACAGTGTCTAACTTCCCTTGCTCCTCTTCTCCTGGTAATACGGTAAAGCCCTGGGGAGCGTCCGGCTCCAGGCTGCACGTGATCCAAATGAGCCAATGAGCTGTCAGTCTGGGTTGCTGCTGCTGCTACTTTTAGACACAGCAGGCAAACCTGTGGCAAGCCGGGCGATGGGAAAGAAGGAGAAGACCATGAGAAAAAGAGAGCAGAGAAAGTGTGGACTGCTGGAAGAACTGCGGTGAACTGGTGAAAGAAAAGTGAAATGGCGTGCTCAAAGATGACCCTGAACATTTAGAGGATGTTTGGCTCAACCTGCTGCTGTGAAGCAGGATTCTCCACCATGAACAGAATCAACAATAAATCTGGATCCAGGCTCAAAGTGAGCTCCTTGATATGTGCTTGAGAATGGCTTAGTCTCCGGTTAAACCCAGGTTTAAAGCCTTGCAGGGCAGCCTAAAGCCCACTGCCAACATTAAGACAGAAAAAAGAAAGAAAATAACAACCCATCAGTTCAGGGGTTTGAGAAAATATGGGAATCAGGAAATTATCTATAAACCAAACTGAACGATTGTTGTTCTCTACTTGAAAAACAATTTAGATTTTAAAATAGAAAAATTCTTTATTATTATTATTTTTTTTAATTAAAAAGATTAATGTATAACATGGATGCATAAAGACCTCTTTTATTTCAGTGTTTAAAGTAACATATTATAATTGAAAATGTCTCCGGACCTTTACTGGTTGATGATTTTCTTTAGCTGGTCTTTAATTGGTTACACCTGGTCTAAAGTATCATGGGATGACATCATCATTAGTATTTCATGACAGATTATCCTCATGATTCACATTTCCTGTTTTTCTGGTGTTTTAACAAGAGGAGCTGATGAGGAGCAGAGAAATATTTCTAGATACAGATGGATATATATAAGTGTATCTATACAGGTGAGGGCAGCTGTAGTACTGTAGTCATCAGAGTACTCAGAGCAGTAATCCAAACCATTTCCAGCTCTGGGTTTGTTCCACATGTTTTACTGTCCTGCACTGGGATGGATCCCTGCAGGTAACTGGTGTATAAAACAGGTAGAAAAAAAACCACATTATTTCACGGCTGCGGGAAATATGAACAAAACGCTGCAGGTATGATAGATTCCAAACTATCCAGGTAAAGTGTGGTGTTCAGGGGCGCGGTGTGGTGTTCAGGGGCGCAGTGTGGTGTTCAGGGGCGCGGTGTGGTGTTCAGGGGCACAGTGTGGTGTTCAGGGGCGCAGTGTGGTGTTCAGGGGCGCAGTGTGGTGTTCAGGGGCGCAGTGTGGTGTTCAGGGGCGCAGTGTGGTGTTCAGGGGCACAGTGTGGTGTTCAGGGGCGCAGTGTGGTGTTCAGGGGCGCGGTGTGGTGTTCAGGGGCGCAGTGTGGTGTTCAGGGGCACAATGTGGTGTTCAGGGGCACGGTGTGGTGTTCAGGGGCGCGGTGTGGTGTTCAGGGGCGCAGTGTGGTGTTCAGGGGCGCAGTGTGGTGTTCAGGGGCGCAGTGTGGTGTTCAGGGGCACAATGTGGTGCTCAGGGGCGCGGTGTGGTGTTCAGGGGCGCAGTGTGGTGTTCAGGGGCACAGTGTGGTGTTCAGGGGCGCGGTGTGGTGTTCAGGGGCGCGGTGTGGTGTTCAGGGGCGCGGTGTGGTGTTCAGGGGCGCGGTGTGGTGTTCAGGGGCGCGGTGTGGTGTTCAGGGGCGCGGTGTGGTGTTCAGGGGCGCGGTGTGGTGTTCAGGGGCGCGGTGTGGTGTTCAGGGGCGCGGTGTGGTGTTCAGGGGCGCAGTGTGGTGTTCAGGGGCACAATGTGGTGTTCAGGGGCGCGGTGTGGTGCTCAGGGGCGCAGTGTGGTGTTCAGGGGCACAGTGTGGTGTTCAGGGGCGCGGTGTGGTGTTCAGGGGCGCGGTGTGGTGTTCAGGGGCGCGGTGTGGTGTTCAGGGGCGCGGTGTGGTGTTCAGGGGCGCGGTGTGGTGTTCAGGGGCGCGGCGCGGTGTGGTGTTCAGGGGCGCGGTGTGGTGTTCAGGGGCGCGGTGTGGTGTTCAGGGGCGCGGTGTGGTGTTCAGGGGCGCGGTGTGGTGTTCAGGGGCGCGGTGTGGTGTTCAGGGGCGCGGTGTGGTGTTCAGGGGCGCGGTGTGGTGTTCAGGGGCGCGGTGTGGTGTTCAGGGGCGCGGTGTGGTGTTCAGGGGCGCGGTGTGGTGTTCAGGGGCGCGGTGTGGTGTTCAGGGGCGCGGTGTGGTGTTCAGGGGCGCGGTGTGGTGTTCAGGGGCGCGGTGTGGTGTTCAGGGGCGCGGTGTGGTGTTCAGGGGCGCGGTGTGGTGTTCAGGGGCGCGGTGTGGTGTTCAGGGGCGCGGTGTGGTGTTCAGGGGCGCGGTGTGGTGTTCAGGGGCGCAGTGTGGTGTTCAGGGGCGCGGTGTGGTGTTCAGGGGCGCAGTGTGGTGTTCAGGGGCGCAGTGTGGTGTTCAGGGGCACAATGTGGTGTTCAGGGGCGCAGTGTGGTGTTCAGGGGCGCAGTGTGGTGTTCAGGGGCACAATGTGGTGTTCAGGGGCGCGGTGTGGTGTTCAGGGGCGCGGTGTGGTGTTCAGGGGCGCGGTGTGGTGTTCAGGGGCGCAGTGTGGTGTTCAGGGGCGCAGTGTGGTGTTCAGGGGCACAATGTGGTGTTCAGGGGCGCAGTGTGGTGTTCAGGGGCACAATGTGGTGTTCAGGGGCGCAGTGTGGTGTTCAGGGGCACAATGTGGTGTTCAGGGGCGTGGTGTGGTGTCAGGGGCGCAACGTGGTGTTCAGGGGCGTGGCGTGGTGTTCAGGGGCGCGGCGTGGTGTTCAGGGGCGCAACGTGGTGTTCAGGGGCGCAACGTGGTGTTCAGGGGCGCAACGTGGTGTTCAGGGGCGCAACGTGGTGTTCAGGGGCGCAACGTGGTGTTCAGGGGCGTGGTGTGGTGTTCAGGGGCGCGGTGTGGTGTTCAGGGGCGCGGTGTGGTGTTCTGGGCGCTGTGTGGTGTTCTGGGGCGCGGTGTGGTGTTCAGGGGCGCGGTGTTCTGGGCGTGGTGTGGTGTTCTGGGGCGCTGTGTGGTGTTCAGGGGCGCGGTGTGGTGTTCAGGGGCGCGGTGTGGTGTTCAGGGGCGCAGTGTGGTGTTCAGGGACGTGGTGTTCAGGGGCGCGGTGTGGTGTTCTGGGGCGCGGTGTGGTGTTCAGGGGCGCGGCGTGGTGTTCTGGGCGCGGTGTGGTGTTCAGGGGCGCGGCGTGGTGTTCAGTGGCGCGGTGTGGTGTTCAGGGGCGCGGTGTGGTGTTCAGGGACGTGGTGTTCAGGGGCGCGGTGTGGTGTTCAGGGGCGTGGTGTGGTGTTCAGGGGCGCTGTGTGGTGTTCAGGGGCTCTGTGTGGTGTTCAGGGACGTGGTGTTCAGGGGCGTGGTGTGGTGTTCAGGGGCGCTGTGTGGTGTTCAGGGACGTGGTGTTCAGGGGCGTGGTGTGGTGTTCAGGGGCGCGGTGTGGTGTTCAGGGACGTGGTGTTCAGGGGCGCGGTGTGGTGTTCAGGGGCGCGGTGTGGTGTTCAGGGGCGTGGTGTGGTGTTCAGGGGCGCTGTGTGGTGTTCAGGGGCGGGGCGTGGTGTTCTGGGCGCGGTGTGGTGTTCAGGGGCGCGGTGTGGTGTTCAGGGGCGCGGTGTGGTGTTCAGGGGCGTGGCGTGGTGTTCAGGGGCGCGGTGTGGTGTTCAGGGACGTGGTGTTCAGGGCGTGGTGTGGTGTTCAGGGGCGCGGTGTGGTGTTCAGGGACGTGGTGTTCAGGGGCGCGGTGTGGTGTTCAGGGGCGCGGTGTGGTGTTCAGGGACGTGGTGTTCAGGGCGTGGTGTGGTGTTCAGGGGCGCGGTGTGGTGTTCAGGGACGTGGTGTTCAGGGGCGCGGTGTGGTGTTCAGGGGCGTGGCGTGGTGTTCAGGGGCGCGGTGTGGTGTTCAGGGACGTGGTGTGGTGTTCAGGGGCGCGGTGTGGTGTTCAGGGGCGCGGTGTGGTGTTCAGGGGCGTGGTGTGGTGTTCAGGGGCGCGGTGTTCAGGGGCGCGGTGTGGTGTTCAGGGGCGCGGTGTGGTGTTCAGGGACGTGGTGTTCAGGGGCGCGGTGTGGTGTTCAGGGGCGCGGTGTGGTTTTCAGGGACGTGGTGTTCAGGGCGTGGTGTGGTGTTCAGGGGCGCGGTGTTCAGGGGCGGGGCGTGGTGTTCAGGGGCGCGGTGTGGTGTTCAGGGGCGTGGTGTTCAGGGGCGCGGTGTGGTGTTCAGGGGCGCGGTGTGGTGTTCAGGGACGTGGTGTTCAGGGCGTGGTGTGGTGTTCAGGGGCGCGGTGTTCAGGGGCGCGGTGTTCAGGGGCGCGGTGTGGTGTTCAGGGACGTGGTGTTCAGGGGCGCGGCGTGGTGTTCAGGGGCGCGGTGTGGTGTTCAGGGGCGCGGTGTGGTGTTCTGGGCACGGTGTGGTGTTCAGGGGCGCGGCGTGGTGTTCAGGGGCGCGGTGTGGTGTTCAGGGGCGCGGTGTGGTGTTCTGGGCACGGTGTGGTGTTCAGGGGCGCGGTGTGGTGTTCTGGGCATGGTGTGGTGTTCAGGGCGCGGTGTGGTGTTCTGGGCGCGGTGTGGTGTTCTGGGCGTGGTGTGGTGTTCAGGGGCGTGGTGTGGTGTTCTGGGCGCGGTGTGGTGTTCTGGGCGCGGTGTGGTGTTCTGGGCGTGGTGTGGTGTTCTGGGCATGGTGTGGTGTTCTGGGCACGGTGTGGTGTTCTGGGCACGGTGTGGTGTTCAGGGCGCGGTGTGGTGTTCTGGGCGCGGTGTGGTGTTCTGGGCGTGGTGTGGTGTTCAGGGGCGTGGTGTGGTGTTCTGGGCGCGGTGTGGTGTTCTGGGCGCGGTGTGGTGTTCTGGGCGTGGTGTGGTGTTCTGGGCATGGTGTGGTGTTCTGGGCACGGTGTGGTGTTCTGGGCACGGTGTGGTGTTCTGGGGCGCTGTGTGGTGTTCAGGGGCGCGGTGTGGTGTTCAGGGGCGCGGTGTGGTGTTCAGGGGCGCAGTGTGGTGTTCAGGGGCGCGGCGTGGTGTTCTGGGCGCGGTGTGGTGTTCAGTGGCGCGGTGTGGTGTTCAGGGGCGCGGTGTGGTGTTCAGGGACGTGGTGTTCAGGGGCGCGGTGTGGTGTTCTGGGGCGCGGTGTGGTGTTCAGGGGCACGGTGTGGTGTTCAGGGGCTCTGTGTGGTGTTCAGGGGCGCGGTGTGGTGTTCAGGGGCGCAGTGTGGTGTTCAGGGGCGCGGCGTGGTGTTCTGGGCGCGGTGTGGTGTTCAGTGGCGCGGTGTGGTGTTCAGGGGCGCGGTGTGGTGTTCAGGGACGTGGTGTTCAGGGGCGCGGTGTGGTGTTCAGGGGCGCTGTGTGGTGTTCAGGGGCTCTGTGTGGTGTTCAGGGACGTGGTGTTCAGGGGCGTGGTGTGGTGTTCAGGGGCGCTGTGTGGTGTTCAGGGACGTGGTGTTCAGGGGCGTGGTGTGGTGTTCAGGGGCGCGGTGTGGTGTTCAGGGACGTGGTGTTCAGGGGCGCGGTGTGGTGTTCAGGGGCGCGGTGTGGTGTTCAGGGGCGGGGCGTGGTGTTCTGGGCGCGGTGTGGTGTTCAGGGGCGCGGTGTGGTGTTCAGGGGCGCGGTGTGGTGTTCAGGGGCGTGGCGTGGTGTTCAGGGGCGCGGTGTGGTGTTCAGGGACGTGGTGTTCAGGGCGTGGTGTGGTGTTCAGGGGCGCGGTGTGGTGTTCAGGGACGTGGTGTTCAGGGGCGCGGTGTGGTGTTCAGGGGCGTGGCGTGGTGTTCAGGGGCGCGGTGTGGTGTTCAGGGACGTGGTGTTCAGGGCGTGGTGTGGTGTTCAGGGGCGCGGTGTTCAGGGGCGCGGTGTGGTGTTCAGGGGCGCGGTGTGGTGTTCAGGGACGTGGTGTTCAGGGGCGCGGTGTGGTGTTCAGGGGCGCGGTGTGGTGTTCAGGGACGTGGTGTTCAGGGCGTGGTGTGGTGTTCAGGGGCGCGGTGTTCAGGGGCGGGGCGTGGTGTTCAGGGGCGCGGTGTGGTGTTCAGGGGCGTGGTGTTCAGGGGCGCGGTGTGGTGTTCAGGGGCGCGGTGTGGTGTTCAGGGACGTGGTGTTCAGGGCGTGGTGTGGTGTTCAGGGGCGCGGTGTTCAGGGGCGCGGTGTGGTGTTCAGGGGCGCGGTGTGGTGTTCAGGGACGTGGTGTTCAGGGGCGCGGTGTGGTGTTCAGGGGCGCGGCGTGGTGTTCAGGGGCGCGGTGTGGTGTTCAGGGGCGCGGTGTGGTGTTCTGGGCACGGTGTGGTGTTCAGGGGCGCGGCGTGGTGTTCAGGGGCGCGGTGTGGTGTTCAGGGGCGCGGTGTGGTGTTCTGGGCACGGTGTGGTGTTCAGGGGCGCGGTGTGGTGTTCTGGGCATGGTGTGGTGTTCAGGGGCACGGTGTGGTGTTCAGGGCGCGGTGTGGTGTTCTGGGCGCGGTGTGGTGTTCTGGGCGTGGTGTGGTGTTCAGGGGCGTGGTGTGGTGTTCTGGGCGCGGTGTGGTGTTCTGGGCGCGGTGTGGTGTTCTGGGCGCGGTGTGGTGTTCAGGGGCATGGTGTGGTGTTCTGGGCACGGTGTGGTGTTCAGGGCACGGTGTGGTGTTCAGGGGCGCGGTGTGGTGTTCTGGGCATGGTGTGGTGTTCAGGGGCACGGTGTGGTGTTCAGGGCGCGGTGTGGTGTTCTGGGCGCGGTGTGGTGTTCAGGGCGTGGTGTGGTGTTCAGGGGCGTGGTGTGGTGTTCTGGGCGCGGTGTGGTGTTCTGGGCGCGGTGTGGTGTTCTGGGCGCGGTGTGGTGTTCAGGGGCACGGTGTGGTGTTCTGGGCACGGTGTGGTGTTCAGGGCACGGTGTGGTGTTCAGGGGCGCGGTGTGGTGTTCTGGGCATGGTGTGGTGTTCAGGGGCACGGTGTGGTGTTCAGGGCGCGGTGTGGTGTTCTGGGCGCGGTGTGGTGTTCTGGGCGTGGTGTGGTGTTCAGGGGCGTGGTGTGGTGTTCTGGGCGCGGTGTGGTGTTCTGGGCGCGGTGTGGTGTTCTGGGCGCGGTGTGGTGTTCTGGGCGCGGTGTGGTGTTCTGGGCACGGTGTGGTGTTCTGGGCGTGGTGTGGTGTTCAGGGCGCGGTGTGGTGTTCTGGGCGTGGTGTGGTGTTCAGGGCGCGGTGTGGTGTTCTGGGCGTGGTGTGGTGTTCTGGGCGTGGTGTGGTGTTCAGGGGCGTGGTGTGGTGTTCTGGGCGCGGTGTGGTGTTCTGGGCGCGGTGTGGTGTTCTGGGCGTGGTGTGGTGTTCAGGGCGCGGTGTGGTGTTCTGGGCGTGGTGTGGTGTTCTGGGCGCGGTGTGGTGTTCAGGGGCGCGGTGTGGTGTTCTGGGCGTGGTGTGGTGTTCTGGGCGCGGTGTGGTGTTCAGGGGCGCGGTGTGGTGTTCAGGGGCGTGGTGTGGTGTTCTGGGCGCGGTGTGGTGTTCTGGGCGTGGTGTGGTTGTTCAGGGGCGTGGTGTGGTGTTCTGGGCATGGTGTGGTGTTCTGGGCATGGTGTGGTGTTCAGGGGCGCGGTGTGGTGTTCAGGGGCACGGTGTGGTGTTCAGGGGCGTGGTGTGGTGTCCTGGGCGCGGTGTGGTGTTCTGGGCGTGGTGTGGTGTTCAGGGGCGTGGTGTGGTGTTCTGGGCATGGTGTGGTGTTCTGGGCATGGTGTGGTGTTCAGGGGCGCGGTGTGGTGTTCAGGGGCACGGTGTGGTGTTCAGGGGCACGGTGTGGTGTTCAGGGGCACGGTGTGGTGTTCAGGGGCGCGGCGTGGTGTTCAGGGGCGCGGTGTGGTGTTCAGGGGCACGGTGTGGTGTTCAGGGGCACGGTGTGGTGTTCTGGGCATGGTGTGGTGTTCAGGGGCGCGGTGTGGTGTTCAGGGGCACGGTGTGGTGTTCAGGGGCGCGGCGTGGTGTTCAGGGGCGCGGTGTGGTGTTCAGGGGCACGGTGTGGTGTTCTGGGCATGGTGTGGTGTTCTGGGCATGGTGTGGTGTTCTGGGCGCGGTGTGGTGTTCTGGGCACGGTGTGGTGTTCAGGGCGCGGTGTGGTGTTCTGGGCATGGTGTGGTGTTCAGGGGCGCGGTGTGGTGTTCAGGGGCATGGTGTGGTGTTCAGGGGCGTGGTGTGGTGTTCTGGGCATGGTGTGGTGTTCTGGGCGCGGTGTGGTGTTCTGGGCATGGTGTGGTGTTCAGGGGCGCGGTGTGGTGTTCAGGGGCATGGTGTGGTGTTCAGGGGCGCGGTGTGGTGTTCAGGGGCACGGTGTGGTGTTCTGGGCATGGTGTGGTGTTCTGGGCATGGTGTGGTGTTCTGGGCGCGGTGTGGTGTTCTGGGCACGGTGTGGTGTTCAGGGCGCGGTGTGGTGTTCTGGGCATGGTGTGGTGTTCAGGGGCGCGGTGTGGTGTTCAGGGGCATGGTGTGGTGTTCAGGGGCGTGGTGTGGTGTTCTGGGCATGGTGTGGTGTTCTGGGCGCGGTGTGGTGTTCTGGGCACGGTGTGGTGTTCAGGGCGCGGTGTGGTGTTCTGGGCATGGTGTGGTGTTCAGGGGCGCGGTGTGGTGTTCAGGGGCATGGTGTGGTGTTCAGGGGCGCGGTGTGGTGTTCAGGGCGCGGTGTGGTGTTCAGGGGGTAATCAGGGGTCATCAGACTCTAACTCCTCCCTATCAGACGTACAGTGAGCAGGTAGATGCATCAGAACGTGTGAGAACTTTCTCCTGATGCTGTCCCTGTTCCTGCTGCAGGAGGAGAAGGAGATCCCTACCTCCGTTTTCGTGAAGGAACCTCCTCCGTTCCCTCGGGATGAGATCCCAGAGGAAGGAGAGCCGTCGGCTCCTGGGGTCAGCGACGTGAAACCGGAGGGCGGCTTCCACACCATCGACCTGTCTTCTGACGAGGACGTTGGTCTGGAGGCCGACATGGATGAAGACGAGCCGTGGCCTCAGGATCTGGACAGCATGGACACGTCCACAGCGGATAAACTGAAGAGGTCCAGCCTGAAGAAGGTCAGGGCCCCAGAGAGGCCAGCAGATGTCCAGGTGTTTGATTGGCCAGACGGCAGTAAGCTCCTCCCCTTCTGTGCAGGTGGACTCTCTGAAGAAAGCCTTCTCCAGGCAGAACATTGAGAAGAAGATGACCAAGATCGGGACAAAGATAGTTTCTGCTGAGCAACGTGAGAAGATCAAGCAGAGAACGGCCAGCCTGAAGGTGTCTCCTCTGACCTTTGGGATGAGGAAGGTACAGCGGTCTCCTCTGGTCACCATCTGGTCACCATCTGGTCTCTGAGGGCTTCCTCTGGTCTCCAGACATGATGTTCTTCTGTGTCTCCTCAGGCTCGCAGCAGCTCAGACTCTCAGCCTCCTGATGGAGCAACCAGGGAGTCCCTCTCTGCTGAGGTGGACCTCCAGCTCTCCCCTCCATCCTCCGCCCAGCAGGAGGTCCCCTTCACTGAGGTCCACGCCCAGCTGGCTCCTGCTGACCATCAGGGAGGACTCCCCGAGGAGGAGGCAAAGAGGGAGGAGCAGGAGGAGGCTGTGGTGGAGAACATGGAGGAGCTGAAGGTGGAGAAGGAGGAGGAGGTCAGGGAGGAGGTGAAGGAAGGTTTAGTGGTGGTGGAGGCAGACGTGTCGGTGGTCTCTGAGGGACTCAGTGAGGAGTACGCTCTGTCCTCCACCCTCCCTCATGGGAGAGGAGAAGATGAGGAGAAGAAGGAGGATGCCTAAAGGAAAGGGGGGGTGAGGAGAAACCAAATCCAACCTTCAGAGGTTCTTCTAGGAACCATGAAGACAACTAAAGATTCTTCTGCTTTTCTCCTTAAACTAGAGTTCTCCTAACGTCTCCTCAGATAAAACCTCCAGCCTCTCAGAGATCTGGACCACAGACCAAACAGGAAGAACTTCTTGAGGTGTTCCTTTAGGTCCATAGGACCTCCACCACTTCATATCTTTGAAACCAGAACCTTCCTTTGTTTTCTGTTGAGTCTCAGGTCTGGAGGATCATCTGGAACCTTATGGGAACCAAACCAGCCCCCAGGTTCCTTCAAACCTTCTTCTTTCCATCATCCAGCTTCATTCCCACCAGAGAACCATCATCCAGGTTCCTCTCTACCAGCAGACCATGGATCTCCACCTCCTTCTTGATGGTTGGACGTCCTCTGAAGGTCTCTTCTTCTAATGTCTTTCCTGAAGGTCTTCCTCAGGTTCGTCCACCTTCACCGCAGTCCGGTTAGGTTCCTTCAGGGTGATGCTCCTTCCTCAGATCTCCTCGTTCCATAAAGTTCCCGTCCAGGACCGTTCCATTGGTCCTGATAATGTTGTAGAGCTTCCCTCCAGGGTTCTTCTGATGATCCTCAGGTTCACGCATACTAAGAAGGGAATACCCTGCGTGGTCTCCAAAGTTCCTCTGCAGTCCACCCAGGGTGCTCCTACATTCCAAAGGAGTTCCTCCACATTCCCATTCAGGAGTTTTCCAAAAGCTTCTCCTGCTGAGGTTACTCCAAAGGTTTCTGTCTGCTCCTACCTCGGTGCCGCCACCGTTCTCCTCATGTTCTCCTCATGTTCTCCTCATGTTCTCCTCATGTTCTCCTCATGTTCTCCTCATGTCCATCAGGAACCCAGAGGGAGCTCCATCTCTCCCTGAACGTTCTGCCATAGCCTCTGAACCTCCTTCCTAGAGGTTCTGCTCTGCACCAGTCATGTAGACGGAAGGCCTGGAGGTTCTCCACACAGTGTGGAGAACGTTGGTGTGGAACCAACTGAAGATGGTTCATTTCTCTGGCCAAAGACTGTTTCTTTCTCTGCATCGTTTCCTGTGTTACTCAATCACCTCCTGACCAATAAAAGCTCACCTACAGCTGATTGTTTCCTGTCTTCAGTTCTCCAGATGTTCCGTCACCTGGAACCAAATGGGTCAGAGAAAACGTCACAGAAGGAACCCCATGAAACCAGAACTAGGTTCTGGTTTTCTGAGGAGCTTCTCAGAAGGAACCCCATGAAACCAGAACTAGGTTCTGGTTTTCTGAGGAGCTTCTCAGAAGGAACCCCATGAAACCAGAACTAGGTTCTGATTTTCTGAGGAGCTTCTCAGAAGGAACCCCATGAAACCAGAACTAGGTTCTGATTTTCTGAGGAGCTTCTCAGTCTTCAGTCTGTAGATCCTCCTTCTAGTAGGTAACTGGTTCCTAAAGGCCTTGTACTTTGGTCCATCCCTCCCTCACTGTGGCCTTCAGCTTTGTCGTGGGAGAGGCAGGAAGGGGGAGGGTCTTCACATCAACCAATAGGAGAGCAGGGGTGGTCTCATCAGACAGAGGAACCAATCAGAGCAGGTGAGGCGGGTTCTCAAACGTCTCCCCACACTGAGAGTCTGAGCACAGTGGGGCCAACCTGCTACAGACGGAGGTGCCTGGGTCCAGTCAGGTTCTGGTTCTGGTTCCAGTCAGACGGAGGTGCCTGGGTCAAGTCAGGTTCTGGTTCAGGTTCCAGTCAGACAGAGGTGCCTGGGTCCAGTCAGGTTCTGGTTCTGGTTACAGTCAGACGGAGGTGCCTGTGTCCAGTCAGGTTCTGGTTCTGGTTCCAGTCAGACGGAGGTGCCTGTGTCCAGTCAGGTTCTGGTTCCAGTCAAACGGAGGTGCCTGGGTCCAGTCAGGTTCTGGTTCTGTTTCCAGTCAGACAGAGGTGCCTGGGTCCAGTCAGGTTCTGGTTCTGGTTCCAGTCAGACGGAGGTGGCTGTGTCCAGTCAGGTTCTGGTTCCAGTCAAACGGAGGTGCCTGGGTCCAGTCAGGTTCTGGTTCTGTTTCTGGTCCCAGTCTGTGGTAGAATGGACTCTGAAGCTCCGCCCATGCTCTCCATGGTCTCCATCTTGTCTCTGGTGGCTTGTGGCCTCCAGCTGGTGGCTGCTGGGCTCCTCACTCACAGGTACGGGGGTCAGAGTTCCCGCATCGACAGATGGATCTTGCTGTGGCTGTTCTATGATGTCATCGTCCACCTGACGCTGGTAGGAGGATGTTCTTCTCCCCTCTGTCGTGGTGTTTTCACTTGGCCTTCCTCCACCTCTTCACTCACTGACCTTTGACCCGTGGCCAGGGTCCTCCTTCTACTCCTTCCTTTTAACCCCTTGTGCTGCACCTGGGTTCTCTTTTAGATCCCTGGCTAAGTTGGAATACCTTAAAACTGTAGTTTCTACTTCCTGTCCCTGTAATTCCTGTTCATACCCCCTGTTCCTAGCTCCCTTTCCTAGTTCCTGTTACTAGCTCCTGTTCCTAGCTCCTGTTCCTAGCTCCTGTTCCTAGCTCCTGTTCCTAGCTCCTGTTCCTAGTTCCTGTTCCTAGCTCCTGTTCCTAGCTCCTGTTCCTAGCCCCTGTTCCTAGCTCCTGTTCCTAGCTCCTGTTCCTAGTTCCTGTTCCTAGCTCCTGTTCCTAGCTCCTGTTCCTAGTTCCTGTTCCTAGCTCCTGTTCCTAGCCCCCTTTCCTAGTTCCTGTTCCTAGCTCCTGTTCCTAGCTCCCTTTCCTAGTTCCTGTTCCTAGCTCCTGTTCCTAGCTCCTGTTCCTAGTTCCTGTTCCTAGCTCCTGTTCCTAGCTCCTGTTCCTAGTTCCTGTCCCTAGCTCCTGTTCCTAACTCCTGTTCCTACCATTCCTGTTCCTAGCTCCTGTTCCTAGCCCCTGTTCCTAGCTCCTGTTCCTAGCTCCTAGCCCCTGGTCCTAGCTCCTGTTCCTAGCTCCTGTTCCTAGCTCCTGTTCCTAGTTCCTGTTCCTGGTTCCTAGCTCCTGTTCCTACCTCCTGTTCCTAGCTCCTGTTCCTAGCACCTGTTCCTAGCTACTGTTCCTAGTTCCTGTTCCTAGCTCCTGTTCCTACCTCCTGTTCCTAGCTCCTGTTCCTAGCTCCTGTTCCTAGCCCCTGTTCCTAGCTCCTGTTCCTACCTCCTGTTCCTAGTTCCTGTTCCTAGCTCCTGTTCCTTACTCCTGTTCCTAGCCCCTGTTCCTAGCTCCTGTTCCTAGCTCCTGTTCCTAGCTCCTGTTCCTAGCTCCTGTTCCTAGCTCCTGTTCCTAGCTCCTGTTCCTAGCTCCTGTTCCTAGCTCCTGTTCCTAGCTCCTGTTCCTAGTTCCTGTTCCTAGCTCCTGTTCCTAGCTCCTGTTCCTAGCTCCTGTTCCTAGCTCCTGTTCCTAGCTCCTGTTCCTAGCACCTGTTCCTACCTCCTGTTCCTAGCTCCTGTTCCTAGCTCCTGTTCCTAGCCCCTGTTCCTAGCTCCTGTTCCTAGCCCCTGTTCCTAGCTCCTGTTCCTAGCTCCTGTTCCTAGCTCCTGTTCCTAGCCCCTGTTCCTAGCTCCTGTTCCTAGCTCCTGTTCCTAGCTCCTGTTCCTAGCTCCTGTTCCTAGCTCCTGTTCCTAGCTCCTGTTCCTAGCCCCTGTTCCTAGCCCCTGTTCCTAGCTCCTGTTCCTAGCTCCTGTTCCTAGCTCCTGTTCCTAGCTCCTGTTCCTAGCTCCTGCTCCTACCTTCCTGTTCCTAGCTCCTGTTCCTAGCTCCTGTTCCTAGCTCCTGTTCCTAGCTCCTACTCCTAGCTCCTGTTCCTAGCCCCTGTTCCTAGCTCCTGTTCCTAGCTCCTGTTCCTAGCCCCTGTTCCTAGCTCCTGTTCCTAGCCCCTGTTCCTACCTCCTGTTCCTAGCTCCTGTTCCTAGCTCCTGTTCCTAGCTCCTGTTCCTAGCTCCTGTTCCTAGCTCCTGTTCCTAGCTCCTGTTTGTACTTCCTGTTCCTAGCTCCTGTTCCTAGCTC
Source organism: Cyprinodon tularosa (assembly GCF_016077235.1). Taxonomy (NCBI): domain Eukaryota; kingdom Metazoa; phylum Chordata; class Actinopteri; order Cyprinodontiformes; family Cyprinodontidae; genus Cyprinodon; species Cyprinodon tularosa. The sequence goes on from NW_024039545.1 coordinate 141,627, forward strand.
CTGTTACTAGCTCCTGTTCTGAGTTCATGTCCCTAACTCCTGTTCCTAACTCCTGTTCCTAGTTCCTGTCCCTAGCCCCTGTTCCTAACTCCTGTTCCTAGCTCCTGTTCCTAGCTCCTGTTCCTAGCTCCTGTTCCTACCTCCTGTTCCTAGCTCCTGTTCCTAGCTCCTGTTCTTAGCTCCTGTTCCTAGCTCCTACTCCTAGCTCCTGTTCCTAGCCCCTGTTCCTAGCTCCTGTTCCTAGCTCCTGTTCCTAGCCCCTGTTCCTAGCTCCTGTTCCTAGCTCCTGTTCCTAGCTCCTGTTCCTAGCCCCTGGTCCTAGCTCCTGTTCCTAGCTCCTGTTCCTACCACCTGTTCCTAGCTTCTGTTCCTAGCTCCTGTTCCTAGCTCCTGTTCCTAGTTCCTGTTCCTAGCTCCTGTTCCTTACTCCTGTTCCTAGCTCCTGTTCCTATCTCCTGTTCCTAGCCCCTGTTCCTAGCTCCTGTTCCTAGCCCCTGTTCCTAGCCCCTGTTCCTAGCTCCTGTTCCTAGCCCCTGTTCCTAGCTCCTGTTCCTAGCTCCTGTTCCTAGCTCCTGTTCCTAGCTCCTGTTCCTAGCTCCTGTTCCTAGCCCCTGTTCCTAGCTCCTGTTCCTAGCTCCTGTTCCTAGTTCCTGTTCCTAGCTCCTGTTCCTAGCTCCTGTTCCTAGCTCCTGTTCCTAGCCCCTGTTCCTAGCTCCTGTTCCTAGCTTCTGTTCCTACCTCCTGTTCCTAGCTCCTGTTCCTAGTTCCTGTTCCTAGCCCCTGTTCCTAGCTCCTGTTCCTAGCCCCTTTTCCTAGCTCCTGTTCCTAGCTCCTGTTCCTAGCTCCTGTTCCTAGCCCCTGTTCCTAGCCCCTGTTCCTAGCTCCTGTTCCTAGCCCCTGTTCCTAGCTCCTGTTCCTAGCTCCTGTTCCTACCTCCTGTTCCTAGCTCCTGTTCCTAGCTCCTGTTCCTAGCTCCTGTTCCTAGCCCCTGTTCCTAGCTCCTGTTCCTAACTCCTGTTCCTAGCTCCTGTTCCTAGCTCCTGTTCCTAGCTCCTGTTCCTAGCTCCTGTTCCTAGCTCCTGTTCCTAGCTCCTGTTCCTAGCTCCTGTTCCTAGCTCCTGTTCCTAGCTCCTGTTCCTAGTTCCTGTTCCTAGCTCCTGTTCCTAACTCCTGTTCCTAGCCCCTGTTCCTAGCTCCTGTTCCTAGCCCCTGTTCCTAGCTCCTGTTCCTAGCTCCTGTTCCTAGCTCCTGTTCCTAGCTCCTGTTCCTAGCTCCTGTTCCTAGCTCCTGTTCCTAGTTCCTGTTCCTAGCTCCTGTTCCTAGCTCCTGTTCCTAGCTCCTGTTCCTAGCTCCTGTTCCTAGCTCCTGTTCCTAGCTCCTGTTCCTAGCTCCTGTTCCTAGCTCCTGTTCCTAGTTCCTGTTCCTAGCTCCTGTTCCTAGCTCCTGTTCCTAGTTCCTGTTCCTAGCCCCTGTTCCTAGCTCCTGTTCCTAGCTCCTGTTCCTAGCTCCTGTTCCTAGCTCCTGTTCCTAGCCCCTGTTCCTAGCTCCTGTTCCTAGCTCCTGTTCCTAGCCCCTGTTCCTAGCTCCTGTTCCTAGCTCCTGTTCCTAGCTCCTGTTCCTAGCTCCTGTTCCTAGCTCCTGTTCCTAGCTCCTGTTCCTAGCCCCTGTTCCTAGCTCCTGTTCCTAGCTCCTGTTCCTAGCTCCTGTTCCTAGCCCCTGTTCCTAGCCCCTGTTCCTAGCTCCTGTTCCTAGCTCCTGTTCCTAGCTCCTGTTCCTAGCCCCTGTTCCTAGCCCCTGTTCCTAGCTCCTGTTCCTAGCTCCTGTTCCTAGCCCCTGTTCCTAGCTCCTGTTCCTAACTCCTGTTCCTAGCTCCTGTTCCTAGCTCCTGTTCCTAGCTCCTGTTCCTAGCTCCTGTTCCTAGCTCCTGTTCCTAGCCCCTGGTCCTAGCTCCTGTTCCTAGCTCCTGTTCCTAGCTCCTGTTCCTACCTCCTGTTCCTAACTCCTGTTCCTAGCTCCTGTTCCTAGCTCCTGTTCCTAGCTCCTGTTCCTAGCTCCTGTTCCTAGTTCCTGTTCCTAGCTCCTATTCTGAGCACCTAGCTCCTGTTCCTAGCCCCTGTTCCTAACTCCTGTTCCTAGCCCCTGTTCCTAGCTCCTGTTCCTAGCTCCTGTTCCTAGCTCCTGTTCCTAGCTCCTGTTCCTAGCTCCTGTTCCTAGCTCCTGTTCCTAGCCCCTGTTCCTAGCTCCTGTTCCTAGCCCCTGTTCCTAGCTCCTGTTCCTAGCTCCTGTTCCTAACTCCTGTTCCCAGTTCATGTCCCTAGCTCCAGTTCCTAACTCCTGTTCCTAGCTCCTGTTCCTAGTTCATGTCCCTAGCTCCTGTTCCTAACTCCTGTTCCGAGCTCCTGTTCCTAACTCCTGTTCCTAGCCCCTGTTCTGAGCTCCTGTTCCTAGCTCCTGTTCATAGCCCCTGTTCCTAGCTCCTGTTCCTAACTCCTGTTCCTAGCTCCTGTTCCTAGCTCCTGTTCCTAGCCCCTGTTCCTAGCCCCTGTTCCTAGCCCCTGTTCCTAGCTCCTGTTCCTAGCCCCTGTTCCTAGCCCCTGTTCCTAGCTCCTGTTCCTAGCTCCTGTTCCTAGCTCCTGTTCCTAGCTCCTGTTCCTAGCTCCTGTTCCTAGCTCCTGTTCCTAGCCCCTGTTCCTAGCTCCTGTTCCTAGCCCCTGTTCCTAGCTCCTGTTCCTAGCTCCTGTTCCTAGCTCCTGTTCATAGCCCCTGTTCTGAGCTCCTGTTCCTAACTCCTGTTCATAGCCCCTGTTCCTAGCTCCTGTTCCTAGCTCCTGTTCCTAGCCCCTGGTCCTAGCCCCTGTTCCTAGCCCCTGTTCCTAGCTCCTGTTACTAGCTCCTGTTCCTAGCCCCTGTTCCTAGCCCCTGTTCCTAGCTCCTGTTCCTAGCTCCTGTTCCTAGCCCCTGTTCCTAGCTCCTGTTCCTAGCCCCTGTTCCTAGCTCCTGTTCCTAGCCCCTGTTCCTAGCTCCTGGTCCTAGCCCCTGTTCCTAGTTCCTGTTCCTAGCTCCTGTTCCTACCTCCTGTTCCTAGCTCCTGTTCCTAGCCCCTGTTCCTAGCTCCTGTTCCTATCAGTCATGTCCATGGCGCGTGTTTTGGATGTTTTTTAGACTGCTGTGCTGAACTTCCCTTGGAGTTTCTGTGCTGCTTTGAAGGTCTGTCTGTTAGTCTTCATGAGCCTGAACCATCCTTAGCAACAATGATGTTACGGAGCAGCACCTCCATATCCCAGGTAGAGTCTTTTCTTCAGGTGAACTGTGTTCAGAGGAAGGACATCTGACCTGCTCTACGGTGACTAGATCTAGTTAAACTGTTTAGACCTTCATATCTGGAGGACATCTGCTAATGAGACCCAGACATGAGACACCAAGGTCAGGAAATTTTGACTGACTGCCTTCTGTCCCCAGGAGGGTCCATTTGTCTACATGTCTCTGGTTGGGACGGTGGAGACGTCTGAAGGTCCTCTGGCTGAACTCTGTGAGTCTTCTACCCATGTTTGTGCTGCTTTTATTCAGTCATTCAGCAAACAGCCAATCAGAGAGCTGTACTCAGTATTACAGAGACGCCTTCACTTTATCTCCCTACACCAGAGTACCGCTGCCCTGTGGTACTATCATACTACTTCAGTGCTTTATCATCTCAGCTCTGCTCTAGGAACCTACGTGTCTCACGTGTCTCACCTGTAGGGAAGGAGTACGGTAAAGCAGACCGTCGCTGGTTAGTTTCTGACCCCACCATCGTCTCCTTGGAGATCCTGACGGTCGTCCTGGGCTCCCTGCTGGCTCTACTTCTGATACATGCAGTACTCAAGGACAAGTACTACAGGTAGTACTATAGAATATCGCATCCTACTGTAGTAACACAGGTCCAACTACTAAAGGTGAATAGTACCGTCTCTCACCCTACTGAGAGAAGGCAGGTCAATGAACAGACTTTCCTTCCTTGAGTCTCAAACCATGCAGAGTCAAATTGACCCTTTTTTAAGTCATTCTGACCGAAAATTACCCTTGTACCCACACTGACCCCTACTGAAGAATGTTGACCCTTATTGACCCATTCTGAACCGTTCTGACCAATGCAATGTTTCTCAGACACTTCCTGCAGATCACTCTGTGCGTGTGCGAGCTGTACGGCGGCTGGATGACGTTCTGTCCTGATTGGCTGTTGGGAAGTCCTCACCTAAACACCTCCAACCCGCTCTACCTCTGGATCTACCTGGTGTTTTTTAATGGACTCTGGGTGCTGGTTCCGATCCTGCTGCTGGTCCAATCCTGGTTTGTTCTAAAGGGTCTGCATGGAGTCAGAGGAGACAGCACCTCCTCCCACAGGAAGAAACTGTAGAGACCAGCAGGTGATCCGCATCAGAACCTTCAGGCTCCCAATGTTTGAGCTGATCAGAGATTTCTGGCTCTGATCGGGTCGGACTGATGTAGTTCGGTATCAGGATGGACTAATCAGACGCTTGGATCATCACTAAAACCTTTATTAAACATCATCTCTATAAATAAAACCAATGGCTCAAGGGATCCTGTCCTGCAGAACCAGAACTCTTCCTCCTCCTCTCAGGCCCTCTTGATCATCTTGGCGACCGCCTTGAAGGCTTGGCCCAGACCCAGTCCCTGGGTGGCGCTGCAGGCCTGGATCTCCCACAGCCTGTCTTTGATGTTGGGCAGGTCCAACTTGGTGGAGACCTGAGGAGAAGATGGAGCATCTGTTAATGTTCTGCAGAGGAAACACGTTGGTCCAACTGGTTATACTGCTCCACTCTGTCCGACAGAACCTTGGAAAGCAGAATCTGATTAATAAAATCAGTCTTTGAGGACAAAAAGCAATCAGTGACGTCTACATTTCTGTTTATCTGACTTCTTCCGGCATCCCGGATCTGGTTACTATTTTTCTATTAAAAACTGGGAAGAACCACAAAGACCAGATTAGCTTTGGACCCCAGCAGGTTCTCCTGTGGTTCCACAGCCTAACCTGCATTCAGTAGGAGGTATCACTCCAGCTCGGTGATTTCACCTGCGGTCGGTAGGAGGTATCGCTCCAGCTCGGTGATTCCTCCTGCCATCAGTAGGAGGTATCGCTCCAGCTCGGTGATTTCACCTGCGGTCGGTAGGAGGTATCGCTCCAGCTCGGTGATTTCACCTGCGGTCGGTAGGAGGTATCGCTCCAGCTCGGTGATTCCTCCTGCCATCAGTAGGAGGTATCGCTCCAGCTTGGTGATTCCACCTGCCATCGGTAGGAGGTATCGCTCAAGCTCGGTGATTTCACCTGCGGTCGGTAGGAGGTATCGCTCCAGCTCGGTGATTCCTCCTGCCATCAGTAGGAGGTATCGCTCCAACTCGGTGATTCCTCCTGCCATCAGTAGGAGGTATCGCTCCAGCTCGCTGATTCCTCCTGCCATCGGTAGGAGGTATAGCTCCAGCTCGCTGATTCCTCCTGCCATCGGTAGGAGGTATCGCTCCGGCTCGGTGATTCCTCCTGCCATCAGTAGGAGGTATCGCTCCAGCTCGCTGATTCCTCCTGCCATCGGTAGGAGGTATCGCTCCAGCTCGCTGATTCCTCCTGCCATCGGTAGGAGGTATAGCTCCAGCTCGGTGATTCCTCCTGCCATCAGTAGGAGGTATCGCTCCAGCTCGCTGATTCCTCCTGCCATCGGTAGGAGGTATCGCTCCAGCTCGGTGATTCCTCCTGCCATCAGTAGGAGGTATCGCTCCAGCTCGGTGATTTCACCTGCGGTCGGTAGGAGGTATCGCTCCAGCTCGGTGATTTCACCTGCGGTCGGTAGGAGGTATCGCTCCAGCTCGGTGATTCCTCCTGCCATCAGTAGGAGGTATCGCTCCAGCTTGGTGATTCCACCTGCCATCGGTAGGAGGTATCGCTCCAGCTCGGTGATTTCACCTGCGGTCGGTAGGAGGTATCGCTCCAGCTCGGTGATTCCTCCTGCCATCAGTAGGAGGTATCGCTCCAACTCGGTGATTCCTCCTGCCATCAGTAGGAGGTATCGCTCCAGCTCGCTGATTCCTCCTGCCATCGGTAGGAGGTATAGCTCCAGCTCGCTGATTCCTCCTGCCATCGGTAGGAGGTATCGCTCCGGCTCGGTGATTCCTCCTGCCATCAGTAGGAGGTATCGCTCCAGCTCGCTGATTCCTCCTGCCATCGGTAGGAGGTATCGCTCCAGCTCGCTGATTCCTCCTGCCATCGGTAGGAGGTATAGCTCCAGCTCGGTGATTCCTCCTGCCATCAGTAGGAGGTATCGCTCCAGCTCGCTGATTCCTCCTGCCATCGGTAGGAGGTATCGCTCCAGCTCGCTGATTCCTCCTGCCATCGGTAGGAGGCTCGCTCCGGCTCGGTGATTCCTCCTGCCATCAGTAGGAGGTATCGCTCCAACTCGGTGATTCCTCCTGCCATCAGTAGGAGGTATCGCTCCAGCTCGCTGATTCCTCCTGCCATTGGTAGGAGGTATCGCTCCGGCTCGGTGATTCCTCCTGCCATCAGTAGGAGGTATCGCTCCAACTCGGTGATTCCTCCTGCCATCAGTAGGAGGTATCGCTCCAGCTCGCTGATTCCTCCTGCCGTCGGTAGGAGGTATCGCTCAAGTTCGGTGATTCCTTCTGCCGTCGGTAGGAGGTATCGCTCCAGCTTGATGATTCCTCCTGCCATCAGTAGGAGGTATCGCTCAAGCTCAGTGATTCCTTCTGCCGTCGGTAGGAGGTATCGCTCCAGATCGGTGATTCCTCCTGCCGTCGGTAGGAGGTATCGCTCCAGCTCGGTGATTCCTCCTGCCGTCAGTAGGAGGTATCGCTCAAGCTCGGTGATTCCTCCTGCCATCTGTAGGAGGTATCGCTCCTGCCATCAGTAGGAGGTATCGCTCAAGCTCAGTGATTCCTTCTGCCGTCGGTAGGAGGTATCGCTCCAGCTCAATGATTCCATCTGCCGTCAGTAGGAGGTATCGCAGGTTTTCTCAGACTTTATTGATTTCCATCATAAGCTGGATCAGTTAATCATTTGGTTGGTTAAATCTGGTTAAATCTGGTTGGTTCTGTATGACCATCTGACTGACGTTTTTCTAGACACATTGATTCGGTTCGATCTGTGAAGACCCAAACAGTGGTCTGAGTTTTTCGTACCTCACGTATGTTCATGGCATTGGGCAGGTCCTTCTTGTTAGCTAGAACCATTAGAGGAACACCTCGCAGCCTCTCGTCACTGAGGATGCTCTTCAGAGCCTTGTGGGCTTCTGGCATCCGCGCTGCATCACTGCTATCCACCACGAACACCAGAGCCTTGCAATCATCCAGGTAGTACCTGCAAAAGCCTCACATGTTATCTCTGCAGTTAGTTGGTCTGTAGATCAGGTGTTCGGGGCAGTTTTCTTTACTTACTTCCAGTTGGGTCTCATGCTCTTCTGTCCTCCAACATCCCACACCGTCAGAGACGTCTTCTTATCTAGATCAAGATTTCCCACGTTGAAGCCAACAGTGGGAGATGTGTTCACTATCTGAGTGGACAAACAGTCTCATCAAAACGCCTGGAAGCTGTGGGTCCAGCTGATCTGATGAGGTCAGAAGGTTCTAACAGGACACTCACCTGTCCTGTAAGCTGCTTGGCACACAAAGTGGACTTTCCTGCAGAGTCCAGACCCATGACGATCACCTGGACACATCAGGACAGGTTAATATACACAGCAGCCTGTTGGTTCTGGTTCTGATGCTGAAGTTCTTCACCCTGGTCAGAACCGTGATCTACCAGCTGGGTCTGGACCGAGACACTGAACCTCAGTTCTAAGGGATCCAGACCAGGTGTAGCCAGAGACCTATCAGAAACAGGCCAGTCACATGGAAAGGACTATTACTGGTACCGTGACCAGTGCTGATTCTGAAGCTGTAACCAGTACCAACTGGTCTGGGTTACAGTAGAAAACATTTAGCAGCAACGAGAGAACACAGGGTAGGGCAGAATCTGAGGTTCTAAACCATGAAGCTCTTAATGGTTCTTGGCTCTTAATGGTTCTTGGCCGTTTAGTTCCTGTTCTCCTCAGCGGTAGAAAAGAAAGAGTTGGTTCTTTAATCCAGAGCTGAAAACTGAACTTAGCTGCTGGTCCGACATATGAAGGAACAGTTAGAACCCAGGTTTGTTTATTTAGTTCCTTCACTGATAAAGACAATAACCCCAAACTTCCAGAAGCTTCTCCTGTAGGTTCTCTGCAGGTTCCTGCACACAAAGGCTCCAATTCATGGGCTGCGTCTTTCAAGGACGCGGTCTACCTGGACTGGATCCTTTCAGGTCTGGGAAAATAAGGAGACCTGAAGAGTTTTTGCCGTGGATTCAAACAGGTCCAATAAACTGTTTGTTTAGTTATTTCTTCTTTATTATAAAGTGAACAAAGACTACATTAACAAGAATCCAGAGTGGAATAAAGGTTCCAACAGCCGGGAGCAGGAACTAATCAAATCAAATGTAATGATAGAAACCTTAGTCAGTTAAATAACCTGCTGCTGTCATTCTGCACATCTCTGATGTTGCTGCTATTTTTAAATTACTGTAAAAATGTCCATAGCTGCATATTGGTTATTTATTCTCCAGTTTTATATTGTTAAAATACTTTACAGTATTTTATTGTTTATATTTTAACTCTTCCCTATTTTGTTATTCTGATACATTTGTTTTACTATTTTCTATATATTTTTTCTGCTATAAACACCAGAATTACCCCATTGTGGGACAATAAAGAGATTTTCTATTCTATTCTATAAAAGGGGTAGAAAGATATAAGCTTGCTTGGTCTGGCAATGAATCCTGGGTAAACCGAGGCTACAGAGGATACAGCGGACCTTCGAATCTGGCCTTCAGATGCAGCCCATAAATTCCAACAGAGCCATAGTCTGCTCCTGAGGACTGACCCTGTACCATCCCACAGAGAACGTGGGAGTCCATCTTGGTGGTAGATGTCTCAGGGAAGCCTCTGAGGGCCCCAGTCTGGGGCCCATAGCCTCTGAGGGCCCCAGCTGTTCTGGACCCCCATGGGTTCTGCGGTTCCCTCTCCATCAGATGTTTGTAACTCAGCAGTAACTGACTGTGATGTTCTTGACCTCGTTCTCTGTGGGAACCTCTGATCGCTCACTTCTGCATCGAGAACATTGACTAGTAACCCCCCCCCATGAGCAGAAGTTCCTTCAGTATTCCCAGTATTTCCAGTGGAACCAGTTCTAAGGGGCGTCGGCCCAAGTTCGCCCTCTATGGAACGGCTTGTAGAGGCGCTGCTGATCTGATCTTCTACTCTTCACCGTGTGACTCTGTGAACACGTTTCTGGTTCTGTCATGTCGACTCGAACCGTCAGACCCCAGACTACAACCAGGGATGAGGTCCACACCCCCAGCTTGGCTTTAGGTCAAAGGTGAAAGGTTTTTCCTCTCCACTGTCACCATGTGCTCATTCAGGTGATCTGGATGCAATCAGCCGGTTTCCTTAGCAACCTTTGATCCAATCAGGACGGTCTGATTGGATCTTCTCTGGAGGGGTGATCAGGTGACCCTAGTAGCTGATGAAGGACTGAGCTCAGCTAGAAGCTGTTCTGGTTCTGATTGGGTTCAGATCTTCAACAGGGGGCCCACGACCCCTAGAGGATCCACATAGGTACTGCATGGGGGTGGTGAAAGTTTTGGTTGATTAGCCTTTTTTTATATTCCCCCCCTGCACTAATTTAAATGTCTTTAAATCCACATGAACATGAATCCAACAGACTGCAGTAAACAGATAAATGGAGGCAGAAGATGTCTTTCAGTCATCAATGCTCACATTCAGAGACACACATCAAGCTGGGAACCGTTTCATTCACAACACCTGTCCCATCAACCAGGAATCAGAAATACTTTAATAATCCCAGGGAGGGATTACTTTAGTTACATTACTCCATCTGTAATAGAGTGACTATAGGACCAGTTTGATAGAACACTATTTCATAGAATATCTATAATCAGCGGGTCCCGCTCCATTTAACCATCAGTTTGGGGTCCATAGCCTGAAAAAAACATTGAAGACCCCTGATCTAGATGTCAATGCTCCAACACACCTGGGTCCAATAATCAGGTGATCAGTAGGATTCTAGAGGCCTGGCTGCAGACTAAGGAGGTCCTTCAGATGTTTGGGTCAGTCTACAAGGACCAGACCTCCTGGAATAGAACCAAGGAGCCCTGGTTTGGGTCATCCGTGTATCTGACCTTAAGCCTCAGCAGAATTTTAAGGGATTGACCTGGTTCGGTTCCAGTCCAGCGGGTCAGCGGATCCAGATAAATGTCAGGAGGTCAGCGGATCCAGATTAATGTCAGGAGGTCAGAGAATCAAGATTAATGTCAGGAGGTCAGCGGATCCAGATTAATGTCGGGAGGTCAGAGAATCAAGATTAATGTCAGGAGGTCAGCGGATCCAGATTAATGTCAGGAGGTCAGAGAATCAAGATTAATGTCAGGAGGTCAGCGGATCCAGATTAATGTCAGGAGGTCAGAGAATCCAGATTAATGTCAGAAGGTCAGAGAATCAAGATTAATGTCAGGAGGTCAGCGGATCCAGATTAATGTCGGGAGGTCAGTGGATCAAGAATAATATCAGGAGGTCAGTGGATCCAGATTAATGTCAGGAGGTAAGCGGATCCAGATTAATGTCGGGAGGTCAGTGGATCAAGAATAATATCAGGAGGTCAGCGGATCCAGATTAATGTCAGGAGGTCAGCGGATCCAGATTAATGTCAGGAGGTCAGAGAATCAAGATTAATGTCAGGAGGTCAGCGGATCCAGATTAATGTCGGGAGGTCAGTGGATCAAGAATAATATCAGGAGGTCAGTGGATCCAGATTAATGTCAGGAGGTCAGCGGATCCAGATTAATGTCGGGAGGTCAGTGGATCAAGAATAATATCAGGAGGTCAGCGGATCCAGATTAATGTCAGGAGGTCAGCAGATCCAGATTAATGTCAGGAGGTCAGCGGATCCAGATTAATGTCGGGAGGTCAGAGAATCCAGATTAATGTCGGGAGGTCAGAGAATCCAGATTAATGTCAGGAGGTCAGTGGATCCAGATTAATGTCAGGAGGTCAGCGGATCCAGATTAATGTCGGGAGGTCAGAGAATCCAGATTAATGTCAGGAGGTCAGCGGATCCAGATTAATGTCAGGAGGTCAGCGGATCCAGATTAATGTCAGGAGGTCAGCGGATCAAGAATAATATCAGGAGGTCAGCGGATCCAGATTAATGTCAGGAGGTCAGTGGATCAAGAATAATATCGGGAGGTCAGCGGATCCAGATTAATGTCGGGAGGTCAGATAATCCAGATTAATGTCAGGAGGTCAGCGGATCCAGATTAATGTCAGGAGGTCAGTGGATCCAGATTAATGTCAGGAGGTCAGTGGATCAAGAATAATATCAGGAGGTCAGCGGATCCAGATTAATGTCAGGAGGTCAGCGGATCCAGATTAATGTCAGGAGGTCAGCGGATCCAGATTAATGTCAGGAGGTCAGAGAATCCAGATTAATGTCAGGAGGTCAGTGGATCCAGATTAATGTCAGGAGGTCAGCGGATGCAGATTAATGTCAGGAGGTCAGAGAATCAAGATTAATGTCAGGAGGTCAGCGGATCCAGATTAATGTCGGGAGGTCAGAGAATCAAGATTAATGTCAGGAGGTCAGCGGATCCAGATTAATGTCAGGAGGTCAGAGAATCAAGATTAATGTCAGGAGGTCAGCGGATCCAGATTAATGTCAGGAGGTCAGAGAATCCAGATTAATGTCAGAAGGTCAGAGAATCAAGATTAATGTCAGGAGGTCAGCGGATCCAGATTAATGTCGGGAGGTCAGTGGATCAAGAATAATATCAGGAGGTCAGTGGATCCAGATTAATGTCAGGAGGTAAGCGGATCCAGATTAATGTCGGGAGGTCAGTGGATCAAGAATAATATCAGGAGGTCAGCGGATCCAGATTAATGTCAGGAGGTCAGCGGATCCAGATTAATGTCAGGAGGTCAGAGAATCAAGATTAATGTCAGGAGGTCAGCGGATCCAGATTAATGTCGGGAGGTCAGTGGATCAAGAATAATATCAGGAGGTCAGTGGATCCAGATTAATGTCAGGAGGTCAGCGGATCCAGATTAATGTCGGGAGGTCAGTGGATCAAGAATAATATCAGGAGGTCAGCGGATCCAGATTAATGTCAGGAGGTCAGCAGATCCAGATTAATGTCAGGAGGTCAGCGGATCCAGATTAATGTCGGGAGGTCAGTGGATCAAGAATAATATCAGGAGGTCAGCGGATCCAGATTAATGTCAGGAGGTCAGCAGATCCAGATTAATGTCAGGAGGTCAGCAGATCCAGATTAATGTCGGGAGGTCAGAGAATCCAGATTAATGTCGGGAGGTCAGAGAATCCAGATTAATGTCAGGAGGTCAGCGGATCCAGATTAATGTCAGGAGGTCAGCGGATCCAGATTAATGTCGGGAGGTCAGAGAATCCAGATTAATGTCAGGAGGTCAGCGGATCCAGATTAATGTCAGGAGGTCAGCGGATCCAGATTAATGTCAGGAGGTCAGCGGATCAAGAATAATATCAGGAGGTCAGCGGATCCAGATTAATGTCAGGAGGTCAGTGGATCAAGAATAATATCGGGAGGTCAGCGGATCCAGATTAATGTCGGGAGGTCAGCGGATCCAGATTAATGTCGGGAGGTCAGCGGATCCAGATTAATGTCGGGAGGTCAGCGGATCCAGATTAATGTCAGGAGGTCAGAGAATCCAGATTAATGTCAGGAGGTCAGCGGATCCAGATTAATGTCAGGAGGTCAGCGGATCCAGATGAATGTCAGGAGGTCAGAGAATCCAGATTAATGTCAGAAGGTCAGCGGATCCAGATGAATGTCAGGAGGTCAGCGGATCCAGATTAATGTCAGGAGGTCAGCGGATCCAGATGAATGTCAGGAGGTCAGAGAATCCAGATTAATGTCAGGAGGTCAGAGAATCCAGATTAATGTCAGAAGGTCAGCGGATCCAGATGAATGTCAGGAGGTCAGTGGATCCAGATGAATGTCAGGAGGTCAGCGGATCCAGATTAATGTCAGGAGGTCAGCGGATCCAGATGAATGTCAGGAGGTCAGAGAATCCAGATTAATGTCAGGAGGTCAGCGGATCCAGATTAATGTCAGGAGGTCAGTGGATCCAGATTAATGTCAGGAGGTCAGAGAATCCAGATTAATGTCGGGTTGAATGCAGACTGTGGAACATGGTCATAGTTTCCAGGGAGAACCCCTAAAGTTCCACAGCATCTAGCTGATTCAGGTCATATAGTGATTCCAGTCCTTCCAGGTCCAGTAATTTGGTTTTCCCCAGCATCAGTACCCAGTTTCATCAGAATCCAATCAACAAACAGAAGCAGAGGAACTCACCTGAGAAGACTTGCAGCTGCTCTGACCCATCTCTGTCTGCTGTTTGGTTCTGACTGATTGTCCTCCAGGTGTGGCAGGCCCTTTGGTCTGGGCCAATAGCAGCCCTCCCAGCAGGTCATGTGACCAGCAGCAGGTCTGGCAGCATTCCTGCTGCAGGAGCAGCTCAGGCACACCAGACCAACTGGAGGAACCGGCCCAGAACAAGAAAACCAGGAGCTAATGGCACACACACACACACACACACACACACACACACACACACACACACACACACACACACACACACACACACATATATATACAGTAGAAGCCAACTACTCCTACTGGACACATCTGGAATTACATAGTTAACAAAAAAGTGTGAATTATCTTGAATTTATTATCTTTTATAAATCACATTACAACAAACTTTCCTCTATAGATCATAATACTCCTTGTCAGAAAACAATGATTTAAATTACTGAATAACAATATCAGTAATAAATATATATTTGTAAAACATAATCTTATAAAATAAGACTTTGTGTTTATGAAATTAATATTTAATTAATTGAAATTAATATTTAATTGATTGATTGACTTTATTGAAGGAGGAGAAGAAGGAGCCAAAGGAAAGAAGAGGTGCATGATGGGATATTTCCAGGACAGCTTTTTTATTTTTAATTGCAAACTGTATACCTTTGCATATATCTCATCCAGTTAGAGTTTAAATAGTTTTTAACATGAATAAATGCCATAAATGTCAAAGGTCATTATAACATTTATTTTGGTCTTTAAGGGGTTATGAAATGTAAAAATATTGTAATATTATCTTTAACTCTGAGATCTAAGGCGCCTCCTGCTGATTCTGACTGCAGCTGGTCTGATCCAAGATGGCCGCCCTCTGGGCACGTCGTTCATTGTCCAATATGACGTCTGGGGCCCAGAGTCTAGGCAGACCCTGCAGGTCTCCTCAAGGAAGAGCAGGAGGAGGAGGAGGAAGAGCAGGAGGAGGAGGAAGAGGAGGAGTCAGTGAGGCCTATAAATCCTCCTCCCTCCTCCGCCTCCTTCCCTCTTTCTCCCGCGGCTCCTTCTGTCTCCTTCTCCGGTTCTTCGGCTCCGCCATGGGCTTCGGTGACCTGAAATCAGCCTCCGGCCTCAAGGTCCTCAATGACTTCCTGTCGGAGCGCAGCTACATCGAAGGGTGAGTCCATCAGAAGGCGCGAGGCCGCCGCCATCTTGCTTTAGCTAAAGGCTAACGGTTAGCTGCAGGTTTCCCGGTCAGTGAAGACAAACTGGACCAACATGGAGCCGGAATAGCTTCCGGTTCGGTCGGAACCTGCAGGTTCTGTTGGACTTTAGAGTTTAGATGAGAAAAAAATCAGGTTTTATTGGATTAATGTGAGTTTAATGTGGCGCGCGCCGCGGTCACATGGCGGCAGCAGCGTGTCTGCGGCTGCGCAGATGACGTGTCTGTGGTTCACAGCAGGTTCTATTGGACCGGACCGGATGTCCGAACCCTGGGAGCTTCTGGGTCTTTAGCTGGACCCAGACTGCAGAACCAGAACCAACCGGTCTGGATTCATGGGGGGTGGTTCTGGTTCCTCAGGGTCTGAGCGATCCTGGACCCAGAACCAGCCGGTGTGGATCCATGGGGGGTGGTTCTGGTTCCTCAGGGTCTGAGCGATCCTGGACCCAGACTGCAGAACCAGAAACAACCGGTCTGGATTCATGGGGGGTGGTTCTGGTTCTTCAGGGTCTGAGCGGTCCTGGACCCAGAACCAGCCGGTGTGGATCCATGGGGGGTGGTTCTGGTTCTTCAGGGTCTGAGCGGTCCTGGACCCAGAACCAGCCGGTGTGGATCCATGGGGGGTGGTTCTGGTTCTTCAAGGTCTGAGCGATCCTGGACCCAGAACCAGTCGGTGTGGATCCATTGGGGTGGTTCTGGTTCCTCAGGGTCAGAGCGATCCTGGACCCAGACTGCAGAACCAGCTGGTCTGGATCCATGGGGGTGGTTCTGGTTCTTTAGGGTCTGAGCGGTCCTGGACCCAGACTGCAGAACCAGCTGGTCTGGATCCATGGGGGTGGTTCTGGTTCCTCAGGGTCAGAGCGTTCCTGGACCCAGACTGCAGAACCAGAACCAGCCGGTGTGGATCCATTGGGGTGGTTCTGGTTCCTCAGGGTCAGAGCGATCCTGGACCCAGACTGCAGAACCAGCTGGTCTGGATCCATGGGGGTGGTTCTGGTTCTTTAGGGTCTGAGCGGTCCTGGACCCAGGCTGCAGAACCAGCTGGTCTGGATCCATGGGGGTGGTTCTGGTTCCTCAGGGTCTGAGCGATCCTGGACCCAGACTGCAGAACCAGCTGGTCTGGATCCATGGGGGTGGTTCTGGTTCTTTAGGGTCAGAGCGATCCTGGACCCAGACTGCAGAACCAGCTGGTCTGGATCCATGGGGGTGGTTCTGGTTCTTTAGGGTCTGAGCGGTCCTGGACCCAGGCTGCAGAACCAGCTGGTCTGGATCCATGGGGGTGGTTCTGGTTCCTCAGGGTCTGAGCGATCCTGGACCCAGGCTGCAGAACCAGCTGGTCTGGATCCATGGGGGGTGGTTCTGGTTCCTCAGGGTCTGAGCAGTCCTGGACCCAGAACAGAACCGGAACCAGCCGGTCTGGATTCATCTGGGAGGTTCTGGTTCCTCAGGGTCTGAGCGCTCTTCCACCGGTCCGGTCCAGTTGGATCCCCATCAGTAACCATGGTAACCGTCTCCCCAGGTTCGTCCCCTCCCAGGCAGATGTGGCGGTCTTTGAGGTTCTGTCGGCGGCGCCCCCTGCGGACCTGAACCACGCCCTGCGCTGGTACAACCACATCCGGTCCTACCAGAACCAGAAGACCAGGTGGGTGAGCCTTCATCCTCACCATCATCATCATCCTCAGGTGTGGCGGCTGACTTCCTGTCCCTCAGCCTCCCAGGTGTGAAGAAGCCTCTGGGTCAGTACGGCCCCCCCGGCGTGGCTGACACCACCTCAGGCTCCGCCTCTAAGGACGACGATGACGACGACATCGACCTGTTTGGTTCCGACGAGGAGGTGAGGGTGCTGTGATGTCACAGTGAGGTCACAGCTGAATGGGTGGGTGGGTGGAGTCTGACTCTCCTGTGTCCCCCAGGAGGACGCCGAGGCCGCCAAGCTGAAGGAGCAGCGCCTGGCCGAGTACGCCGCCAAGAAGGCCAAGAGTACGTTCATGGCGGCCAATCACGGCGCCCGCTCTGATCACATGACTGAGTGATGAGCATCAATCACCATCTTTCGGCTGACCACCTGATGGACGCCTGTTTACCTGACCAGTCTCCTCCCATTGGGGGGGGGGTACTGGGTGGTGTGGTTTCCATGGTAACGGAGCTGTCTGTCTCCTTAGAGCCCGCCCTCATCGCCAAGTCTTCGCTCCTATTGGACGTCAAGCCCTGGGACGACGAGACGGACATGGCCAAGCTAGAGGAGTGCGTCCGCAGCATTGAGATGGACGGGCTGGTCTGGGGACAGTGTAAGTACTACTACGCCGTACTACTGCGAGGTACCGCCTCACGGTACCACGGCGGTACTACTACCGCTCTGCTGCTGCCCTGCAGATAATGATGATCATGTATCTCACCATCTTTCGACTGAAGCCTGATGGAAGCTCTTTGATCTGATCTGCTGCAGGTCCGGTTCTCCTCTGAACAGAACCGGTTCTCCTCTCTGACCGGGTCCCGGGTTTCCTCTCTGACCGGGTCCCGGGTTTCCTCTCTGACCGGGTCCCGGGTTTCCTCTCTGACCGGGTCCCGGGTTTCCTCTCTGACCGGGTCCCGGGTTTCCTCTCTGACCGGGTCCCGGGTTTCCTCTCTGACCGGGTCCCGGGTTTTCTCTCTTCCTCTCTGACTGGGTTCTCCTCTCTAATTGGTCCATGTTCTCCTCCTGCAGCCAAACTGGTCCCAGTGGGCTACGGCATCAAGAAGCTTCAGATCAGCTGTGTGGTTGAAGATGAAAAGGTAACGTTCCCCCATCCTGTCCCCTGATTGGTCGGCCTAGTGTCTGCGTCTGACCCTGTTGTTCTGTTCCAGGTGGGCACAGACATCCTGGAGGAGAAGATCACGGCGTTCGAGGACCACGTCCAGTCCATGGATGTAGCGGCGTTCAATAAGATCTGATTTAATAAAGGAAAACAGAAAAACATGGACTCTTGATTCCTGATGCATATTGAATTAGCAACATTAGCTGTGGAGCTGGTTCCAGTTCTAGAGCCATGTGAGCACCTGTAGGTTAGCATGCAGTTAGCAACATTAGCTGTGGAGCTGGTTCCAGTTCTAGAACCATGTGAGCACCAGTAGGTTAGCATGCAGTTAGCAACATTAGCTGTGGAGCTGGTTCCAGCTTTAGAACCAGTTTAGCTCTAGTAGGTTAGCATGCAATTAGCAACATTAGCTGTGGAGCTGGTTCCAGCTCTAGAACCAGTTTAGCTCTAGTAGGTTAGCATGCAGTTAGCAACATTAGCTGTGGAGCTGGTTCCAGCTTTAGAACCAGTTTAGCTCTAGTAGGTTAGCATGCAGTTAGCAACATTAGCTGTGGAGCTGGTTCCAGCTCTAGAACCAGTTTAGTACCCAGCAGGTTAGCATGCAGTTAGCAACATTAGCGGTGGAGCTCCTCTCATACAGGCTGCAGTTCTCGCTGTGAACGCAGGTGGCAGCAGAGCTCCGCTATGCCCCAGCAGAAGAAGCCTGGGACCGGAAACTAAACAGCAGCAGAGGGGCGCGCGGCGGGAGAACATCAATAACCTGCTGCCGGTCTGAGGCAGCGACCCCCCCCTTTAGGGACCCGGAGCGAAGGAGCAGCGGAGGTTGGAGCGGAGCGCTGCCAGGATCCCCGCTTCCTGCTGCGGAGCTCTGAGGCTAACAGGCTAGCACTGCGGCTAACCGGAAACTGACCAATCGGACACGTCAGCAGCTCGTGCATCTGTTGATAAACGGACCGGGTCAGAACCGAACCTCTCGGACATCAGTGAACGGAAGCTTTAGTTAACTTCATGCGGTCAGTGACTGGAAGCTAACTGGTTAGCCAGGCGGGTGACTGAACTGGTTCCTGATTGGTCAGCGGGTAGATCCAGGGTTCCGGTTCTTCAGTCAGATCAGAGCAGAACTTTGATTCCAGATGTAGAAATCCTATAAATTCAGATACTTTCGACTGAAACCGGAAGCTAATGTAAACAGTGAAAGCGGATTAAGAAGCTTCGTGTCAGCAGGTGGGTACAGCAGGAATACTGCCTTCATCTGCTAAAAGCAGCTTTTCACCTCCTGCTGCTGTGATTTCCATCAGCATCACTCCCCTCCACTATACAATAGAATAGAAAATCTCTTTATTGTCCCTCAATAGTGTGGTGTTTATAGCAGCAACAGGATTATAGAAAACTGGGCACAGATGTGGACCTTAGAAAAATAGAAGAGTTAAAAGATCAATAAAATCCTGTAAAGTGTTTTAATATAAAACTGGAGAATAAACAAACAGCTGTGGACATTTTGACAGCAGCCTGTAATTTAACTGATTTAGGTAGAAACTGCAAAACCAGCATGAATAGAACAGCTTAGTGGGGTTGATGGGAGCACTGGTGGGTCTGCTGGGAGGGAGGATCTGTGGTGATGATTTGGTCAGAAAAACGGGCCACTGGCAGCAATAATAATGTAATCATGATACTAAAGTTATTAATTTCTATCCTTAACTCACCAAAGAATACTAATACACATCAGTAAAAAATGATTCCATTTCCTCCATTAAACAGTTGCTGTGACGTCATCACGGGACACGATCACCGCAGTAAATCTGATTAAATCCTGTTTATCTGCATTCTATAAAGTTGAAACGAAAACATTAAACTCCGAAATAATAGATTCATGTTTACATCCAAAGCTGATGAAGTTAGCTCCTGGACGTAGCGTAGCATCCCATTTCCTGTGCAGATCAGGAACAGATGATGAAACAGAAAAGATTTAAATATATTTATTTTCTCAGGAAATGAACACATAGTTTACTATCGTTACTAGTTTTAGGGAGGGAAAATGTTCAGAAAGGTCCAAACAGACAGCAGCAAACCGTTTGAAAACAAACCATGCAAAGAGCAGTGTTGCCAACTTAGCGCTTTAGTCGCTATATTTAGCCACTTTTCAGACCCCTCTAGCACTTTGATTTCTAAAAAGCTCCTAGCGCCAAATCTAGAGACTTTTTTCTGCTACTGGAGACTTTGGAGACAACATCTAAAAGCAGCGAACTCTGCTCTCCAGAGCCAGTAGATTGGTAACCCCGCCTCCTCTTATTTCATCCAAATGAAAAATGGAGAACAGAGAAGCAGATCCTGACATCACGGTCAGAGCTGCTAGCATGCTAACCCGCCCTCTGCCCCCCAGGCTCATGGACCCTGGAAGCCCCGCCTCATTACCGTTGGTTACAGCATGGAGCCCTCTGATTGGACAGACGCCCTGACCGCCCTGCTTCCGGGTGAGTGATGTCCTCTGAATGATGGGGGGGTGGGGGGTGGAGCCGTGTTAACCGCTGTGTGTTCTCCAGGTGTGCCGTCAGGATGCCCCGCCCCTCTGATGAAGGTGAGATCAGAACCGTTTTCTTTCTCTGAGCTGCTCTCTGTCTCTGACTGTGATTGGTTGCTTCATGGCAGGTCACCAGAAGAAGGCGGAGCCTCCCAACAGGTAAGTGTCTCTGCGCTCTGTCAGTGGGGTCCGTCTGCAGGTGAGTGAAGCTGCTGTGTGTCTGGCAGGAGGTGGGCGGAGCCAGAGGCCGGTCCGTCCAGGTGTGAGCCCGGCAGGCAGGGTTACTGCGGTTACTGCAGGGTCCTCTACACCCACCTGGAGCAGGTACAGCACGCCGCCGCACCCCCCTACCAGCCAGCGGCCGCTCTCAGTCACTGATGACATCATCACCTGTCCCTCACAGCACCTGTCCAGCCTCAGACACCTGGACGCAGTCAGCACGTCCTCCAGAGGCTCCTCCCCCAGGTCCTCGTCCAGGAGCGGACTGACGCTGCTGGAGCGCTTCCTGCAGGACGTCCAGGAGCACCACCCCCATCGCTACGGCGACGGCAGGTGAGCGCAGCAAGCTCAGGTGTTCAGATCAGCTGATTAAACTAGGAAACTAGTTTAATCAGCATAAACTAGGAGCAGAGAGTTAACTCACCCGTCTAATAATAAAGATTAAAAAACAGAATCCGTTTGAAATGCAGCTTCGTTTTCAGCCTCCAAAGGCAAATAAACTCATTTCCAGCGTCCGCTCTGGTTTTTCCTCCATTTCATTATTTCTCTTTTTACCCTCAGAAGGTTTAAACCAGGGGCGTCAAACTGGTTCCAGAAAGGGCCGTGTGGCTGCAGGTTTTCTTTCCAACCAAACAATAGCACACCAGACTCAAGTCATCTCATCAAGGGAGTCCAATCTGAACATGATGACTTGATGGGATGAATGAGTCTGGTGTGCTATTGTTTGGTTGGAAAGAAAACCTGCAGCCACACGGCCCTTTCTGGAACCAGTTTGACACCTGTGGTTTAAACTCTTTAATCCCTCAGAATGACCAGTAGAGCTAACCGCCTTGTCGCCATGGCGATGCTACATGTTCTATGGATCTCCAGTTTCCCACGTTCGTTAGTTAAAGCGACTCTGTCATCAGAACCATCGGGGCCGCATCCTCATGTCCACCGTCTGCATCGGTTTCATCTTTCCCACACACTTTGAATGCATCATAAACTCCTCCTCCAAACAGGATTATTTTCTCCCACTCTACAGCCTCCAGTTAAAGCAGAGCGATAAACGGCAGCGGGTGGATCTAACGCTTTGGACGACCAACTAAACGCGCTAATTTGTAAGAACAAAAACTATAAAGGAAGCAGCATCCATTTATTAATAGACCCTAAAAGCAGCAAAATGAAGGAGTTTATAAACTCTGCATGTCGGCGTCTCCATGGAAACCAATTAAAAGGTTAATCAGCCGTGAAGCCGATGGCGCCGTTTGATCCCAGCTGAGAAAAACAGGAAGAGATTAGATGATCTACTGCAGCGCTAACCAGTTAAAAACCAGCAGGGCCAGAATAAAGAAAATCAACCAGTAAAGGAGACATTTTAATTCTAATCCGTTACTTTAAACTGAATTCAACACTGAAATAAAATGAGGTTTTTATGCATCCATGTTTTACAATAAAAACTAGAACATTTTAAAATGTAAAACAGGGGGACCCCTAGTGGGTCCATGGAGGTACTGCATGGGGTGGGGATTTAAATGTCTTTAAATCCACATTAACATTCAGAGACACACAGGAGCTCTTTCAGTCTGGGCACCGTTTCATTCACAACACCTGTCCCATCAACCAGGAATACTTTAATAATCCCAGGGAGGGATTACTTTAGTTACATTACTCCATCTGTAATAGAGCAGCTATAGAACCAGTTTGATAGAACACTATTTAATACCATATATCTATAATCAGGGGCCCCGCTCGATCGCCATCAGTTGGGGGCCTGGAAACGACCTCTGATCTAATTTATAGACAATATTTACACTGATTTTGGAATTTTAGGTCAATTTCACTCATTCCACATTTTTTATATTATACACAAAGAGTCATTTTTTATTTCTCATTTTATTTATTATTGTGTGTTTTTGCTTTCTTTCCTGATTGGTCGCTGGGATCTTTTTTATTTTAACCTTTAATCTGGTTTAAATAAAAGTTTTTAAATAGAAGCCAGTCTGAATGATTAAATCAGTGAAGTTTTCTGCTCTCTGTTGTTTTAAAGGTTTGCTGATGAAGGTTCTCAGTCATTCCGTAAAAGTTTAAAAACAATCCACTGGACTTGGTTTCCCAGGTTTGAAGACGTTTGGCTTCCCATCCAGGAAGATTTCTCAATTCAAAGGTCTGGATCTGCAGTGAGTTTAAGTCTTTATGTGACCTTTAACAATCATAGACAGGCTGCAGGTATTACAGGCTAACAATGGAACCAAACGACCCGCCCATCGGTTTCCATCTGCATGTAATACCAGCCTCGTCTCTATAAAGACTCACTGCGGATCCAGACGTTTGAACTGAGAAATCTTCCTGGATGGGAAGTGAAACGTGACCCGGTGCCCCGCTGCTAGCATCGATGGTGTTAGCCGCCATATATTAGCCTGAGGAATCCTTTAAAATAACCATTTGAGACGCTAAAGCTGCTTCACTCCATGTGTCCATCAGGCCGTCCCACGCTGACCTCCCCTCCGTCTCCACCCCTCTGCTGCCAAAGGTGGAGCTGGATGAGGTCTGTTCCTCAGACAGCGACAGCTCCGCCCCCCCCTCTGACCAGCCGCCCAGGGAGGGGGAGGAGGGCAGCCAATCAGGAGACAGAGCTCAGCAGGACAGGCTGTCCTCTCCATCCAGGGAACCTGGCCCTCCATGGCCCAGAGGCCCACAGGCTCCGACTCCGCCCCCTCAGGCTCAGAACCCGCCCCCTCAGACTCAGACTCCACCCCCTGTCCATAGGAAGGCCCACAGGAAGACTAACAGGAGGAAACCCAGCGAGTCCTCGTCCTCTACCAGGCCCAGCCAGAGGCCAGGGACCTCCACGGACCTCCACAGACCATCTCTGGGGCCCAGGTTCTCCACAGGGGCCCGGCCCCCCGCTGTGAGCTGGCAGAAGGTCCAGATGGAGGAGGCGCGGGTCCACAGGGACCCTGTGGAGCAGACCATCGAACAGGTGGGTGACGCTGATGGAGAGACGCTGCTCTGGGATCTCCACCTGATCCTCTGAAACTCCTCAGGTGATCCAGATGTGCTGCTACAGCTGCAGCGCTCCTCCCCACCAGCAGGAGGACCACAGTCTTCCTCTCAGCCTTCCTGTCTCCATGGAAACGCTGAGTGAAGACTGGGACGCTCCGGTGCAGGTATGCATGGGGGGCGGAGCTTCATGTATCAGGGGGCGGGGCTTCAGGTTGAACAGGTCCTGACTCTGAATATTCCTTTGCAGGGAGTTTTCCAGAGGGCGGGGAAACGCGGCGACACGGCCGTCCAGGTGGCTGGGACTGAGGGACGGCACCTGGGCCGTCTGATGGACGTCCAGGTGGACCTGGAGGACCAGCTGTACTCCAGCCAGCTGGACTCGGCTCTGCTTGGCGGTGGGATCAAGCAGGACCAGGGGTTCTGGAACATTCCTATAGAGGATGTCCTCCCGGTCCCACAACATATCCCCAAGTCCTTCAGGGGAAAGACCTGGACCCAGATCGAACAGGAGGACGAGGAGAGGGTGGAGAGACTGGTCCAACAGTTCAGACGTGGAAAATTCATCTGCTACTTTGACAGCGAGTCCCTGGCCAGGTAACCCAGCCCCTCACCTGTGGATGTAGGACCAGGTGATTGATTGGATCAGGACTAGGTGATGCATTAGGACCGGGCTAAGGGGAGGGATTGGTTAGGACTAGGCTAACTTGGGTGATCGGTTAGGACTAGGCTAACTCAGGTGATGCGTAAGGACCGGGCTAAGGGGAAGGATTGGTTAGGACTAGGCTAACTTGGGTGATCGGTTAGGACCAGGCAAACTCGGATGATCGGTTAGGACTAGGCTAACTCAGGTGATGCGTAAGGACCGGGCTAAGGGGGGGAATTGGTTAGGACTAGGGTAACTTGGGTGATCGGTTAGGACTAGGCTAACTCAGGTGATCGGTTAGGACCAGGCAAACTCGGATGATCGGTTAGGACTAGGCTAACTCAGGTGATGCGTAAGGACCGGGCTAAGGGGGGGGATTGGTTAGGACTAGGCAAACTCGGATTATCGGTTAGGACTAGGCTAACTCGGGTGATGTGTTAGGACCGGGCTAAGGCGAGGGATTGGTTAGGACCGGGCTAAGGGGGCGGGATTAGTTAGGACCAGGCAAACTCGGATGATCGGTTAGGACCGGGCTAACTCAGGTGATGCGTAAGGACCGGGCTAAGGGGAGGGATTGGTTAGGACTAGGCTAACTTGGGTGATCGGTTAGGACTAGGCTAACTCAGGTGATCGGTTAGGACTAGGCTAACTCAGGTGATGCGTAAGGACCGGGCTAAGGGGGGGGATTGGTTAGGACTAGGCTAACTTGGGTGATCGGTTAGGACCGGGCTAACTCAGGTGATGCGTAAGGACCGGGCTAAGGGGAGGGATTGGTTAGGACTAGGCTAACTTGGGTGATCGGTTAGGACCAGGCAAACTCGGATGATCGGTTAGGACTAGGCTAACTCAGGTGATGCGTAAGGACCGGGCTAAGGGGAGGGATTGGTTAGGACTAGGCTAACTTGGGTGATCGGTTAGGACTAGGCTAACTCAGGTGATCGGTTAGGACTAGGCTAACTCAGGTGATGCGTAAGGACCGGGCTAAGGGGGGGGATTGGTTAGGACTAGGCTAACTTGGGTGATCGGTTAGGACCGGGCTAACTCAGGTGATGCGTAAGGACCGGGCTAAGGGGAGGGATTGGTTAGGACTAGGCAAACTCGGATTATCGGTTAGGACTAGGCTAACTCGGGTGATGTGTTAGGACCGGGCTAAGGCGAGGGATTGGTTAGGACCGGGCTAAGGGGGCGGGATTAGTTAGGACCAGGCAAACTCGGATGATCGGTTAGGACCGGGCTAACTCAGGTGATGCGTAAGGACCGGGCTAAGGGGAGGGATTGGTTAGGACTAGGCTAACTTGGGTGATCGGTTAGGACTAGGCTAACTCAGGTGATCGGTTAGGACTAGGCTAACTCAGGTGATGCGTAAGGACCGGGCTAAGGGGGGGGATTGGTTAGGACTAGGCTAACTTGGGTGATCGGTTAGGACCGGGCTAACTCAGGTGATGCGTAAGGACCGGGCTAAGGGGAGGGATTGGTTAGGACCGGGCTAAGGGGGCGGGATTAGTTAGGACCAGGCAAACTCGGATGATCGGTTAGGACCGGGCTAACTCAGGTGATGCGTAAGGACCGGGCTAAGGGGAGGGATTGGTTAGGACTAGGCTAACTTGGGTGATCGGTTAGGACCAGGCAAACTCGGATGATCGGTTAGGACTAGGCTAACTCAGGTGATGCGTAAGGACCGGGCTAAGGGGAGGGATTGGTTAGGACTAGGCTAACTTGGGTGATCGGTTAGGACTAGGCTAACTCAGGTGATCGGTTAGGACTAGGCTAACTCAGGTGATGCGTAAGGACCGGGCTAAGGGGGGGGATTGGTTAGGACTAGGCTAACTTGGGTGATCGGTTAGGACCAGGCAAACTCGGATGATCGGTTAGGACTAGGCTAACTCAGGTGATGCGTAAGGACCGGGCTAAGGGGGGGGATTGGTTAGGACTAGGCTAACTTGGGTGATCGGTTAGGACTAGGCTAACTCAGGTGATCGGTTAGGACCAGGCAAACTCGGATGATCGGTTAGGACCAGGCAAACTCGGATGATCGGTTAGGACTAGGCTAACTCAGGTGATGCGTAAGGACCGGGCTAGGGGGGGGGGGGGGATTGGTTAGGACTAGGCAAACTCGGATGATCGGTTAGGACTAGGCTAACTCAGGTGATGTGTTAGGACCGGGCTAACTCGGGTGATGCGTTAGGACCAGGCTAACTCGGGTGATGCATTAGGACCGGGCTAACTCAGGTGATGCTTTAGGCCAAGGCTAACTCAGGTGATGCTTTAGGCCAAGGCTAACTCAGGTGATGCTTTTGGCCTAGGTTAACTCAGGTGATGCTTTAGAACCAGGCTAACTCAGGTGATGCTTTAGGACCAGGCTAACTCGGGTGATGCATTAGGATCGGGCTAACTCAGGTGATGCTTTAGAACCAGGCTAACTCAGGTGATGCTTTAGGACCAGGCTAACTCGGGTGATGCATTAGGATCGGGCTAACTCAGGTGATGCTTTAGAACCAGGCTAACTCGGGTGATGCTTTAGGACCAGGCTAACTCGGGTGATGCTTTAGGACCAGGCTAACTCGGGTGATGCGTTAGGACCAGGCTAACTCGGATGATGCGTTAGGACCAGGCTAACCCGGGTGATGCGTTAGGACCAGGCTAACACGGGTGATGCGTTAGGACCAGGCTAACACGGGTGAGGCGTTAGGACCGGGCTAACTCGGGTGATGCATTAGGACCAGGCTAACTCGGGTGATGCTTTAGAACCAGGCTAACTCGGGTAATACGTTCGGACTATGCTAACTCAGGTGATGCGTTAGGACCAGTCTAACTCAGGTGATGCGTTAGGACCAGTCTAACTCGGGTGATGCGTTAGGACCGGGCTAACTCAGGTGATGCGTTAGGACCGGGCTAACTCAGGTGATGCGTTAGGACCAGGCTAACTCGGGTGATGCTTTAGAACCAGGCTAACTCGGGTAATACGTTCGGACTATGCTAACTCAGGTGATGCGTTAGGACCAGTCTAACTCGGGTGAAGCGTTAGGACCAGGCTAACTCGGGTGAAGCGTTAGGACCGGGCTAACTCAGGTGAAGCGTTAGGACCGGGCTAACTCGGGTGAAGCATTAGGACCAGGCTAACTCAGGTGAAGCGTTAGGACCGGGCTAACTCGGGTGAAGCGTTAGGACCAGGCTAACTCGGGTGAAGCGTTAGGACCGGGCTAACTCGGGTGAAGCATTAGGACCAGGCTAACTCAGGTGAAGCGTTAGGACCGGGCTAACTCAGGTGATGCGTTAGGACCAGGCTAACTCGGGTGAAGCGTTAGGACCCTGCTAACTCGGGTGAAGCGTTAGGACCAGGCTAACTCAGGTGATGCGTTCGGACTATGCTAACTCAGGTGATGCTTTAGAACCAGGCTAACTCGGGTGATGCGTTCGGACTATGCTAACTCAGGTGATGCTTTAGAACCAGGCTAACTCAGGTGATGCGTTCGGACTATGCTAACTCAGGTGATGCTTTAGGCCCAGGCTAACTCAGGTGATGCTTTAGGACCGGGCTAACTCAGGTGATGCTTTAGGACCAGGCTAACTCGGGTGATGCGTTCGGACTATGCTAACTCAGGTGATGCTTTAGAACCAGGCTAACTCAGGTGATGCGTTAGGACCGGGCTAACTCAGGTGATGCTTTAGGACCAGGCTTACTCGGGTGATGCGTTCGGACTATGCTAACTCAGGTGATGCTTTAGAACCAGGCTAACTCAGGTGATGCGTTCGGACTATGCTAACTCAGGTGATGCTTTAGGCCCAGGCTAACTCAGGTGATGCTTTAGGCCCAGGCTTACTCAGGTGATTCGTTCGGACTATGCTAACTCAGGTGATGCTTTAGGCCCAGGCTAACTCAGGTGATACTTTAGAACCAGGCTAACTCAGGTGATGCTTTAGAACCAGGCTAACTCGGGTGATGCTTTAGGCCCAGGCTAACTCAGGTGATACTTTAGAACCAGGCTAACTCAGGTGATGCTTTAGAACCAGGCTAACTCGGGTGATGCGTTCGGACTATGCTAACTCAGGTGAAGCGTTAGGTCCGGGCTAACTCAGGTGAAGCGTTAGGTCCGGGCTAACTCGGGTGAAGCGTTAGGACCAGGCTAACTCGGGTGAAGCGTTAGGACCAGGCTAACTCGGGTGAAGCGTTAGGACCAGGCTAACTCAGGTGATGCGTTAGGACCAGGCTAACTCGGGTGAAGCGTTAGGACCAGGCTAACTCGGGTGAAGCGTTAGGACCAGGCTAACTCGGGTGAAGCGTTAGGACCAGGCTAACTCAGGTGAAGCGTTAGGACCAGGCTAACTCGGGTGATGCGTTAGGACCAGGCTAACTCGGGTGAAGCGTTAGGACCAGGCTAACTCGGGTGAAGCGTTAGGACCAGGCTAACTCGGGTGATGCGTTAGGACCAGGCTAACTCGGGTGAAGCGTTAGGACCAGGCTAACTCGGGTGAAGCGTTAGGACCAGGCTAACTCGGGTGAAGCGTTAGGACCAGGCTAACTCGGGTGAAGCGTTAGGACCAGGCTAACTCGGGTGAAGCGTTAGGACCAGGCTAACTCAGGTGATGCGTTCGGACTATGCTAACTCAGGTGATGCTTTAGAACCAGGCTAACTCGGGTGATGCGTTCGGACTATGCTAACTCGGGTGATGCTTTAGAACCAGGCTAACTCGGGTGATGCGTTCGGACTATGCTAACTCAGGTGATGCTTTAGAACCAGGCTAACTCAGGTGATGCGTTAGGACCGGGCTAACTCAGGTGATGCTTTAGGACCAGGCTTACTCGGGTGATGCGTTCGGACTATGCTAACTCAGGTGATGCTTTAGGCCCAGGCTAACTCAGGTGATGCTTTAGGACCGGGCTAACTCAGGTGATGCTTTAGGACCAGGCTAACTCGGGTGATGCGTTCGGACTATGCTAACTCAGGTGATGCGTTAGGACCAGGCTAACTCAGGTGAAGCGTTCGGACTATGCTAACTCAGGTGATGCGTTAGGACCAGGCTAACTCGGGTGAAGCGTTAGGGCCCTGCTAACTCGGGTGAAGCGTTAGGACCAGGCTAACTCAGGTGATGCGTTCGGACTATGCTAACTCAGGTGATGCTTTAGAACCAGGCTAACTCACGTGATGCGTTCGGACTATGCTAACTCAGGTGATGCTTTAGAACCAGGCTAACTCAGGTGATGCGTTCGGACTATGCTAACTCAGGTGATGCTTTAGGCCCAGGCTAACTCAGGTGATGCTTTAGGACCGGGCTAACTCAGGTGATGCTTTAGGACCAGGCTAACTCGGGTGATGCGTTCGGACTATGCTAACTCAGGTGATGCTTTAGAACCAGGCTAACTCAGGTGATGCGTTAGGACCGGGCTAACTCAGGTGATGCTTTAGGACCAGGCTTACTCGGGTGATGCGTTCGGACTATGCTAACTCAGGTGATGCTTTAGAACCAGGCTAACTCAGGTGATGCGTTCGGACTATGCTAACTCAGGTGATGCTTTAGGCCCAGGCTAACTCAGGTGATGCTTTAGGCCCAGGCTAACTCAGGTGATGCGTTCGGACTATGCTAACTCAGGTGATGCTTTAGGCCCAGGCTAACTCAGGTGATACTTTAGAACCAGGCTAACTCAGGTGATGCTTTAGAACCAGGCTAACTCGGGTGATGCTTTAGGCCCAGGCTAACTCAGGTGATACTTTAGAACCAGGCTAACTCAGGTGATGCTTTAGAACCAGGCTATCTCGGGTGATGCGTTCGGACTATGCTAACTCAGGTGAAGCGTTAGGACCAGGCTAACTCGGGTGAAGCGTTAGGACCAGGCTAACTTGGGTGAAGCGTTAGGACCAGGCTAACTCAGGTGATGCGTTAGGACCAGGCTAACTCGGGTGAAGCGTTAGGACCAGGCTAACTCGGGTGAAGCGTTAGGACCAGGCTAACTCAGGTGAAGCGTTAGGACCAGGCTAACTCAGGTGATGCTTTAGGACCAGGCTTACTCGGGTGATGCGTTCGGACTATGCTAACTCAGGTGATGCTTTAGGCCCAGGCTAACTCAGGTGATGCTTTAGGACCGGGCTAACTCAGGTGATGCTTTAGGACCAGGCTAACTCGGGTGATGCGTTCGGACTATGCTAACTCAGGTGATGCTTTAGAACCAGGCTAACTCAGGTGATGCGTTAGGACCGGGCTAACTCAGGTGATGCTTTAGGACCAGGCTTACTCGGGTGATGCGTTCGGACTATGCTAACTCAGGTGATGCTTTAGAACCAGGCTAACTCAGGTGATGCGTTCGGACTATGCTAACTCAGGTGATGCTTTAGGCCCAGGCTAACTCAGGTGATGCTTTAGGACCAGGCTAACTCAGGTGATGCGTTCGGACTATGCTAACTCAGGTGATGCTTTAGGCCCAGGCTAACTCAGGTGATACTTTAGAACCAGGCTAACTCAGGTGATGCTTTAGAACCAGGCTATCTCGGGTGATGCTTTAGGCCCAGGCTAACTCAGGTGATACTTTAGAACCAGGCTAACTCAGGTGATGCTTTAGAACCAGGCTAACTCGGGTGATGCGTTCGGACTATGCTAACTCAGGTGATGCTTTAGGCCCAGGCTAACTCAGGTGATACTTTAGAACCAGGCTAACTCAGGTGATGCTTTAGAACCAGGCTAACTCGGGTGATGCTTTAGAACCAGGCTAACTCAGGTGATACTTTAGAACCAGGCTAACTCAGGTGATGCTTTAGAACCAGGCTAACTCAGGTGATACTTTAGAACCAGGCTAACTCAGGTGATGCTTTAGAACCAGGCTAACTCGGGTGAAGCGTTAGGCCCAGGCTAACTCAGGTGATACTTTAGAACCAGGCTAACTCAGGTGAAGCGTTAGGACCAGGCTAACTCGGGTGAAGCGTTAGGACCAGGCTAACTCGGGTGAAGCGTTAGGACCATGCTAACTCGGGTGAAGCGTTAGGACCAGGCTAACTCAGGTGATGCGTTAGGACCAGGCTAACTCGGGTGAAGCGTTAGTACCAGGCTAACTCGGGTGAAGCGTTAGGACCAGGCTAACTCAGGTGAAGCGTTAGGACCAGGCTAACTCAGGTGATGCGTTAGGACCAGGCTAACTCGGGTGAAGCGTTTGGACCAGGCTAACTCGGGTGAAGCGTTAGGACCAGGCTAACTCGGGTGATGCGTTAGGACCAGGCTAACTCGGGTGAAGTGTTAGGACCAGGCTAACTCGGGTGAAGCGTTAGGACCAGGCTAACTCAGGTGAAGCGTTAGGACCAGGCTAACTCGGGTGAAGCGTTTGGACCAGGCTAACTCGGGTGAAGCGTTAGGACCAGGCTAACTCGGGTGATGCGTTAGGACCAGGCTAACTCGGGTGAAGCGTTAGGACCAGGCTAACTCGGGTGAAGCGTTAGGACCAGGCTAACTCGGGTGAAGCGTTAGGACCAGGCTAACTCGGGTGAAGCGTTAGGACCAGGCTAACTCAGGTGAAGCGTTAGGACCGGGCTTACGGGGGGGATTGGTTAGGACCAGGTGACCTGTAACCACCTCAGGTGTTTTCCTTCTCCCAGGTTTGGTCGAAGCAGCAGGAGGAAGAAGGAGCTGACGGAGGCGGCAGAACCAGACGTGGACCTGCTGCCCTTGGCGGCTCGCGATGAGGATGACTCTGCCTGTGTGAGGAAGAGGAGGCGTGGCTTCCGGCTGGCGTCCAGGTGCCAGGTCAGCAGAAGAAGGTTGGGTCTATGTTCTTCTCCTAGAAGCATTTATCTAACATCCATGGTTTGTTCTCTCAGGTGGTGAAAGTTAGTCACAGCACTCAGACTGTACGAATGGTCATCCCGACTGTCCATCAGCTGTCCTCAGAGGCTCCGCCCCCAAACCTCCCTGCAGCCAATGAGAGGACCCCAGAGACCCAGATGTTGCATTCTCTTCCTCCTTGCTACTCCAGCATTGTCAGCCCTGTTCAGCCACGCACCTCTCTGATCTACCTGCTCTGCGGCCCTCCCTGCTCCGTTCCCACGTCACCTGAAGGCTCCGCCCCCAAACGCTGCCGCAGGCGGCGCCGTCCTGTCGACCTGCAGCGCTTCAAGGTCAAGTATAAAAGACTTCCTGTCAAGTTCTACGAGCCCGGAACGAACCAGATCCTAAGGAGCCCTCCCCAGAGAGCACTCAGACCCAGAGGCTCCGCCCCCTCAGGGCAGCCGCCGCCGCCGTGTGTCCGCCAGCTGTTCCGCAGTCTGAGTCCAGACCTCAACATGGACAGACGGCCAGAGGGGGGGCCTAAGAGCGACGCTACCCTGCTGGGGACGCTCAGTGGAAGGAACACTGCCAGGAGGAGGGGGAGGACGCCGTCTGCAGCTACATGCAGGTCACAGAGGGGGGGCAGGCCACGCCCCCCGCAGTCCCAGAGACGGACACAGCTTAAAACCCCGCCCCCTCCACCTAGGAGGGAGGGGCTCCGACGAGCAGCTCCCAGTAGGAAGCCTCTCCGTTCTCCAGGCAGCGACCTCCTTCCCCCCCGCAGGGGGAGGAGCCAGAGGGGGCGGGGCTGTGAGAGGGGGGGCAGGTAGCAGGAAGGACTGTGATGTCATCTAGCGAGGATTAGAATCTCATTAAAGCAGAACAGAGACAAGTTTGGCTCTGGTTGCCATGGTGACACAGTTTGTACGGTTTTTACCTCTGGATCAGAGGCTCTGGTTGCCATGGTGACACAGTTTGTTTGGTTTTTACCTCTGGATCAGAGGCTGTGGTTGCCATGGTGACACAGTTTGTACGGTTTTTACCTCTGGATCAGAGGCTGTGGTTGCCATGGTGACACAGTTTGTACGGTTTTTACCTCTGGATCAGAGGCTGTGGTTGCCATGGTGACACAGTTTGTACGGTTTGCACCTTTGTTCCTGTTGAATAAACAGTTTTTTTAATCAGATTGCCGTTAGTCTGTCTTCACTGCGTCCACCAGGTCAGACACCGAGGCGCCCACCTGCAGCGCCGCCTCCACTAGCTCCTCCTTCATCACCACACCTGGACACAGACAGAACAGGTGGGTTTGGACCTGAGAGATTGATGTACATCTGACCTCTGTCCTCTGTCTCAGCTCTAACCTGTCTGTCCACCTGTGTCTCATTCTTCCTGTCCTGTGTCTCACCTGGTGTTTTTTCTGTCCACTTTTCCTCCATCTTCAATCTGTCCACGATCTGCTGCAGCTGCTCTTCAGGACTACACATCCCATGATGCTCTCCTTCAGACAGACAGGAGGGGTTTGTTTGTAGGCCCGCCCCCTCTGGCTCCCCCTGTTGTCCTATTGGCTGATGGTCTGATGCTTCGTCAGGTGACGGGGACGGTTGGTGTTGCATTGTGGGAGATGGAGTTTCAAGCTCATCTGGGCTCCAGTTCTCCTTCATCAGCTTCTCCTCTTCCTCAGAGCTCAGAGAGTCGGAGGAGGGTGTGGCGGTTCCTCCAGCTGCATGTTCCGTGTTGTTAGCGTGTTGCTCAGCCTCCATCTTTCTCAAAGCCTGACACACCAGACCTGATTGTTAACTACAACTCCCATCATGCACTTCACCTCCAGCTGCCAGCAGCCTACCTGTGTGAGCATGTCCTGCAGTCTGTGGTTTTGCTGTCTCACGGTTTCCATGGTAGCCTCCATCTCAGAGCACCTGTCCTCCAGAACCGCCTGCTCTGATTGGACGGTGAGGCGCCACGCCCCCAGCTGCTGCTCCAGCAGCCTATTGGACAGATTCAGATCCAGTCAGAGAACCTCCGACGCCTCTTACCGGAGCAGTGACGGTCTCCAGACTCACCACTTATCTCTGTGCAGGTTCCTGATTTCAGCCTGCAGCGCGTCCCCCTGCTGGAAGAGACACGTCAGTCCACCATCGGACACCGCGTGATGAAGAGGAGCTCACCTGGCAGGTCATCACCTCATCGGTCTGCAGAGACTTGCATGAAGAAGGAGGAGGAGATGCCTGCACTGAGGCATCATGGAGAACATCGGAGGAGGTGGGGTGAGGCGAGTCCGCCAATAGCGACGACGCATCAGAGGAGGGCGGAGCTCTGAGGACAAAGCTTTAAACCTTCTAACAGATTCTTAAAGGAAACCTTCTGCTCTCTCTCACCTGTTTTGGATCGGTCCTGGCTCCTCCCCCTTTAGGACCTTCCTCCCATTATTCCCTCGGTGAGTAGATCGCCGTGGTAACAGGGCATAACGAGCATTTTGCACAAAGGAGGACAACGACTCTCTCCAGGTGGGCTGATTAAACAGAAAGAGTACAAGAGGGTGGAAGCCTGAGTTCTGACCTCACCTGTCACTGAT
Organism: Cyprinodon tularosa; assembly: GCF_016077235.1. NCBI lineage: Eukaryota > Metazoa > Chordata > Actinopteri > Cyprinodontiformes > Cyprinodontidae > Cyprinodon > Cyprinodon tularosa. The sequence goes on from NW_024039545.1 coordinate 175,810, forward strand.
CTCTGGCTCTATCTCACCTCCATGTCTCACCTGTCTGTTTCCTGTGTCTCACCTGCTCTGACCTCACCTGTCAGTGTCTCACCTGCTCTGACCTCACCTGTCAGTGTCTCACCTGGGTGCAGAGCTCCACCAGAGGATGGTGGGTTTTGTGCTTCCTGCTCTGTCGGCCGGTTAAGAAGCACTGGAGGCAAACATGGACATTCAGGCAGGTTTTGCAGCGATACCTGAGCAGAGACTCAGTTCAGGGTTCTGCTCCACCTGGACCCGAGCTTCAATGAGGACTGTGGGTTCTCACCTGAGGCCAGTGATAGGAGAGGTCTTACAGGTGTGGCAGCGGACGTGGTGGCTGACCCTCTGACTGAAGGACAACCTGTGGAGAGCCGGTAACCATAGCAGCAGACGGGGCTCGCTCTTTAGCCACGATAGCAGATGAGCCTCAGTGACAGCGGGAGCCCCTCCCTGCAGACAGGTAAGGTCAGCAGGATGACGATGATCCGCTGAAGTCAAGGTCGGTTTCTCTCACCTTGTGGAAACAGGAGCTCACTGCTGCCTCCACGCTGCCAAACACATCTTCCTCCTCTTCCTCCTCTTCCTCCACCGCCGTGGGAACCTGAACACTGGGGTTAGAAAGCTGGAGGCCAGGGGCATGCTGGGAGATGTAGTCTTAAACGGATCTACCTTGCTGAGGTCCTGCAGCAGAGATCTGAGTCGGGACCTGGTGATGAATCCGGAACCATCTCCTGACAGATCTAGGAGACCTAGAGCAACACAGTTTAGATATCAGGCTTTTATTTTGAAAGGAGCAGGATGCTGAAGTTCCTGAGCACCATCGGCTCTACAGAAACATTCAGGAGGAACGTCCATGAAAGCAGCTGGTTGATCATTAAACGCAGTTTAACAACAATAACCATTAAATACTGAATCTGAACAGAACCACACCTGGACCAGATCAGCTGCTCATTGGCCTGTAAACCAGAACCACACCTGGACCAGATCAGCTGCTCATTGGCCTGTAAACCAGAACCACACCTGGACCAGATCAGCTGCTCATTGGCCTGTAAACCAGAACCACACCTGGACCAGATCAGCTGCTCATCAGCCTGTAAACCAGAACCACACCTGGACCAGATCAGCTGCTCATCAGCCTGTAAACCAGAACCACACCTGGACCAGATCAGCTGCTCATTGGCCTGTAAACCAGAACCACACCTGGACCAGATCAGCTGCTCATTGGCCTGTAAACCAGAACCACACCTGGACCAGATCAGCTGCTCATTGGCCTGTAAACCAGAACCACACCTGGACCAGATCAGCTGCTCATTGGCCTGTAAACCAGAACCACACCTGGACCAGATCAGCTGCTCATCAGCCTGTAAACCAGAACCACACCTGGACCAGATCAGCTGCTCATCAGCCTGTAAACCAGAACCACACCTGGACCAGATCAGCTGCTCATTGGCCTGTAAACCAGAACCACACCTGGACCAGATCAGCTGCTCATTGGCCTGTAAACCAGAACCACACCTGGACCAGATCAGCTGCTCATTGGCCTGTAAACCAGAACCACACCTGGACCAGATCAGCTGCTCATTGGCCTGTAAACCAGAACCACACCTGGACCAGATCAGCTGCTCATCAGCCTGTAAACCAGAACCACACCTGGACCAGATCAGCTGCTCATCAGCCTGTAAACCAGAACCACACCTGGACCAGATCAGCTGCTCATCGGCCTGTAAACCAGAACCACACCTGGACCAGATCAGCTGCTCATCGGCCTGTAAACCAGAACCACACCTGGACCAGATCAGCTGCTCATCGGCCTGTAAACCAGAACCACACCTGGACCAGATCAGCTGCTCATCGGCCTGTAAACCAGAACCACACCTGGACCAGATCAGCTGCTCATTGGCCTGTAAACCAGAACCACACCTGGACCAGATCAGCTGCTCATCGGCCTGTAAACCAGAACCACACCTGGACCAGATCAGCTGATCATTGGCCTGTAAACCAGAACCACACCTGGACCAGATCAGCTGCTCATTGGCCTGTAAACCAGAACCACACCTGGACCAGATCAGCTGCTCATTGGCCTGTAAACCAGAACCACACCTGGACCAGATCAGCTGCTCATCGGCCTGTAAACCAGAACCACACCTGGACCAGATCAGCTGCTCATCAGCCTGTAAACCAGAACCACACCTGGACCAGATCAGCTGATCATTGGCCTGTAAACCAGAACCACACCTGGACCAGATCAGCTGATCATTGGCCTGTAAACCAGAACCACACCTGGACCAGATCAGCTGCTCATTGGCCTGTAAACCAGAACCACACCTGGACCAGATCAGCTGCTCATTGGCCTGTAAACCAGAACCACACCTGGACCAGATCAGCTGATCATTGGCCTGTAAACCAGAACCACACCTGGACCAGATCAGCTGCTCATCGGCCTGTAAACCAGAACCACACCTGGACCAGATCAGCTGCTCATTGGCCTGTAAACCAGAACCACACCTGGACCAGATCAGCTGCTCATCGGCCTGTAAACCAGAACCACACCTGGACCAGATCAGCTGATCATCGGCCTATAAACCAGAACCACACCTGGACCAGATCAGCTGCTCATTGGCCTGTAAACCAGAACCACACCTGGACCAGATCAGCTGCTCATTGGCCTGTAAACCAGAACCACACCTGGACCAGATCAGCTGCTTATTGGCCTGTAAACCAGAACCACACCTGGACCAGATCAGCTGCTCATTGGCCTGTAAACCAGAACCACACCTGGACCAGATCAGCTGCTCATTGGCCTGTAAACCAGAACCACACCTGGACCAGATCAGCTGCTCATTGGCCTGTAAACCAGAACCACACCTGGACCAGATCAGCTGCTCATTTGCCTGTAAACCAGAACCACACCTGGACCAGATCAGCTGCTCATTTGCCTGTAAACCAGAACCACACCTGGACCAGATCAGCTGCTCATTGGCCTGTAAACCAGAACCACACCTGGACCAGATCAGCTGCTCATTGGCCTGTAAACCAGAACCACACCTGGACCAGATCAGCTGCTCATTTGCCTGTAAACCAGAACCACACCTGGACCAGATCAGCTGCTCATTTGCCTGTAAACCAGAACCACACCTGGACCAGATCAGCTGCTCATCAGCCTCTAAACCAGAACCACACCTGGACCAGATCAGCTGCTCATCGGCCTCTAAACCAGAACCACACCTGGACCAGATCAGCTGCTCATCAGCCTCTAAACCAGAACCACACCTGGACCAGATCAGCTGCTCATCAGCCTCTAAACCAGAACCACACCTGGACCAGATCAGCTGCTCATCGGCCTCTAAACCAGAACCACACCTGGACCAGATCAGCTGCTCATTGGCCTGTAAACCAGAACCACACCTGGACCAGATCGGCTGCTCATTGGCCTGTAAACCAGAACCACACCTGGACCAGATCGGCTGCTCATTTGCCTGTAAACCAGAACCACAGCTGGACCAGATCAGCTGCTCATCGGCCTGTAAACCAGAACCACACCTGGACCAGATCAGCTGCTCATTGGCCTGTAAACCAGAACCACACCTGGACCAGATCAGCTGCTCATCGGCCTGTAAACCAGAACCACACCTGGACCAGATCAGCTGCTCATCGGCCTGTAAACCAGAACCACACCTGGACCAGATCAGCTGCTCATCGGCCTGTAAACCAGAACCACACCTGGACCAGATCAGCTGCTCATCGGCCTGTAAACCAGAACCACACCTGGACCAGATCAGCTGCTCATCGGCCTGTAAACCAGAACCACACCTGGACCAGATCAGCTGCTCATCGGCCTGTAAACCAGAACCACACCTGGACCAGATCAGCTGCTCATCGGCCTCTAAACCAGAACCACACCTGGACCAGATCAGCTGCTCATCGGCCTCTAAACCAGAACCACACCTGGACCAGATCAGCTGCTCATTGGCCTCTAAACCAGAACCACACCTGGACCAGATCAGCTGCTCATTGGCCTGTAAACCAGAACCACACCTGGACCAGATCAGCTGCTCATCAGCCTCTAAACCAGAACCACACCTGGACCAGATCAGCTGCTCATTGGCCTGTAAACCAGAACCACACCTGGACCAGATCAGCTGCTCATTGGCCTGTAAACCAGAACCACACCTGGACCAGATCAGCTGCTCATTGGCCTGTAAACCAGAACCACACCTGGACCAGATCAGCTGATCATCGGCCTCTAAACCAGAACCACACCTGGACCAGATCAGCTGCTCATTGGCCTGTAAACCAGAACCACACCTGGACCAGATCAGCTGCTCATTGGCCTGTAAACCAGAACCACACCTGGACCAGATCAGCTGATCATCGGCCTCTAAACCAGAACCACACCTGGACCAGATCAGCTGCTCATTGGCCTGTAAACCAGAACCACACCTGGACCAGATCAGCTGCTCATCAGCCTCTAAACCAGAACCACACCTGGACCAGATCAGCTGATCATCGGCCTGTAAACCAGAACCACACCTGGACCAGATCAGCTGATCATCGGCCTGTAAACCAGAACCACCCCTGGACCAGATCAGCTGCTCATCGGCCTCTAAACCAGAACCACACCTGGACCAGATCAGCTGCTCATTGGCCTGTAAACCAGAACCACACCTGGACCAGATCAGCTGCTCATTGGCCTGTAAACCAGAACCACACCTGGACCAGATCAGCTGCTCATCGGCCTGTAAACCAGAACCACACCTGGACCAGATCAGCTGCTCATTGGCCTGTAAACCAGAACCACACCTGGACCAGATCAGCTGCTCATTGGCCTGTAAACCAGAACCACACCTGGACCAGATCAGCTGCTCATTGGCCTGTAAACCAGAACCACACCTGGACCAGATCAGCTGCTCATTGGCCTGTAAACCAGAACCACACCTGGACCAGATCAGCTGCTCATTGGCCTGTAAACCAGAACCACACCTGGACCAGATCAGCTGCTCATTGGCCTGTAAACCAGAACCACACCTGGACCAGATCAGCTGCTCATTGGCCTCTAAACCAGAACCACACCTGGACCAGATCAGCTGCTCATCGGCCTGTAAACCAGAACCACACCTGGACCAGATCAGCTGCTCATCGGCCTGTAAACCAGAACCACACCTGGACCAGATCAGCTGGACCAGATCAGCTGCTCATTGGCCTCTAAACCAGAACCACACCTGGACCAGATCAGCTGCTCATTGGTCTGTAAACCAGAACCACACCTGGACCAGATCAGCTGCTCATTGGTCTGTAAACCAGAACCACACCTGGACCAGATGGGCTGCTCATTGGTCTGTAAACCAGAACCACACCTGGACCAGATCAGCTGATCATTGGCCTGTAAACCAGAACCACACCTGGACCAGATCAGCTGATCATTGGCCTGTAAACCAGAACCACACCTGGACCAGATCAGCTGATCCGGCCTGTGTGGCAGAACAACACCTCTGCCCTCTAGAACCCACCCCAGGTTCTGGACCAGGTTAGGACCCTGGTTCTGTCCGGCCCAGTCTTTGGGTCGGATAGCTGGACCACCTCTCCTGCGTCGCCCAGCTGGCCCTCCAGCTGTCTGCTCAGCGCCATCAGTGGGGGGATGTCCTATGAAGAGTGACCTCACTGTTGTTTCTAGGCGGGCCACTCACCTCTGTATTTTTCCAGGACGGCGTCTGCAGACAGAGCCACCAGAGCGACCTGAAGAGACCGGGCTGAGACCTGTTCGCTCCGGTTCCTGGAACACAGGGCAGACAGGTGAGTCCTCTCCAGACCTGAACCCAACCGTGGCCGATGCGTACTAACCGCTCAAACAGTCTGAACATCAGAGCGGCGGTCTCCTCTGCGGTCACATGACCCGACAGCTCCGCTGACGCTGCATCAAACATCCTGTCCAGAACCCGGCTCACTTGGTTCCTGTTCAACCGGGAGTCCTGCAGGTGATTAGCCCCGCCCACCGGCTGGAAGGCTGCTGTGATGTGTTGAATAAAGACGACGTCCACTGAAACAGAAACACCGGATATTGATTTGATTTCAATTCTATTCTGTTCATTTATATATTATAAATCAACATGAACTGATTCGTTCAGTTTGGATCAACATGAACTGATTCGTTTAGTTTGGATCAACATGAACTGATTCGTTCAGTTTGGATCAACATGAACTGATTCGTTCAGTTTGGATCAACATGAACTGATTCATTCAGTTTGGATCAACATGAACTGATTCGTTCAGTTTGGATCAACATGAACTGATTCATTCAGTTTGGATCAACATGAACTGATTCATTCAGTTTGGATCAACATGAACTGATTCGTTCAGTTTGGATCAACATGAACTGATTCGTTCAGTTTCAGCATGAACTGATTCATTCAGTTTGGATCAACATGAACTGATTCATTCAGTTTGGATCAACATGAACTGATTCATTCAGTTTGGATCAACATGAACTGATTCGTTCAGTTTGGATCAACATGAACTGATTCGTTCAGTTTCAGCATGAACTGATTCATTCAGTTTGGATCAACATGAACTGATTCATTCAGTTTGGATCAACATGAACTGATTCGTTCAGTTTGGATCAACATGAACTGATTCGTTCAGTTTGGATCAACATGAACTGATTCGTTCAGTTTGGATCAACATGAACTGATTCGTTCAGTTTGGATCAACATGAACTGATTCATTCAGTTTGGATCAACATGAACTGATTCTTTCAGTTTTAATCAACATGAACTGATTCGTTCAGTTCTTCTATGAACTGATTTGTTCAGTTCTTCTATGAACTGATTCATTCAGTTTTCATCAACATGAACTGATTCGTTCAGTTCTTCTATGAACTGATTCGTTCAGTTCTTCTATGAACTGATTCGTTCAGTTCTTCTATGAACTGATTCGTTCAGTTCTATGAACTGATTTGTTCAGTTCTTCTATGAACGGATTCGTTCAGTTCTTCTATGAACTGATTTGTTCAGTTCTTCTATGAACTGATTCGTTCAGTTCTTCTATGAACTGATTTGTTCAGTTCTTCTATGAACTGATTCATTCAGTTTTCATCAACATGAACTGATTCGTTCAGTTCTTCTATGAACTGATTCGTTCAGTTCTTCTATGAATTGATTCGTTCAGTTCTTCTATGAACTGATTCGTTCAGTTCTTCTATGAACTGATTCGTTCAGTTCTTCTATGAACGGATTCGTTCAGTTCTTCTATGAACTGATTCGTTCAGTTCTTCTATGAACGGATTCGTTCAGTTCTTCTATGAACTGACTGACTAATGGATGAACAGTGATTCATTAAAGGTGAACTAAACATGTTTAATGATAAGTTTGATAAGTTGTGATGAATTTAGTTCATTTTAACTAATGGAACCTTTATCTTTGCCACTGATGACCCTATTGGTGAAGAACTGACTCGGTTTATTGATGATAGAATCTGAAACCAGTTCCGTATCTTTCAGGATGAGGACTCAGCGATGCTTACTGTGGCAGCGTCTCTGCAGATTCTGGATCTTCATGGCGGTCCTGCAGATGGACAGACGGGCCTCATTCATGGCTTCTGCTCCTCAAAAAGAAAAGAAACAAACCTTTGATCTCAGAGCCTCTGGTTTCCATTTAGGTAATGATCTCATTGTGGAACTGATGACATCAGCCTCTGGAGGTGTCACATGACCCGGTTCCCTACCTGGCAGACGAGTTAATCAGATGTTCCCTGTTCCAGTTGTAGTGGGGAAAGGATGGGAGCGTCCTGTAGAGCTTCAGGCAGTCAGCATCTAGAAGAGAGGATCCCATTGGTCCATCCAGGGAAACCATCTGCTCACCTTTACTGGATCACTGAACTGTGGCTGCAGAACCAGAACCTCAGGAAGCTCATCCTACTAGAGCCGGGGACCCACTGCTGATCAATGATGAATGAAGGAGTCACCTTTCATCACTGCACCTGCTGCCTGGCAACCAATCAGCAGCCAGCAGGACTGACCAATCATGAGCCAGGAACACTACGACCTCAGGATCAACCAGCCTGGACCAGAACCCTCTGAAACCGGGCCGCAGGGTTCAGCAGAACCTCAGCTCAGATTGACGGTTCTGTTAGTGAACTGGACCAGTACCAGACTGTTCATTAGTTCTAATCAGCTGGTTCCTGTTGGTTCTGGAACCGACTGCCTCATACTGGTTTCCACCCTTTTCAGGGACTCTAACTATAGTTCTGCTGCTATAGGCTTAGACTGCTGGAGGACATAGGGAGCCCTTTTTCATCATTCTGCTTCATTCTATCTCTATTCTCCCACTCTGCAGAATCTGTTAGTTCAATCTCTAACGTTCTGCTCTCTCTGCTTTTTCTCATAGTAGCTAACCCTGGAGAATGATCCAAAAAGTTAAAATCAATCCACTGGACTTTGTTTCCAAGTTTGAAGACGTTTCTCTTCCATCCAGGAAGATTTTTCAATCCAAAATGTCAGAAATAGCGTTTAGTTCCAGGTTTTATCCAGCAGCCCAACAAAGCCTGGTTTTAGTTTAGAAAACATGCAAATAGAAACGGATGAACGGGTCCCCCCCTTTGGAATGGGGGTCGTTTGGCTTCATTGTTAGCCTGCAATGCCCCATACCTGTCTATGTCTCTGAAAGGGGGGTCGTTAGAGGGAATAGTTGGTCTGGCTGAATAGGGGAGGTCTTCTGTTCTCCTGTAAGGTATTCCAGCCTCAGGCTGGATTTCCGGCTCATAGCGACCGGCCTTAAAAAAAAAAAAAAAAAAAAATCACTTGAAAATAAATTGACAGTAAATAAATGATAAAAAAAGTCAATTGAAATCCCTCTTGCATTTTTCAGCCAATGTTAGCAAAGGAGCGCTCTGAAATGAACAGTATTAGCCAATCAGACGAAGAAGGGGGCGGGTCTTAGGAAAAGGTAGATAGTTCCACACGTTCAACGGAAAGACGAGTAAAAAGTCAAAGAATAAATAAACTGAATTTAGTGTTTGGAGAGACGGACGATGGAGAGAACGGAATGGAGCGGGAATCACTCCAGGGAAGATCTCACCACCATAGAGAAAGGTCTGAAAAATAAATGGCGCTGGGCGTGGCTGGAGGGGGCGGAGCCAGATGGCGTTTAGCAGCTGGAGCAGGAAGTTAGGTGGAGTTTCTCCATCCTGTTCTCCAGGAAACTTATTTCCACATCCAGCGGCGAAAAGGTGCTACGCTAACATGAGTTAGCGGCGGCGCACACCGGGAGCTACGCCAACAGCTGATATACCCGCGTTTATGCGAGTTATAATTAAGGGTTTGGGTTTTCCTCGCTGAACACGACGCTTAGCAGCAAAACCAGATATCTAAAGAAATGTGGTTCAAGCTAGTGGCAGATAGAGATGCACTTCTGCCATCTGCTGGCACTTTGTGGTATTGGATGTTCAAAAGTCTAACTTAGTCTTCAAGCATTCATGCAATCTCTGATCCCATGCCCCCACACCCCCCGGCAGGGCCTTAGTTATATATATATATTTGTTTTTTTTGCTTTAATCCCTGGTTTTAGTTTTAGGTATAAATAATCATCCATGTGTTACCCCTCACTGACTGGATTTTTCCTTTAAAAGACTGAACAGCACTGCTGCCGTTTGGCCACCAGAGGGAGCCAATATAAACTTAGGAAGTATTTCAGGACAGCAGGAAACCTGAATTAATTCTTTTAACAAGTTTATTTTTTAAAATATTTGACAGGAAATGAATAATCAGTGTGAGGAGAGAAGACGGAGGGTGGATTGGTTCCAGCTGAACTGAAGCTTCACACCCTGAGACGTTCCTTGCCTGTCATCTGACCTGCTTCCTGCTGTGGCTCAGGTCGGTTGCTTGGTCTTCAGGAAACTTTAGTTTCTTGCGTTTGATGTATTTTAGTTCCTGCAGCTAAGCTGATTGGACAGAAGGTGCTCTCATCTTCTCTGGTTATTGTTGTGCTGGATCAGTGGGTGCAGCAGCGTGGTGTCTCTGCAGAGGACCAAGCTTCTGAATGAATAGTTGATGAGGAGAAACAGGCGTCCTCTGTGGCCGAGCTGTGAACTCATCTGCTCTTTGTTCAGCTTCACAATGCAGCTCCTTGTTTGACCCGGTGGGTCAGAGGAGCAAACACTCCAGCCTTTGAGGGTCTGCTCTGAGATAAACAGCAGCAGACGGAGCAATGGTACGCTCTCCCCATCGCACCATGGCAGAGCCAGAAGATGTCCTTGGAGTGACCCTGAGCCGCTGCTGCTGCTAAAGATCCAGAAAAACATGAGGAGAAAAGGTGGAACCACCTGAAGAAAGACGACCGTTAAAGATCAGTCAGCTTCATGATCTATAAAAACACGTTAGGTTACCACTGTGGCTGTGAAAGCAGCCATCTTGGAAAGAATGATTCATCTTCCAGGAGTCCACCTCCCAGAAGGTCCAGCCTAAAGCCCCACCAGGAGGCCCAGAGTCTGCAGGTCAAAGGTCATGGCCCTCAACCAGTCTGGAAGGGACAGGATGGACCATGATGGACTGAACCAAACCCAGAAGATCAGTTCAAACACCTCTAACCTAATGTCAGGCATGGTGGTGGAGGGATGGTGCTATGGGCCTGCTCAGGCTGCACTAAGAACTGGACAGCTGGAGTCACCCAGAGAACCATGACCTCCTCTGTAGACCGCTGAAGCTCGGTCCACTCTGGTCTGCAGCTGAGGGTCTAGTCAAAGCCCAGACCTTCAGTCTGAACCCTGGAAGCTTTGGACAGAAGGTCCACTCAGACCTTCAGTCTGAACCCTGGAAGCTTTGGACAGAAGGTCCACCCAGACCTTCAGTCTGAACCCTGGAAGCTTTGGACAGAAGGTCCACCCAGACCTTCAGTCTGAACCCTGGAAGCTTTGGACAGAAGGTCCACTCAGACCTTCAGTCTGAACCCTGGAAGCTTTGGACAGAAGGTCCACTCAGACCTTCAGTCTGAACCCTGGAAGCTTTGGACAGAAGGTCCACTCAGACCTTCAGTCTGAACCCTGGAAGCTTTGGACAGAAGGTCCACCCAGACCTTCAGTCTGAACCCTGGAAGCTTTGGACAGAAGGTCCACTCAGACCTTTTGTCTGAACCCTGGAAGCTTTGGACAGAAGGTCCACCCAGACCTTCAGTCTGAACCCTGGAAGCTTTGGACAGAAGGTCCACTCAGACCTTCAGTCTGAACCCTGGAAGCTTTGGACAGAAGGTCCACCCAGACCTTCAGTCTGAACCCTGGAAGCTTTGGACAGAAGGTCCACCCAGACCTTCAGTCTGAACCCTGGAAGCTTTGGACAGAAGGTCCACCCAGACCTTCAGTCTGAACCCTGGAAGCTTTGGACAGAAGGTCCACTCAGACCTTCAGTCTGAACCCTGGAAGCTTTGGACAGAAGGTCCACCCAGACCTTCAGTCTGAACCCTGGAAGCTTTGGACAGAAGGTCCACCCAGACCTTCAGTCTGAACCCTGGAAGCTTTGGACAGAAGGTCCACTCAGACCTTCAGTCTGAACCCTGGAAGCTTTGGACAGAAGGTCCACCCAGACCTTCAGTCTGAACCCTGGAAGCTTTGGACAGAAGGTCCACTCAGACCTTCAGGATCTTCTAGGTGAAGCTTTTTACAGCAGATCAAAGTAGATGAATAGAAATGAATATTAGATCAGTGGATTCTCTGCTTAGGGATGGAGCTACAATCCTGTGTTCTGTGAGGAATGGTGGCCATTGACACAAGCTCCTCCCACTGAAGGGGGGGGGGGGTATCTGAGTTTCTGCTCCTCATCAATAACAGTCCAGCTGCTGCTGCTCTCAGGAGGTTTCAGACTTCAGCTGGTTCCTGTCTTCAGATGAGACTTTGAGCTGCCCTGAGGTTAAAATGAAGCGCTCCCTGGTGATCTGCCTGCTCGTCTGCTCCTCTCTGGTTGGACTCGGTACGTCTGCTGCTTACGGCTGGTAACCTTTAGGTTTGACGCTCTGCAGGAGGGGAGGAGGATGAAGGTTTACTGAGGAAGACGAGGGTGTTTAAATCTGCAGCTCAGGCTTAAGATGACTTTTGATCTGAAAATGAAATGATACAAAAATCTGTTTTAGAATCTGCAAAAACAACCAGATTTAATTTAATACAGTCAAGAACTCTGTTCCAGAGATTCTGGCATTTTCTAAAAGCTTTAAAGTTGTTAAAAAATCAGCGTCACAATTGAAAAGATGGATGGATGGAACGATGGATGGATGATGGATGGATGATGGATGGATGGATGGATGGAGGATGGATGATGGATGGATGGATGGATGGATGGATGGATGGAGGATGGATGTGATGATGGAGGGTGATGGAGGATGGATGGTTTGGGTGGGGATGGATGGGTTTGGTTGGAGACCCCTTTTTTTTTAAAATTCCCCCCCCAACCCCGGGCCCCCGAACCTTTTAAAAAAAAACCCCCCCCCCGGGAAAAGGGTTTGGAAAATTTTTAAAACCCCCCCGGGCCCGGGGGCCCCCGGGCCCCTTTTCAAAACCCCCCGGAAAAAGGGGGGGAAAAACCCCCCCCCCCAGGGTTTTAAAAATTTTAAAAACCCCCCCAAAAACCCCCCCAAAAGGGCCCCCAAAAAAATTTTTAAAAAAACCCTTTTAAAAAAACCCCCCCCCCTTTAAAACCCCTTTTTTTTCGAACCCGGGGGGGAAAAAAAAAACTTTTCCCCCCCCGGGTTCCCCCCTTTTTTTTTTTTAAAAGGGGGTTTTTTTTCCCCCCCAAAAGGGGGGGGGGGGGGGCCCCCCCCCCCCCAAAAACCCCCTGGGGGAAAAAAAAACCCCCCTTTTTTTTTTTTCCCCGGGGCCCCTTTTTTTTTTTTCCCCCCCCCAAAAAAAAAAATTTTGGTTGGGGGTTTTTTTTTCTTTGGGGGGTTTTTTGGGGTTTTGGGGAAGGGGGGGGGAAAAATTTATTGGGGGGGGGGGGAAAAACCCCCTTTTTTTTAAAAATGGGAAAAAATTTTTTTTTTTAAATTTTTTTAAAAAAGGGGGGCCCCAAAAAAAAAAGGGGGGTTTTTTTTTTTTTCCTTTTGGGGTTAAAAAACCCCAAAAAAAAGGGAAAAAATTTTTTTTTTGGGGGGGGAAGGGGGGGGGGAAAAGGGGGGTTTAAAAGGGGGGGGGAAAAAAAAAAAGGAAAAAAATTTTTTTTTTTTAAAAAAAAAAAAAAAAAAGGGTTTTAAAAAAAAAGGGGGGTTTTTTAAAAAAGGAAAAAAAGGGGGGAAAATTTGGGGGTTTTTAAAATTTAAAAATTTAAAAAAAAAGGGGGGGGGGGGGGGGTTTTTTGGGGGGGGGTGGGGAAATGGGATTGGGGGGATGGAAAGGGGGGGTGGGGGGGGGGGGGGGGGGGGGGGGGGGGGTTTTTTGGGGGGGGGGGGGGGGGGGGGGGGGGAAGGGGGGGGATTGGGTTGGGGGGGGGTTTTTGGGGTGGAAAAAGGGGGGGGGGAGGGGGGGGGGATGGATGGAAAATTTTTAAAAAGGGGGGGGGGGGGGGAGGGGGGAAAAAAAGGAAGGAAAGGGGGGGGGGGGGGGGGGGGGGGGGGAAGGATGGGGGGGATGGATGGATGGATGGGATGGAAAGGGGGATTGGGGGAAGGGGGGGAAAAAGGTTGGTTTGGGGGGGAAAAAAAAGGGGGGGGGGGGGTTTTTGGGTTGGGGGGGATGGAAGGGGGGGGGGGGGGGGGGGGGGGATGAAGGATGGGGGGGGGAGGGGGGATGGATGGGGTTTTTTGGGGGTTTTGGGGGGGGGGGGGGTTTTAAAAAAAATGGATGGAAGGGTGGGGGGGGGATGGATTTGGGGGTGGGATTAAAAGGGGTGGGGGGGGAAAAAATGGGATGGTGGGGAAAAAAAAAAAAAGGGGGGGGGGTGTTTGGGTGGGAAAAAGGGGTTGGGGGATGGAAAAGGGGGGGGGGGGGAAGGGGGGGGTTTGGGGGGGGGGGGTTTTTTTTTGGGGGGGGGGGGGGGGGGGGGAAGGTGGGGGGGGGGGGGGATGGATTGGGTGGGGGGGGGGGGGGGATTTGGGGGGGGATGGATGGATGGTGGGGGATGATGGGAAAAAGGGGGGGGATGGGTTTGGGGGGGGAAAAAGGGGTTTGGGGGGGGGAAAGAGGGGAAAAAAAGGGGGGGGGGTTTTTTTTGGGGGGGAAAAAGGGGGGGGGGTGGATTTTTGGGGGGGGGGGGGGGTTTTTTTGGGGGGGTGGGGGGGGGGGGGGGAAAAAAGGGGGGTTGGGGGGGGGATGGGATGATGGAAAAGGGGGGTTTTTGGGGGAAGGGGGGGGTTTTTTGGGGGGGGGATTGGGTGGGGTTTGGGTGGATGGGGGGGTTTTGGGGGGGGGGGGATTAAGGGGGATGGGATGGGAAAAAAAAGGGGGGTTTAAAAAAAAATTTTTTTAAGGGGGAAAAAAAAAAGGGGGAAAAGGGGGGGGGGGGGGGGGGGGTTTTTTTTGGGGGGGGGGGGGAAGGGGGGGGGAAAAGGGGGGTTAAAGGGTGGATGGGGGGGGGGGGTTTTTGGGGGTGGATGGGGGGAAAGGGGGGGGGTTTTTTTTTAGGGGGGGGGGGGTTTAAAGGGGGAAGGGGGTTTTTGGAAAATTTTAAAAATTTTGGGGGGTTTTAAAAAAAGGGGGGGGAGGGGAAGAAGGGGGGAAAAAAATGGTGGGGGAAATTTTTTGGGGGGGGGGAAGGGAAGGATGGAAAGGGGAAGGGGATGGATTTTTGGGGGGGGGGGGGGGGGGGGGTTTTAAATGGAAAAGGGGGGGGAAAAAGGGGGGGAAAAAAGGGGGGAAAAAGGAAGGGGGGCCAAAGGGGGATGGAGGGTTGGGGGATGAAGGGGGGGTTAAGGTGGTTTGGGGTTATGGAAAGAAGGATGGAAAAAGATTAAAAGGGGGGGGCTTTTTTGGGGGGGGGGGGGGGGGGAAGGATTTTTTTAAAAAGGGGGGGGTTGGGGGGTTTTGGGGGGGGAAAAAAAGGGGGGTGGTGGGAAGGGAAGGATGGGGGTTTTTTTAAGGGAAAAAAAAGGGGGGGGGGGGATTGAAAGGGGGGGGGGGGGTTTTTGGGGGGGGAAAGGTTTTTTTTTGGGGGGGGTGGGGGGGATGGATGGGGGGGGGAAAAAAAAAAGGATGGGGGGGGTTTTTTGGGGGAAAAAGGGGGGGGGGGGGGAAAGGAAAGGTTTAAGGGGGGAAAAAGGAAATTTTGGGGGGGGGGGGAAAAAAAAGGGGGGGGGGGGGTTTAAAAGGAAATTGGGGGGGTTTTTTGGGGGGGGGAAAAACCCTAAAAGGGGGCCCAAAAAGGGGGGGGGGGAGGTGGAAGGGAAAACATGGGGGGGGATGGCGTTTAATGGAACT
The DNA here is from genome assembly GCF_016077235.1 of Cyprinodon tularosa. Lineage (NCBI taxonomy): Eukaryota > Metazoa > Chordata > Actinopteri > Cyprinodontiformes > Cyprinodontidae > Cyprinodon > Cyprinodon tularosa. The sequence continues at coordinate 191,197 of NW_024039545.1, forward strand.
AAAGGGAATTTGGGGGGGGGGGGGGGAATAAAGGGGGGGTTTTTAAGGGAAGGGGGGGGGAAAAAAATTTGGGGGGTTGGGGGGGGGGGTTTTTTTTTTTTTTTAAAAAAAAAAGGGGGGGGGAAAAAAGGGGGGGGGGGGGGGAAAAAAAATTTTGGGGGGGGGGAAAAATTTGGGGAAGGCGGGGGGGGTGGAATGGATGGTTTTGGGGGGGGGGGGGGGGTGGGGGGGAAAAAAAGGGGGGGGGGGGGAAGGGTTATGGGGGGGGGGGGGGGAAAAAGGGGGGGGGGAAAAGGGGGGGGGGGGAAAAATTTTTTTTTGGGGTTGGGGGGGGGGGGAAGGGAGGTGGGAAGGGGGGTTTTTAAAAAAAATTTGGGGGGGGATTGGGGAATTATGGGGGGGGGAAATTTTAAAAGGGGTTTAAATGGGTTTTGGGGGGGGAAGGGGGGGGGGGGCCCGGGGGGGCCGGGCCGGGGGGGGGGAAAAAGGGGTTTTTGGGGGGGTTTTTTTTGGGGGAAAAAGGGGGAAAGGGGGGAAAAATTTTTGGGGGAAAAAAATTTTTTTTGGGGGGGAAAATAAAAGGGGGGTTAGGGGGCAAGGGTTTAAAAGGAAAAAGGGGGGGGGTTATTATTTTGGGGGTTTCCCTTTGGGGGGGGGGGATGGTTTTCCCCAAAAATTTTTATGGAAGGGAAAATTATGTTGCCCGGGGGGGGGGAAAAAAGGGGGGAAAAAAAAATTTTTTTTTTAAAATTAAAGGGGGGGGGGAAAAAAAAGGGGTTTTTTGGATATTTTCCCCTGGCCCCCCTTTTTTTTTTTTAAAAAAGGGGGGGGGGGGAAAAAAAAAGGGGAAAAAAAAAAGGGGGAAAAATGGGGGGGGGGGGAAAAAAAAAAATTTTATTTTGGTTTTTAAAAGGGGGGGGGGGTTTTTAAAAAAGGGGGGGGAAGGGGAAGGGGGAAATTATTAGGAAAAATTTTTTTTAAAAAGGTAAGGTGGGGGTATGGAAAATTTTTTTAAAAAAAATTGGGCCCTTTTTTTTAAAAAAAAAAATTATTTTGGGGGGAAAAAAAAGGGGGTTTTTTATTAATTAATTTTTTTAAAAAAATTTTTTTTTTGGGGAAAAATTTTTGGGGGGAAAAAATTGGGGAAAAATTTTTTTTTAAAATTTTTTTTGGGGGGGGGAAAATGGTTTTTTTTTTTTTGGGGGGGGGGGGTTTTTTTTTTATTTTTTTGGGGGGGGGGTTTTTTTTTAAAAAGGGGGGGGCCCCCCCCGGTTAAAGGTTTAAGGGGGAATGGAAGGTTTTTTGGGGGGGGATTTTTTTATTTTAAAAAGGTTAACCCCAAAAATTAAAAAAAATAGGGGGGATTTTTTAATTTTTTTTAAAAATTTTTTTTTGGGGGGGATGGGGTTTTTTTTAAAAAGGTTTTTTAAAAAGGGGGGGTTTTTTTTTAATTTTTTGGGGGGGGGGGAAAAAAAAAAAAAAAAAATTTTTTTTTTATTTTTTCCCCCCTTTTTTTTAAAGGGGGGATCAAAGAATTTTTTATTGGGTTTTTTTTAAAAAAAAAAAGGATGGAATTTTTTGGGGGGGGGGGGGGGGGGGAGGAAGGGGTTGGGGTTTTTTTTTGGGGGGAAAGGGGGGAAAAAAATGGGGGGGTTTTGGGGGGTTGGGGTTTAAAAAAGGAAAAATTTTTTTTTTGGGGGGGGGGTCCGGGGGGCGGGGGGGGTTTTTTTTTATTGGGTTTTGGGGGGGGGGGGAAAATTAAGGGGGAAAAGGGAAAATTTGGGGGGGGTTTTTTTGGGTTATAAATTTTTATTAAAAATTTTTTTTGGGGAAAAGGAAATTTTTGGGGGAAAAAATTTTAATTTAAAAAGGGGGGGGTTTTTTTTTTTTTTTATAAAAGGGGCCCCCCCCCATTTTTTTTTTATGGAAGGATGGTTTTTTTTTGGGGGAAAAAGGGGTTTTTTTTTTTTTTAAAAAAAATTTTTGGGGGAAAGGAGGAAAAATTTTTTTTTTTTTTGGGGGGGGGGGGGGTTTTTTTTTTAAAAAAAAAAAAGGAAGGGGGGGGAAAAGGGTTTTTCAAAAATTTTTTGGGGGGGGGTTTTAAGGGGGGTGGGGGGGTTTTTTTTTTTCCCCCTTTTTTTAAAAAAAAAAAAAAAATTATTAAAGGGGGTTTTTTTTTTTTATTTTTTTTTTTTTGGGGGGGGGGTTTTTTAAAAAAAAAATTTTAAAAGGGGGGGGGGGGAAAAAAAGGGTTTAAATTTTTTTTAAAAAAAAGGGGGGGGTTTTTTTTTTTGGTTAAAGGGAAAGGGGGGAAAAACCCCCCCCCAAAAAAAGGGGGATTAAAAATTTTTTTTAAAAAAAAAAATTTTTATTTTTTCCCAAAAAAATGATATTAAATTGGGGAAAAGGGGCAAAAAAAAAGGGGGGGGTTTTAAAAGGGAAAGGGGGTTTTGGGGGGGAAAAAATTTTTTAAAGGGGGGGGAGGGAAGGAAAAAAGGGGGTTTTTTTTTAAAAAAAGGGGGGGAAAAAAAATTTTTTTTAAAAAGGGGGAAAATTTAAATTTTTATGGATTAAAAAAAAATTTTTTTATTTTTTAAAAAAGGGTTTTTTTCCCTGGGGAAAAAATTTTTTTTTTTTTTTAATTTTTGGGTTTTTTTTAAAACCCTTTTTAAAAAAGGTTTTTTTTTAAAAAGGGGGGAAAAAAAAATTTTTTTTTATGGATTAAAAAAAAAGGGGGGTTTATTCGGGGTTTTGGGGGTTATTAAAACCCCAAAAAATTTTTTTTTTGGGGGGGGGTTTTTGGGGGGTTGATTAAAGGGGGGGGGAAAAAAATTTTTTTTCCCCCCGGGAAAATGGGAAAAAGGGGGGGGGAAAAAAAAAAATTTTTTTTTTTAAAAAATTATGATGGGGGTTTAAAATTTGGGGGGGTTATTATGGCTTTTTTGGGGGGGGGGAAAAAGGAGGGGGGGTGGGGGGGAAGGGGGGGGGATTTGGGGGGTTTTGGGGGGTTTTTGGGGGTTTAAAGGCAAAATTTTTTTTAAAAGGGGGGGGGGTTTTCGACCCGGGGGGGGGAAAAGGGGGGGTTTTTTTTTTTTAAAAGGGGGGAAAAAATTGGGGAAAAATTTTTAAAGGAAGGGGGGGAAGGGGGGGAAAAATGGAAAAATTTTGGGGGGGGGTTTTTGGGGAAAAGGGGGGGGGAAAGGAAGGGGGTTTTTTTTTGGGTTTTTTAAAAAGTTTTAAAAGGGTTTTTTTTTTTTTTTTGGGTTTTGGGTTTTTTAAAAAGGGGGGGGAAAAAAAAGGGGGGGGGAAAAAAATAAAGGGAAGGGGGCCCTTTTTTTTAAAAAACCCCCGGGGTTGGGTTAAAAGGGGAAAAGGGGGGGGAAAAAGGGGGGGCCCCAAAAATTTTTAAAAAAAAATTAAAACCCTTTCCTTTTAAAAAGGGGAAAAATTTGGAGGGCAAAAAATTTTTTTTGGGGGGGGAAATTTGCCAAAATTTTTTTATTAAAAAAGAAAAAATTTTTTTTTCCCCCCCAAAAAAAAGGGGGGCCCCCCCGGGGGGGGGATTTTAAAAAAAAGGGGGAATTAAGGGGGGAAAAAAGGTTTTTAAAAAAGGGGAAAAAGGGGGGGGAAACCCCAAAAAAATTTTTTTTTAAAAATTTTTTAAAAGGGGGAAAAAAATTATTTATTACGGTTTGGGGGAAAAAAGGGGGGGGGTTTTTAAAACCGAAAAAGGGGGGGAAAAAAAGGGGGGGGGGTTTTTTTTTTGGGGTTTTTAAATTTTTGGGGGGGAAAAGGGGGGGGGGGGGGGTTTTTTTTTTTTTTTTAAAAAAAACCCCCAAAAAGGGGGGTTAATTTTTATTTAAAAAAAAGGGGGGGTTTTTTTCCCGGGGGGGGGGGGGGTAAGGGAAAATTTTTTTTTCCAAAATTTTGGGGGAATTTTTAAAATTTTTTTAAAAAAAGGGAAGGGATTTGGGAAAATTTTTTTTTATTATTTTTAAAAAATTTAAAAAATTTTTTTTTTTCCGGGGAAAATGGGGGATGGATTTAATTTATTTTTTAAAAATTTTGGGGGGGGGAAAAAAAGGGGAAAAATTTTTTTTTAAAAAAAAAAAAACCCCCTTAAAAAAACCAAAAGGGGGTTTTTTTAAAAATTTCCCCTTTTTTTTTAAAAATTTTTTGGGGGATTTTTTTTTTTTTGGGGGGGGGATTAATTTTTCCTTTTTCCCCCCTTTTTTTTTTTTCGGGGGGGATGGGGTTGGGGGAAAAAAAATTTTTTTTTTTTCCCCCCCCAATTTAAAAAATTTTAAAATTTTAAAATGGGGGTTTGGGGGAAGGGGTTTTTTTTAAAATTTTTTGGGTTTTTTTTTAAAAAATTGGGGGAAAAAAATTGGGGTTTTTTTATTAAATTAATTTATTTTAAAAATTTCCGGGTTTTTTTATTTAGGGTTAAAATTATTAGTTTTTTGGGCCCCAAAAATTTTTTTAAAAAAAAAAATTGGGAACCCAAAAAATTTTGGGGGGGAAAAGGGAAAAATTAATTTTTTTCCAAAAAATTTTTTTTTTTTTTTTTTTAAAAATTTTTCCCTTATTTTTTTTTTCCCTTTTTTTATTAAAAATTTTTTTTTTGGGGAAAAAATTTTTTATTTTTTAAAAAAATTTTTAAAAAACCCGGGGGAAAAAAAAAATTTTTTTATTTTTTTTTTTGGGGGGGGGGGGTTTTTTTTTTTTTTTGGGGGGGGGGGTTTTTTTTTTTTTTTGGGGGGGGGGTTTTTTTTTGGGGGGTTTATTTTTTTCCGGGGTTTAAAACCCCCCCCCAAAAAATTAAAAAAAAAAAACCCCCCGGGGGGGGGGAAAAAGGGGGTAAAGGGGGACCCCAAAATTAAAAAAAAGGGGGGGGAAAAAAAAAAACCCAAAAAATTAAGGGGGGGCTTTGGGGAAATTTTTTAAAAAGGGGGAAAAGGGGGGGGGGTTTTTTTTTTTTGGGGGGGGTTTTTTAAGCCCGGTGGGAAACCCGGGGGGGGGCCCCCTGGGGGGAAAAGGGGGGGAAAAATTTTGTGGGGGCCCCCAAAAAAAATTTTTGGGGGGGGGGAAAAATTTTTGGGAAAAATTAAGGGGGGGGTTTTTGTTAAGGAGGTTCCCAAAGGGAAATTTTAAAAGGGGAAAAAAAATAAAATTTTATAAAATTTTTTTCCCCCCCCCCCTTTGGGGGGTTGGGGGAAAAAAAAAGGGGGGCGGAAATTTTAAAAAAAAATTTTTTCCTTTTAAAAAAAAATTTGGGGGAAAAAGTTGGGGGGGGGGGGGTTTTTTTTTTTTTTTAAAATTTTTTTTAAACCCCGAATGGGCCCTTTCCCCCGGGGGTTTTTAATTTAAAAAGGGGGAAAAAAAAAACCCCCGGGGGGGGGAAATTTTTTTGAAGGGGTTTGGGCCCCCCTTTTAGTTTAAAACCCCCCTTTTTAATTTTTTTGGGGGAAAAATTTTTCCCCCCCCCGGGGCCCCCGGGGGGGGCCCGGGGAAAAAAAAAAGCCCCCCCAAAATTTTTTTAAAAAAAAGGGGCCCCCCTTTAAAATTTTCCCGGGGCCCCCCAAAGGGCCCTTTTCCCGGGGGAAACCCCCTTTCCCTTTAAAAAAAACCCGGGGGGAAAAATTCCCCCTTTTTTTCCCCCCCAAAAAACCCCCCCGGGCCCAAAAAAAAAAACCCCCCGGTTTTTCCCCAAAAAAGGGGGGGGCCCCCCCCCCTTTTTTTTTTTTCCCCAAACCCCGAAGGGGGGGGCCAAAATTTAACCGGGGTTTTTTTTCCCCCCTTCCCCTTTTTAAAAGGGGAAAATTTTTTTTGGGGGGGACCTTTTTTTGGGGGGGTTTTTTTCCCCCTGGTCCAAATCAGACAGATGGAGACGGGAGCCGGAGTTCTACCAGAACCAGCTACTAGCTTAACCTGTTTCCCTGGCTTTATTAAGAATGGATGGATGATGGATGATGGGTGGGTTATTTTCAGATGGGTTCTGGTTCAGACTGGTTCTGGTTTGGCCCAGACTGGTCCTGGTTTCACCCAGACTGGACCTTGTTTAGTTTTAGACTGGTCCTGGTTTAAGTTTATACTGGTCCTGGTTTAGCCCAGACTGGAGCTTGTTTAGTTTTAGACTGGTCCTGGTTTGGCCCAGACTGGTCCTGGTTTAGTTTTATACTGGTCCTGGTTTGGCCCAGACTGGTCCTGGTTTAGTTTTATACTGGTCCTGGTTTAGCCCAGGCTGGTCCTGGTGTGGCCAAGACTGGTCCTGGTTTAGTTTTATACTGGTCCTGGTTTAGCCCAGACTGGTCCTGGTTTAGTTTTATACTGGTCCTGGTTTAGCCCAGACTGGACCTTGTTTAGTTTTATACTGGTCCTGGTTTGGCCCAGACTGGTCCAGGTTTGGCCCAGAATGGTCCTAGTTTGGCCCAGACTGGTCCCGGTTTGGCCCAGACTGGTCCTGGTTTGGCCCAGACTGGTCCTAGTTTGGCCCAGACTGGTCCCGGTTTTGCCCAGACTGGACCTTGTTTAGTTTTAGACTGGTCCTGGTTTAGCCCAGACTGGTCCTGGTTTGGCCCAGACTGATCCTGGTTTAGTTTTATACTGGTCCTGGTTTAGCCCAGATTGGTCCTGGTGTGGCCAAGACTGGTCCTGGTTTAGTTTTATACTGGTCCTGGTTTAGCCCAGACTGGTCCTAGTTTGGCCCAGACTGGTCCCGGTTTGGCCCAGACTGGACCTTGTTTAGTTTTAGACTGGTCCTGGTTTGGCCCAGACTGGTTCTGGTTTAGTTTCAGACTGGACCTGGTTTAGTTTTAGACTGGTTCTGGTATAGTTTTAGACTGGACATTGTTTAGTTTTAGACTGGTCCTGGTTTGGCCCAGACTGGTTCTGGTTTGGCCCACACTGGACCTGGTTTAATTTTAGACTGGTCCTGGTTTGGCCCAGACTGAATCTGGTTTGGCCCACACTGGACCTGGTTTAATTTTAGACTGGTCCTGGTTTGGCCCACACTGGACCTGGTTTAATTTTAGACTGGTCCTGGTTTGGCCCACACTGGTTCTGGTTTGGTCCAGACTGGACCTGGTTTAGTTTTAGACTGGTCCTGGTTTGGCCCAGACTGGTCTTGGTTTAGTTTCAGACTGGGTCTGGTATCTTTTAGACTGGTCCTGGTTTGACCCAGACTGGTTCTGGTTTGGTCCAGACTGGACCTGGTTTAGTTTTAGACTGGTCCTGGTTTGGCCCAGACTGGTTTTGGTTTAGTTTCAGACTGGGTCTGGTATCTTTTAGACTGGTCCTGGTTTGGCCCAGACTGGTTCTGGTTTGGCCCAGACTGGACCTTGTTTAGTTTGATACTGGTCCTGGTTTAGCCCAGACTGGTCCTGGTGTGGCCAAGACTGGTCCTGGTTTAGTTTGATACTGGTCCTGGTTTAGCCCAGACTGGTCCTGGTGTGGCCAAGACTGGTCCTGGTTTAGTTTTATACTGGTCCTGGTTTAGCCCAGACTGGACCTTGTTTAGTTTTAGACTGGTCCTGGTTTGGCCCAGACTGGTCCTAGTTTGGCCCAGACTGGTCCCGGTTTGGCCCAGACTGGACCTTGTTTAGTTTTAGACTGGACCTTGTTTAGTTTTAGACTGGTCCTGGTTTGGCCCAGACTGGTTCTGGTATAGTTTTAGACTGGACATTGTTTAGTTTTAGATTGGTCCTGGTTTGGCCCAGACTGGTTCTGGTTTGGCCCACACTGGACCTGGTTTAATTTTAGACTGGTCCTGGTTTGGCCCAGACTGGTTCTGGTTTGGCCCAGACTGGACCTTGTTTAGTTTGATACTGGTCCTGGTTTAGCCCAGACTGGTCCTGGTGTGGCCAAGACTGGTCCTGGTTTAGTTTTATACTGGTCCTGGTTTAGCCCAGACTGGACCTTGTTTAGTTTTAGACTGGTCCTGGTTTGGCCCAGACTGGTCCTAGTTTGGCCCAGACTGGTCCCGGTTTGGCCCAGACTGGACCTTGTTTAGTTTTAGACTGGACCTTGTTTAGTTTTAGACTGGTCCTGGTTTGGCCCAGACTGGTTTTGGTTTAGTTTCAGACTGGGCCTGGTTTAGTTTTAGACTGGTCCTGGTTTGGCCCAGACTGGTCCCGGTTTGGCCCAGACTGGACCTTGTTTAGTTTTAGACTGGACCTTGTTTAGTTTTAGACTGGTCCTGGTTTGGCCCAGACTGGTTCTGGTATAGTTTTAGACTGGACCTGGTTTAGTTTTAGACTGGTCCTGGTTTGGCCCAGACTGGTTTTGGTTTAGTTTCAGACTGGGCCTGGTTTAGTTTTAGACTGGTCCTGGTTTGGCCCAGACTGGTCCCGGTTTGGCCCAGACTGGACCTTGTTTAGTTTTAGACTGGACCTTGTTTAGTTTTAGACTGGTCCTGGTTTGGCCCAGACTGGTTCTGGTATAGTTTTAGACTGGACCTGGTTTAGTTTTAGACTGGTCCTGGTTTGGCCCAGACTGGTTTTGGTTTAGTTTCAGACTGGGCCTGGTTTAGTTTTATACTGGTCCTGGTTTAGCCCAGACTGGACCTTGTTTAGTTTTAGACTGGTCCTGGTTTGGCCCAGACTGGTCCTAGTTTGGCCCAGACTGGTCCCGGTTTGGCCCAGACTGGACCTTGTTTAGTTTTAGACTGGACCTTGTTTAGTTTTAGACTGGTCCTGGTTTAGTTTCAGATGGGTTCTGGTTTGGACTGGTTCTGTTCCATCCTGACCTGTGACCCAGTCCGTGGTCTAGTTCTGGTTCTGGTCCGGTTATCCTGATCTGTGGTTCCTTGCAGGTGTCCAGCTTCAGCTTCAAGTGCTGCAACAGTGATCTGTGTAACTCCGCCCCCTCCTCTGCAGCCAGCTCTCTGATTGGCCTGCTGGCCTCAGTGCTGGTCATGTGGCTGTGCGTCCACTGAGGGCCCCGCAGCGCCCCCTGGAGGCCGCTTATGTAACAGACTTACTGATGGCTCATGGTGGGATCCGAAGCGCAGCAGTGATCAGCGTCTGCAGCGCCCCCTGGAGGCCGCTGCTGGAAGGACAGGAGGCTGATGAACGTCCTTTATTAACCCAACTGATAAATTCTTCACTGTTTACACCTTAACCCTTCCAGAAACTTCTAGAAGTCCTGCTTCTATAACTGACCTGCAACCAGCTGTAGATCAATAAAATATTTTTAAAAAGGAAAATGTTTCCTTTTGTCTTTATTCTGTCTGAAGCTAAACTCTCTTTAATTTAGTGATGAAAATGAAACATGATGAAACCAGTGTTGGGAAAGTTCTCTTTCTACGTGAACTAGTTCAAAGTTCAGTTCACACATTTTAAAATGAACTAGTTCAGTTCATAGTTCACAATTCCAAAAAACGAACTAGTTCATAGTTCTTTTTTTTCTTTTTTTTTTCATATATTGCTCAATTACACCATAGCCTACTGTAGAACCACAGACAGCAATTATTCTATCAGTTGTAACTCTGAAACTGTGCGTCAGATTTCATCTTCATATCCAGTTTTGAATCCTTATCCAACCAGGGTTTACATTAGCATTGAGGGGACAGCATTTCCCCATTGTTGCTTTAACGCTTTGTTGCTGTCCATTCACTTCACACTAGTAGCAGCTGCAGCTTTCACCCCTACAGTATATTCTCAAAAACATCAGGAAAAATGTGCTGCTTGAATGGTCTTTTTTATGAGGAATTATTAAAAGAAAAACAGGAAAGTAGTCTTTAAGGTGCAAATGTTTTTTTAATTTTAATAATTTTTTCCATTTGAAATTCCATTTCAATACATACTAAAAAGGAATCCTGGAAAATTATACCAGGCAGGTTTAACAAACAAGGTACATGGATAGTAAAACCCTCAAGAACAGGGGTCTTCTATGTTTTCCAGACCAAGGACCCCCAAACTGATGGCGAGATGGAGCGGGGACCCCCTATTTATATATATTGTATGAAATTGTGTCCTATAGTCACTCTGTTACAGATGGAGTAATGTAAAGAAATTAATTTCTCCCTGGGATTATTAAAGTTTTTCTGATTCTGATTCCTGGTTGATGGGACAGGTGTTGTGAAGGAAACGGTGCCCAGCTTGAAAGAGCTCCTGTGTGTCGCTGAATGTGAGCATTGATGACTGAAAGACATCTTCTGCCTCCATTTATCTGTTTACTACAGTGTGTTGATTTCATGTTAATGAGTATTTAAAGACATTTCAGTTGGTGGGGGAAAAAATTGCAGGGGGAGAATATAAAAATATCAACTAACCATGCAGACCCTCATGCAGTACCTCCGTAGACCCCCTAGGGGTCGCGGATCCCCTGTTGAAGACCTCCGCTCAAGAAGATTTTACTAACACAAACTGAGGGACCAGGCTGAGGTAGGAATTTAAGGTTACTGAAGTGCGGATTTTTTTACTGAAAGCCGGCGGGCAAACTTGTTGCCATCATCCTCACCGACCACCTGGTCATAAAACTGTTTTAAGTGATCATACTGCTGCTTTGTCGCCTCCACGGTCGCCTCCATGCTGCTGTGGCTTCCACGCTGCATTTTGTTTTGATGACGCACGCGGCTGTAGGCTACGACGCTGGTAGCTGGTGTTGCCAGATTGGGTGTTTTCCCCGCTACATATTAAGGCCTGTTTACGGTGTGATTTAGCCGGGGTTTCGCCTGGAGGGCTTTATAGAAATCTGGCAACCTATTGAACGGAGCTGAACTGAGAAAGCGTGCCGTTCACAGACACCAGAATGAACGAGTTCACAATAACGTTCATCAGGCAGTAATGCAGTACGTTCAGTTCACGTTCGCCCAAAATATGAACGAGTTCATGAACTTTCGTTCAATGAACGCGTTCAGGCACAACACTGGATGAAACATCTGGAAATAGAAAAAACTGCGATGAAAGAAAAGAACTTTCAATAAAACAGCCTGAAGAGCAGAAATGGAGGCTGGTCCAGGCTGCAGGTGGAGGCTGGTTCAGGCTGCGGCGCCTCCTGCAGGCGGAGGCTGGTCCAGGCTGCAGGTGGAGGCTGGTTCAGGCTGCGGCGCCTCCTGCAGGCAGAGGCTGGTTCAGGCTGCAGGTGGAGGCTGGTTCAGGCTGCGGCGCCTCCTGCAGGCAGAGGCTGGTCCAGGCTGCAGGTGGAGGCTGGTTCAGGCTGCGGCGCCTCCTGCAGGCTGAGGCTGGTCCAGGCTGCAGGTGGAGGCTGGTTCAGGTTGCGGCGCCTCCTGCAGGTGGAGGCTGGTTCAGGTTGCGGCGCCTCCTGCAGGTGGAGGCTGGTTCAGGTTGCGGCGCCTCCTGCAGGCGGAGGCTGGTCCAGGCTGCAGGTGGAGGCTGGTTCAGGCTGCGGCGCCTCCTGCAGGCGGAGGCTGGTCCAGGCTGCGGCGCCTCCTGCAGGTGGAGGCTGGTTCAGGTTGCGGCGCCTCCTGCAGGTGGAGGCTGGTTCAGGTTGCGGCGCCTCCTGCAGGTGGAGGCTGGTTCAGGTTGCGGCGCCTCCTGCAGGCAGAGGCTGGTTCAGGCTGTAGCGCCTCCTGCAGGCAGAGGCTGGTTCAGGTTTCGGCGCCTCCTGCAGGTGGAGGCTGGTTCAGGTTGCGGCGCCTCCTGCAGGTGGAGGCTGGCTCAGGCTGCGGCGCCTCCTGCAGGCTGAGGCTGGTCCAGGCTGCAGGTGGAGGCTGGTTCAGGCTGCGGCGCCTCCTGCAGGCGGAGGCTGGTCCAGGCTGCGGCGCCTCCTGCAGGTGGAGGCTGGTTCAGGTTGCGGCGCCTCCTGCAGGCTGAGGCTGGTCCAGGCTGCAGGTGGAGGCTGGTTCAGGCTGCGGCGCCTCCTGCAGGCTGAGGCTGGTCCAGGCTGCAGGTGGAGGCTGGTTCAGGCTGCGGCGCCTCCTGCAGGCTGAGGCTGGTCCAGGCTGCAGGTGGAGGCTGGTTCAGGCTGCGGCGCCTCCTGCAGGCTGAGGCTGGTCCAGGCTGCGGCGCCTCCTGCAGGCGGAGGCTGCTCCAGGCTGCGGCGCCTCCTGCAGGCGGAGGCTGCTCCAGGCTGCGGCGCCCCCTGCAGGCAGAGGCTGGTTCAGGCTGTGGCGCCCCCTGCAGGCGGAGGCTGCTCCAGGCTGCGGCGCCTCCTGCAGGCAGAGGCTGGTTCAGGCTGTAGCGCCTCCTGCAGGCAGAGGCTGGTTCAGGTTGCGGCGCCTCCTGCAGGTGGAGGCTGGTTCAGGTTTCGGCGCCTCCTGCAGGTGGAGGCTGGTTCAGGTTTCGGCGCCTCCTGCAGGTGGAGGCTGGTTCAGGCTGCAGGTGGAGGCTGGTTCAGGCTGCGGCGCCTCCTGCAGGCGGAGGCTGGTCCAGGCTGCAGGTGGAGGCTGGTTCAGGCTGCGGCGCCTCCTGCAGGCGGAGGCTGGTCCAGGCTGCAGGTGGAGGCTGGTTCAGGCTGCGGCGCCTCCTGCAGGCTGAGGCTGGTCCAGGCTGCGGCGCCTCCTGCAGGCTGAGGCTGGTCCAGGCTGCAGGTGGAGGCTGGTTCAGGCTGCGGCGCCTCCTGCAGGCTGAGGCTGGTCCAGGCTGCAGGTGGAGGCTGGTTCAGGCTGCGGCGCCTCCTGCAGGCTGAGGCTGGTCCAGGCTGCAGGTGGAGGCTGGTTCAGGCTGCGGCGCCTCCTGCAGGCTGAGGCTGGTCCAGGCTGCAGGTGGAGGCTGGTTCAGGCTGCGGCGCCTCCTGCAGGCTGAGGCTGGTTCAGGCTGCGGCGCCTCCTGCAGGCGGAGGCTGGTTCAGGCTGCGGCGCCTCCTGCAGGCGGAGGCTGGTTCAGGCTGTAGCGCCCCCTGCAGGCGGAGGCTGGTTCAGGCTGTGGCGCCTCCTGCAGGCAGAGGCTGGTTCAGGCTGTAGCGCCCCCTGCAGGCAGAGGCTGCTCCAGGCTGCGGCGCCTCCTGCAGGCAGAGGCTGGTCCAGGCTGTGGCGCCCCCTGCAGGCAGAGGCTGGTTCAGGCTGTAGCGCCCCCTGCAGGCAGAGGCTGGTCCAGGCTGCGGCGCCTCCTGCAGGCAGAGGCTGGTTCCTTTAGGCGAAAGAGCTGTAAATAAATAATTAAACATAAAACAGTATCAATAAAAAACAGCTAAAACATGGATAAAAATAACATTCACATTAAATATAAATAAAAAATATAAAAATAAACAAAAATACAGTACTGTGCAGTACAAATATAAATACTGTGCATCCAAAGAATAGATAATCAATACAGATTTATATATATATGAATGTGTATTTATATATATATATATATATATAAACGTATATATATATATATATACGTAAACGAAAAGTTGTTCAATATTCAGAAAGTTAAAGTTTATTCAAATATATTCTGTTCCTGCTGAACACATCAGACTGAGTGGAGCTTTAGACCTCCCCAAGATGGCGCCACCAACTCGCGTCAGCGCCTATAGGAGAGAGCTGTCTGCTCTAATGGAACCAAACCCATCCAGATAGGAACAGCGCTGAGCTCCGCCCCTTTCTTCCAAACCTATGATGTCATCAAGCGGACTTTCAGATTAAATCGTGGATCCCTCCCAGTGTTCAGGTTAAACTGGGGTTCCGGTCCGATGGACCTTCTGAGGTTCTTCCTGTGGTTCATGGAGCGGCTCCAAACGTGAAGCTAACGCTGCAAGACCCACAGAACCGGGACCGAACTGTCCACCTCCTCAGTCGGCTTTTACCCTGAAGGACCAACCGGAAGCTCGGCCTGCGCTCCATGCAGCTTGAGGCTGAAGCCGACAGGATGGAGATGTGACCAGAACCGCGCGCCGATCGGAACCACTGCATGACGTCAGCATGGCTGTGAAGGTAAGAGCTCAGAGGGGGTGGGGGTAGGGGTTGGATCTGGACCCGGAACCGAACCAGGCGGTACCGCAGCCTCATAGAGCGTCAGGGGAAACAACAGAAAACAGCTCGCGCTCAGGTCCGGTTCTACCCAAAGTTCCGGTGGAGCCCAGAGCACCTGAACCACCTGTAGAGATCAAAGGCAAGGCGGCGGGGTGGGCGGGCCGTCCAGGTGAGCGGATCACGGAAATAAAACCCGCTGACTGGAGATCCGTCCAGAACCAGAACCCAGACAGTGGAGGACTGAAAGCCACTGTCTAGGTTCTGGGTCCAGTTTATCTGGGTCAGAGCTTCCCATCACCATGGCAACCACCTTAGAGAAACTGAAGCAAAATGCAGGTTCAACCAGTTTGTCATGACCAGTAACATCCCAATAACCTCCCTGTATTATCCCAGTAACATCCCAGTAATCTCCCTGTATTATACCAGTAACCTGCCTGTATTATCCCAGTAACATCTCAGTTACCTCCCTGTATTATACCAGTAACGTCTCGGTAACCTCCCTGTATTATACCAGTAACGTCTCGGTAACCTCCCTGTATTATAACAGTAACATCCCAGTAATCTCCCTGTATTATACCAGTAACCTCCCAGTAATCTCCCTGTATTATACCAGTAACCTTCCTGTAGTATCCCAGTAACATCTCAGTAACCTCCCTGTATTATACCAGTAACATCTCAGTAACCTCCCTGTATTATACCAGTAACATCTCAGTAACCTCCCTGTATTATACCAGTAACATCCCAGTAATCTCCCTGTATTATACCAGTAACCTGCCTGTATTATCCCAGTAACATCTCAGTAACCTCCCTGTATTATACCAGTAACATCTCAGTAACCTCCCTGTATTATACCAGTAACATCTCAGTAACCTCCATTAACATCTCAGTAACCTCCCTGTATTATACCAGTAACATCTCAGTAACCTCCCTGTATTATACCAGTAACATCCCAGTAATCTCCCTGTATTATACCAGTAACATCCCAGTAATCTCCCTGTATTATCCCAGTAACATCCCAGTAATCTCCCTGTATTATACCAGTAACATCCCAGTAATCTCCCTGTATTATACCAGTAACATCTCAGTAACCTACCCGTATTATCCCAGTAACATCTCAGTAACCTCCCTGTATTATACCAGTAACATCTCAGTAACCTCCCTGTATTATACCAGTAACATCTCAGTAACCTCCCTGTATTATACCAGTAACATCCCAGTAATCTCCCTGTATTATCCCAGTAACATCTCAGTAACCTCCCTGTATTATACCAGTAACATCTCAGTAACCTCCATTAACATCTCAGTAACCTCCCTGTATTATACCAGTAACATCTCAGTAATCTCCCTGTATTATACCAGTAACATCCCAGTAATCTCCCTGTATTATACCAGTAACATCCCAGTAATCTCCCTGTATTATCCCAGTAACATCTCAGTAACCTCCCTGTATTATAACAGTAACATCTCAGTAACCTCCCTGTATTATCCCAGTAACATCCCAGTAACCTGCCTGTATTATCCCAGTAACATCTCAGTAACCTCCCTGTATTATACCAGTAACATCCCAGTAATCTCCCTGTATTATACCAGTAACCTGCCTGTATTATCCCAGTAACATCCCAGTAACCTGCCTGTATTATCCCAGTAACATCTCAGTAACCTCCCTGTATTATACCAGTAACATCTCAGTAACCTCCCTGTATTATACCAGTAACATCCCAGTAATCTCCCTGTATTATACCAGTAACCTGCCTGTATTATCCCAGTAACATCTCAGTAACCTCCCTGTATTATACCAGTAACATCTCAGTAACCTCCCTGTATTATACCAGTAACATCCCAGTAATCTCCCTGTATTATACCAGTAACATCTCAGTAACCTACCCGTATTATCCCAGTAACATCTCAGTAACCTCCCTGTATTATACCAGTAACATCTCAGTAACCTCCCTGTATTATACCAGTAACATCTCAGTAACCTCCCTGTATTATACCAGTAACATCCCAGTAATCTCCCTGTATTATCCCAGTAACATCTCAGTAACCTCCCTGTATTATACCAGTAACATCTCAGTAACCTCCATTAACATCTCAGTAACCTCCCTGTATTATACCAGTAACATCTCAGTAACCTCCCTGTATTATACCAGTAACATCCCAGTAATCTCCCTGTATTATACCAGTAACATCCCAGTAATCTCCCTGTATTATCCCAGTAACATCTCAGTAACCTCCCTGTATTATAACAGTAACATCTCAGTAACCTCCCTGTATTATCCCAGTAACATCCCAGTAACCTGCCTGTATTATCCCAGTAACATCTCAGTAACCTCCCTGTATTATACCAGTAACATCCCAGTAATCTCCCTGTATTATACCAGTAACCTGCCTGTATTATCCCAGTAACATCCCAGCAACCTGCCTGTATTATCCCAGTAACATCTCAGTAACCTCCCTGTATTATACCAGTAACATCTCAGTAACCTCCCTGTATTATACCAGTAACATCCCAGTAATCTCCCTGTATTATACCAGTAACCTGCCTGTATTATCCCAGTAACATCTCAGTAACCTCCCTGTATTATACCAGTAACATCTCAGTAACCTCCCTGTATTATACCAGTAACATCCCAGTAATCTCCCTGTATTATACCAGTAACATCCCAGTAATCTCCCTGTATTATCCCAGTAACATCCCAGTAATCTCCCTGTATTATACCAGTAACATCCCAGTAATCTCCCTGTATTATACCAGTAACATCTCAGTAACCTACCCGTATTATCCCAGTAACATCTCAGTAACCTCCCTGTATTATACCAGTAACATCTCAGTAACCTCCCTGTATTATACCAGTAACATCTCAGTAACCTCCCTGTATTATACCAGTAACATCCCAGTAATCTCCATGTATTATCCCAGTAACATCTCAGTAACCTCCCTGTATTATACCAGTAACATCCCAGTAATCTCCCTGTATTATACCAGTAACCTGCCTGTATTATCCCAGTAACATCTCAGTAACCTCCCTGTATTATAACAGTAACATCTCAGTAACCTCCCTGTATTATCCCAGTAACATCCCAGTAACCTGCCTGTATTATCCCAGTAACATCTCAGTAACCTCCCTGTATTATACCAGTAACATCCCAGTAATCTCCCTGTATTATACCAGTAACCTGCCTGTATTATCCCAGTAACATCCCAGTAACCTGCCTGTATTATCCCAGTAACATCTCAGTAACCTCCCTGTATTATACCAGTAACATCTCAGTAACCTCCCTGTATTATACCAGTAACATCCCAGTAATCTCCCTGTATTATACCAGTAACCTGCCTGTATTATCCCAGTAACATCTCAGTAACCTCCCTGTATTATACCAGTAACATCCCAGTAACCTCCCTGTATTATAGCAGTAACATCTCAGTAACCTCCATTAACATCCCAGTAATCTCCCTGTATTATACCAGTAACCTCCCAGTAACCTACCTGTATTATCCCAGTAACATCTCAGTAACCTCCCTGTATTATACCAGCAACATCCCAGTAACCTCCCTGTATTATCCCAGTAACATCTCAGTAACCTCCCTGTATTATACCAGTAACATCCCAGTAACCTCCCTGTATTATACCGGTAACATACATCACATCCCCAGTAACCTCTCAATAACCTCCCAGTAACATCCCCAGTAACCTCCATTAACATCCCAGTAACATCCCAGTGACATCCCAGTATATCCACCAGCAGCTTCACCAGTAACATCCCCAGTAACCTCCCAGTAACCTCCCAGTAACATCCACAGTAATCTCCCAGTAACATCCCAGTAGATCTACCAGTAGCTTTACCAGTAACCTCCCAGTAACGTCCCAGTACATCCAACAGTAACTTCACCAGTAACATCCCAGTAGATCTACCAGTAGCTTTACCAGTAACCTCCCAGTAACGTCCCAGTACATCCAACAGTAACTTCACCAGTAACATCCCAGTAACCTCCCAGTATATCCACCAGCAGCCTTACCGGTAACCTCCCAGTCAGATCCTGAGCAATCTCCCAGTAACCTCCCAGTAACATCCCCAGTAACCTCCAAGTAACATCCCAGTAACCTCCCAGTAACCTTCCTGTGACATCCCCAGTAACCTCTCAGTAACCTTCCTGTGACATCCCCAGTAACCTCTCAGTAACCTCCCAGTAACATCCCCAGTAACCTCTCAGTAACCTCCCAGTAACATCCCCAGTAACCTCCCAGTAACATCCCCAGTAACCTTCCTGTAACATCCCCAGTAACCTCCATTAACATCCCAGTAACATCCCAGTGACATCCCAGTATATCCACCAGCAGCTTCACCAGTAACATCCCCAGTAACCTCCCAGTAACCTCCCAGTAACATCCACAGTAATCTCCCAGTAACATCCCAGTAGATCTACCAGTAGCTTTACCAGTAACCTCCCAGTAACGTCCCAGTACATCCAACAGTAACTTCACCAGTAACATCCCAGTAGATCTACCAGTAGCTTTACCAG
Source organism: Cyprinodon tularosa (assembly GCF_016077235.1). Classification (NCBI taxonomy): domain Eukaryota; kingdom Metazoa; phylum Chordata; class Actinopteri; order Cyprinodontiformes; family Cyprinodontidae; genus Cyprinodon; species Cyprinodon tularosa. The sequence continues at coordinate 209,577 of NW_024039545.1, forward strand.
TAACCTCCCAGTAACGTCCCAGTACATCCAACAGTAACTTCACCAGTAACATCCCAGTAGATCTACCAGTAGCTTTACCAGTAACCTCCCAGTAACGTCCCAGTACATCCAACAGTAACTTCACCAGTAACATCCCAGTAACCTCCCAGTATATCCACCAGCAGCCTTACCGGTAACCTCCCAGTCAGATCCTGAGCAATCTCCCAGTAACCTCCCAGTAACATCCCCAGTAACCTCCAAGTAACATCCCAGTAACCTCCCAGTAACCTTCCTGTGACATCCCCAGTAACCTCTCAGTAACCTTCCTGTGACATCCCCAGTAACCTCTCAGTAACCTCCCAGTAACATCCCCAGTAACCTCTCAGTAACCTCCCAGTAACATCCCCAGTAACCTCCCAGTAACATCCCCAGTAACCTCCCAGTAACATCCCCAGTAACCTCCATTAACATCCCAGTAACATCCCAGTGACATCCCAGTATATCCACCAGCAGCTTCACCAGTAACATCCCCAGTAACCTCCCAGTAACCTCCCAGTAACATCCACAGTAATCTCCCAGTAACATCCCAGTAGATCTACCAGTAGCTTTACCAGTAACCTCCCAGTAACGTCCCAGTACATCCAACAGTAACTTCACCAGTAACATCCCAGTAGATCTACCAGTAGCTTTACCAGTAACCTCCCAGTAACGTCCCAGTACATCCAACAGTAACTTCACCAGTAACATCCCAGTAGATCTACCAGTAGCTTTACCAGTAACCTCCCAGTAACGTCCCAGTACATCCAACAGTAACTTCACCAGTAACATCCCAGTAACCTCCCAGTATATCCACCAGCAGCCTTACCGGTAACCTCCCAGTCAGATCCTGAGCAATCTCCCAGTAACCTCCCAGTAACATCCCCAGTAACCTCCAAGTAACATCCCAGTAACCTCCCAGTAACCTTCCTGTGACATCCCCAGTAACCTCTCAGTAACCTTCCTGTGACATCCCCAGTAACCTCTCAGTAACCTCCCAGTAACATCCCCAGTAACCTCTCAGTAACCTCCCAGTAACATCCCCAGTAACCTCCCAGTAACATCCCCAGTAACCTCCCAGTAACATCCCCAGTAACCTCCAAGTAACATCCCAGTAACCTCCCAGTAACCTTCCAGTAACATCCCCAGTAACCTCTCAGTAACCTTCCTGTGACATCCCCAGTAACCTCTCAGTAACCTCCCAGTAACATCCCCAGTAACCTCTCAGTAACCTCCCAGTAACATCCCCAGTAACCTCCCAGTAACATCCCCAGTAACCTTCCCGTAACATCCCCAGTAACCTCTCAGTAACCTCCCAGTAACATCCCCAGTAACCTCTCAGTAACCTCCCAGTTACATCCCCAGTAACCTCCAAGTAAGCTCACAGTAACACCCCCAGTAACCTCCCAGTAACATCCTCAGTAAACTCCCAGTAACCATCCAGTAACATCCCCAGTAACCTCCATTAACATCCCAGTAACATCCCAGTGACCTCCCAGTATATCCACCAGCAGCTTTACCAGTAACATCCCCAGTAACCTTCCCGTAACATCCCCAGTAACCTCCCAGTAACCTCCGAGTAACCTCCCCAGTAACCTCCATTAACATCCCAGTAACATCCCAGTGACCTCCCAGTATATCCACCAGCAGCTTTACCAGTAACATCCTCAATAACCTCCCAGTAGCTTCAGCCAGGTCCAGTTCAGACAGACCGATCAGAACCACCCCGGGACCCATTGGGCCTGCATCATCACAGAGGAGCAAGTCCCAGGGGTTAGAGCTAGAACTGGACCCTGACCAGAACCAGAACTTCTCTATGGTTCTGAGTCTGTAGGTCCAAGAACAGGAACCAAACCGAGGGTTTCGGCTGTTTTTAGATCCCACCCACCCTGAGCATAAAGGTGTGAAAATCAAACACCTGTTGGCTGAAATGTCAGGCTACAGCGGGTCTCTGCAGAACCACAACAAAACCTTGTTTACATGAAACAGGCAGAACCATTCTGGTCATTTTAGGCTGGTTCTGGTCTTTAGTTCTGTTTCTGGTTCTGGTCTTTATTTGTGTTTCAGGTTCTGGTCTCTGTTCTGTTTCTGGTTCTGGTCTTTAGTTCTGTTTCTGGTTCTGGTCTCTGTTCTGGTTCTGGTCTTTAGTTCTGTTTCAGGTTCTGGTTTTTATTCTGTTTCTGGTTCTGGTCTTTGTTCTGTTTCAGGCGCTGGTTCTGTACGACTTCACAGCAGAACCGGGGAACAATGAGCTGTCTGTCAGAGAGGGAGAGACGGTGACTGTTATCGACCAGGTAATCTGATTACTTCCATGGATACTCTGATTACTGGCAGGAATACTCTGAGTACTGACAGGAATACTCTGATTACTGGCAGGAATACTCTGATTACTTCCATTGATACTCTGATTACTGGCAGGAATACTCTGAGTACTGACAGGAATACTCTGATTACTGGCAGGAATACTCTGATTACTTCCATTGATACTCTGATTACTGGCAGGAATACTCTGAGTACTGACAGGAATACTCTGATTACTGGCAGGAATACTCTGAGTACTGACTCAGAACTAAGTGGTTTCTGTTGCGCAGGCTGTGGGAGGAGGCTGGATTGCAGCTCAGAACTCGAGCGGACGGACCGGACTGGTACCTGAGGGCTACTTACAGGTGAGGAAGGAGCTCCTCCTCCTCACCATCATCATCATGGTTAGGGCACCTCAGATCATTTCACTTACACTGATCATGTCCCAGATTGTTGGAGGAGGCAGCCATACCTTGTCTGGGGGCGGGGCTTATGCCAGGAGCAGTGAGGGATGGGGCAGCCAAGCCCAGAACCAGTCCCCTCCAGGTAAAAGACCCCGAGTACTTTAGCTACATAGTTAATGTTGGCTACATAACTGTTAGGAAATAAAAACTGCTCTTCAAAAGGTGGCGAGGAAGATGATGGTGAGTGGGATGATGACTGGGATGACCAGTCAGTTACCAGTTACCATGGAAACGGTCACACAGATGAGGAGACAGGGACTGCAGGACGGAGTACCCAGGGACACTCCGTCAAGATCGCTCTTAACAAGTAACTGCTTCTCCAAAACACGAAAATTACTGCTGCACTTCCTGTACCAGTATAGTTCCCAGCAGAACCCAGTATGGTTCCCTACAGAACCCAGTATAGTTCCCAGCAGAACCCAGTATAGTTCCCAGCAGAACCCAGTATAGTTCCCAGCAGAACCCAGTATAGTTTCCAGCAGAACCCAGTATAGATCCCAGCAGAACCCAGTATAGTTCCCAGCAGAACCCAGTATAGTTCCCAGCCGAACCCAGTATAGTTCCCAGCAGAACCCAGTATGGGTCCCAGCAGAACCCAGTATGGGTCCCAGCAGAACCCAGTATGGTTCCCTACAGAACCCAATATAGTTTCCAGCAGAACCCAGTATAGTTCCCAGCAGAACCCAGCATAGTTTCCAGCAGAACCCAGTATAGTTCCCAGCAGAACCCAGTATAGTTCCCAGCAGAACCCAGTATAGTTCCCAGCAGAACCCAGTATAGTTCCCAGCAGAACCCAGTATGGGTCCCAGCAGAACCCAGTATGGGTCCCAGCAGAACCCAGTATGGTTCCCTACAGAACCCAATATAGTTTCCAGCAGAACCCAGTATAGTTCCCAGCAGAACCCAGCATAGTTTCCAGCAGAACCCAGTATAGTTCCCAGCAGAACCCAGTATAGTTCCCAGCCGAACCCAGTATAGTTCCCAGCAGAACCCAGTATAGTTCCCTACAGAACCCAGTATAGTTCCCAGCAGAACCCAGTATAGTTCCCAGTAGAACCCAGTATTTTTCCCAGTAGAATCCAGTATAATTCCCAATTGTATTACGTATAGTTCACAGTAGAATCCAGTATAATTCCCAATTGTATTATGTATAGTTCCCAGTAGAATCCAGTATAGTTTCCAGTAGAACCCAGTGTGCTGCTATGTCCACAGGTTCCCATTCTCCAAAGGTCCAAATCCAGAAGTCTTCCTATTGGCCAGTCCACCAGCTAACAGCAGAGACATCCTTCCTGTTTATGTGAGCCATCGTTCCTGATTGGTCATGCTCAGGGAACCCTGTGTTCTCCATTCTGATTGGCTGTTTTTTTTAGATGGGAGAGGTGGGACCGGTCTGGCTCTATCCTACGTCTCCTTTGGACTGCGTCATCGCTGATCCCAAGAAGGAGTCCAAACTCTATGGTCTGAAGAGCTTCATCGAGTACCAGATCACTCCCAATGTGAGCCCACCATCTCTGCTTCGCGCTAACCTGACAGCCATCAGATGTGGAACTCTGGTCCTCGGGAACTCTGGACCTGCTCCCACCCAATCTGTCTGAGGATTGGAGGGAGGTTTGGAAGAACCCTCTGAGCTAATTGGACAAAGCGACCCCTAGAGCTAACCTTAGGCCGTCTGCATCGGCTGGGCTAATGTTAGCTCCTCTGCATCGGCTGGGGCGAATGTTAGCCCCGGCCGCCGCAGACGGGCTAACGTTCGGCCGTCTGCAGTGGCTGGGGCTAACGTTAGCTCGTCTGCTACGGCTGGGGCTAAAGTTAGCCCGTCTGCAGTGGCCGGGGCTAACATTAGCCCGTCTGCAGTGGCTGGGGCTAACATTAGCCCGTCTGCAGTGGCCGGGGCTAACATTAGTCCGTCTGCAGTGGCCGGGGCTAACATTAGCCTGTCTGCAGTGGCCGGGGCTAACATTAGCTCGTCTGCAGTGGCCGGGGCTAACATTAGCCCGTCTGCAGTGGCCGGGGCTAACATTAGCCCGTCTGCAGTGGCCGGGGCTAACATTAGCCCGTCTGCAGTGGCCGGGGCTAACATTAGCTCGTCTGCAGTGGCCGGGGCTAACATTAGCCCGTCTGCAGTGGCCGGGGCTAACATTAGCCTGTCTGCAGTGGCCGGGGCTAACATTAGCTCGTCTGCAGTGGCCGGGGCTAACATTAGCACGTCTGCAGTGGCCGGGGCTAACATTAGTCCATCTGCAGTGGCCGGGGCTAACATTAGCCCGTCTGCAGTGGCCGGGGCTAACATTAGCCCGTCTGCAGTGGCCGGGGCTAACATTAGTCCATCTGCAGTGGCCGGGGCTAACATTAGCCCGTCTGCAGTGGCCGGGGCTAACATTAGCCCGTCTGCAGTGGCCGGGGCTAACATTAGCCCATCTGCAGTGGCCGGGGCTAACATTAGCCCGTCTGCAGTGGCCGGGGCTAACATTAGCCCGTCTGCAGTGGCCGGGGCTAACATTAGCCCGTCTGCAGTGGCCGGGGCTAACATTAGTCCATCTGCAGTGGCCGGGGCTAACATTAGCCCATCTGCAGTGGCCGGGGCTAACATTAGCCCGTCTGCAGTGGCCGGGGCTAACATTAGCCCGTCTGCAGTGGCCGGGGCTAACATTAGCCCGTCTGCAGTGGCCGGGGCTAACATTAGCCCGTCTGCAGTGGCCGGGGCTAACATTAGTCCATCTGCAGTGGCCGGGGCTAACATTAGCCCATCTGCAGTGGCCGGGGCTAACATTAGCCCATCTGCAGTGGCCGGGGCTAACATTAGCCCATCTGCAGTGGCCGGGGCTAACATTAGTCCGTCTGCAGTGGCCGGGGCTAACATTAGTCCATCTGCAGTGGCCGGGGCTAACATTAGTCCATCTGCAGTGGCCAGGGCTAACATTAGTCCATCTGCAGTGGCCGGGGCTAACATTAGCCCATCTGCAGTGGCCGGGGCTAACATTAGCCCATCTGCAGTGGCCGGGGCTAACATTAGCCCATCTGCAGTGGCCGGGGCTAACATTAGTCCGTCTGCAGTGGCCGGGGCTAACATTAGTCCGTCTGCAGTGGCCGGGGCTAACATTAGTCCGTCTGCAGTGGCCGGGGCTAACATTAGTCCGTCTGCAGTGGCCGGGGCTAACATTAGTCCGTCTGCAGTGGCCGGGGCTAACATTAGTCCATCTGCAGTGGCCGGGGCTAACATTAGCCCGTCTGCAGTGGCCGGGGCTAACATTAGCCCATCTGCAGTGGCCGGGGCTAACATTAGCCCGTCTGCAGCTGCCGGGGCTAACATTAGCCCGTCTGCAGTGGCCGGGGCTGTAGATTCTGTTAGCAGCAGCTACACTACGTTCTCCTGTGCCGCCATGTTTGTTGTGGTTTTACTTCGGGGTCGGCAGCTCCTGCTTTCATCACAGCGTTATTTCCCGCCCTAAACCATAACACTGCAACATGATTGGCTGAGCCGGACTCGATTTGAGTGGCAGCAGAATAAGATGGATTCCTCCTGCAGTGAAGCTCAGTACACTGTAGTACTCTGAATTAGTAGTATAGAATGATAGTACTGCTGCTGTCCTGAGTATTTGGTCCATCCTGCCATAGTAGTCTGTAGTAGTCTGTAGTAGTCTGTAGTAGTCTGTAGTAGTCTATAGTAGTCTGTAGTAGTCTGTAGTAGTCTATAGTAGTCTGTAGTAGTCTATAGTAGTCTGTAGTAGTCTGTAGTAGTCTGTAGTAGTCTGTGATTTTCAGTACTATCTGTGTTGTTATTTATCCAGTAGAGGTGTGCAGGAGCATGTAGTCCTGTTTGCTAATGTGTAGTATTCGCTGACTGTGTGTACTACTGTGTTGTAGTATTGTTGTAGTATTTTTTAGTAGTAGTTCTCACAGCAGTGACCTCCTCCCTCAGACCACCAACAGACCTGTCAATCACCGCTACAAGCATTTTGATTGGCTGTATGAGCGTCTGCTGGAGAAGTTCGGCTCCCTGCTGCCAATCCCCTCTCTGCCTGACAAACAGGTGACAGGTGAGCTGTCGCCATGGCTACCTGCTTTAGCTGTGCCCCCACCCCCCCCTCTGACTGTCAGGTTTCTGCTGGTTTCTCAGGCAGGTTTGACGAGGACTTCATCCGGATCAGGATGGAGCGCCTGCAGGCCTGGATGACCCGCATGTGTCGCCACCCGGTGGTCTCTCAGAGCGAGGTCTTCCAGCTCTTCCTGACATATAAGGATGAGCGGGTGGGTGGTGCTGCCCCCTGGAGGTGGGGTCTGCTATGACGTCTTTGTTCTGATGAGCTTTGGATTTTTCAGGACTGGAAGTCTGGGAAGAGGAGAGCGGAGAAAGACGAGGCTGTGGGTCCCATCATGTTCAGTCTGGTCCAACCAGAGGCTGCAGAGCTGGATGCTGCTCAGGTGTAGGTCACCTGTCCACTCTGCCATCGCCGTGTCTACGTCTTCTACAGGTGTTCACCTCTGGTTTTGTTGCTAGGGAACAGACGTGTGAGCTCTACAGCCGCTTCACCCGATCCATGGAAGATGGAGTCAGAGATCTGCTGAACGTTGGACAGACACACTGGAAGCGCTGCACTGGACGTGAGTATAAGTGCTGCACCATCACCTCCACCCGCTGCACCATCACCTCCACCCGCTGCACCATCAGCTCCACCCGCTGCACCATCAGCTCCACCCGCTGCACCATCACCTACACCCACTGCACCATCACCTCCACCCGCTGCACCATCAACTCCACCCGCTGCACCATCACCTCCACCTCCTAATACACCATCACCTCCACCCGCTGCACCATCAGCTCCACCTGCTGCACCATCACCTCCACCCACTGCACCATCAACTCCACCCACTGCACCATCACCTCCACCCGCTGCACCATCAACTCCACCCGCTGCACCATCACCTCCACCTCCTAATACACCATCACCTCCACCCGCTGCACCATCAGCTCCACCTGCTGCACCATCACCTCCACCCGCTGCACCATCAACTCCACCCGCTGCACCATCACCTCCACCTCCTAATACACCATCACCTCCACCCGCTGCACCATCACCTACATCCACTGCACCATCACCTCCACCTGCTGCACCATCACCTCCACCCACTGCACCATCACCTCCACCTGCTGCACCATCACCTCCACCCACTGCACCATCACCTCCACCCACTGCACCATCACCTACATCCACTGCACCATCACCTCCACCTGCTGCACCATCACCTCCACCCACTGCACCATCACCTCCACCTGCTGCACCATCACCTCCACCCACTGCACCATCACCTCCACCTGCTGCACCATCACCTCCACCCACTGCACCATCACCTCCACCCACTGCACCATCACCTACATCCACTGCACCATCACCTCCACCTGCTGCACCATCACCTCCACCCACTGCACCATCACCTCCACCTGCTGCACCCTGACCTCCACCCGCTGCACCATCACCTCCACCCGCTGCACCATCACCTCCACCCACTGCACCATCACCTCCACCCGCTGCACCATCACCTCCACCCGCTGCACCATCACCTCCACCTCCTAATACACCATCACCTCCACCCGCTGCACCCTGACCTCCACCCGCTGCACCATCACCTCCACCCGCTGCACCATCACCTCCACCTCCTAATACACCATCACCTCCACCCGCTGCACCATCTCCTCCACCCGCTGCACCATCAGCTCCACCCGCTGCACCATCACCTCCACCCACTGCACCATCACCTCCACCTCCTAATACACCATCACCTCCACCCGCTGCACCATCACATCCACCCGCTGCACCATCACATCCACCCGCTGCACCATCACCTCCACCCGCTGCACCATCAGCTCCACCCGCTGCACCATCACCTCCACCCACTGCACCATCACCTCCACCCGCTGCACCATCAACTCCACCCGCTGCACCATCACCTCCACCTCCTAATACACCATCACCTCCACCCGCTGCACCATCACATCCACCCGCTGCACCATCACCTCCACCCGCTGCACCATCAACTCCACCCGCTGCACCATCAACTCCACCTCCTAATACACCATCACCTCCACCCGCTGCACCATCAACTCCACCTCCTAATACACCATCACCTCCACCCACTGCACCATCACCTCCACCTGCTGCACCCTGACCTCCACCCGCTGCACCATCACATCCACCTGCTGCACCCTGACCTCCACCTGCTGCACCATCACCTCCACCTGCTACACCATCACCTCCACCTGCTGCACCCTGACCTCCACCCGCTGCACCATCACCTCCACCTCCTAATACACCATCACATCCACCCGCTGCACCATCACCTCCACCTGCTGCACCCTGACCTCCACCCGCTGCACCATCACATCCACCTGCTGCACCCTGACCTCCACCTGCTGCACCATCACCTCCACCTGCTACACCATCACCTCCACCTGCTGCACCCTGACCTCCACCTGCTACACCATCACCTCCACCTGCTGCACCCTGACCTCCACCTGCTACACCACCACCTCCACCTGCTACACCACCACCTCCACCTGCTGCACCCTGACCTCCACCTGCTGCACCCTGACCTCCACCTGCTACACCACCACCTCCACCTGCTACACCACCACCTCCACCTGCTGCACCCTGACCTCCACCTGCTGCACCCTGACCTCCACCTGCTACACCACCACCTCCACCTGCTGCACCCTGACCTCCACCTGCTGCACCCTGACCTCCACCTGCTAATACACCTTGACCTCCACCCGCTGCACCATCACATCCACCTGCTACACCATCACCTCCACCTGCTGCACCCTGACCTCCACCTGCTACACCATCACCTCCACCTGCTGCACCCTGACCTCCACCTGCTACACCACCACCTCCACCTGCTGCACCCTGACCTCCACCTGCTGCACCCTGACCTCCACCTGCTAATACACCTTGACCTCCACCTGCTACACCATCACCTCCACCTGCTGCACCCTGACCTCCACCTGCTACACCATCACCTCCACCTGCTGCACCCTGACCTCCACCTGCTAATACACCTTGACCTCCATCTGCTGCACCATCACCTCCACCTGCTGCACCCTGACCTCCACCTGCTGCACCCTGACCTCCACCTGCTAATACACCTTGACCTCCACCTGCTGCACCCTGACCTCCACCTGCTGCACCATCACCTCCACCCACTGCACCATCACCTCCACCTGCTAATACACCTTGACCTCCATCCGCTGCACCCTGACCCCCTGCTTTAGTCTGATTGGCTGCTTATTCTGACCGTGTGAACTTAAGGTGCCATTTAAGGTGGAGCAGGAGCTCCATTCTTCCACACTAACGGTTCTAGATCATCTTTGAAGGTGAAGCAGGTGTGGAACCCTGGTTCTCCATCGGTTCCTCACCCGCCTCCCTCTGGTCTGTGTGATGCAGCTCTGCCTAAAGAGTACGAGCGGATCGGCCGAGCCTTCAGTAACCTCTCCACCGTTTTCGCCACCAGCAGGTATCCAGGTGAGGCCACCAACAGGTTAACTGCGGTGCCTTCAGGGACAATTGGACGTTTAACTTGATTCATAGGAAGTGTTTGTGCTGCAGGAGAGGAGACACTGACCAACGCGCTGACAGTGGCTGGAAAAACCTATGAGGAGATCGCTCAGATCGTCGCAGAGCAGGTAGACCCCCCCACACTAACAATCACATTTTGCTATCCTTGTGGGGACTCTCCATCATTTCTAACCCGTTTCTATAGCCTAACATTAGTCCCTATCCTAACATCTAACCCTGAAACCCCCCATGGGTCCCTGCAATGTGCTATGATTCAATGGAAATGGTCCTCACACTGTCAGAAAAACACAGAAACACACACAGCCTCTAAAGCGATTCAATGTTTTCAGCCTCAGAAGGATCTTCACTTCCTGCTGGAGACCAACAGCGAGTATAAAGGCCTGTTGGGATGTTTCCCGGAGATACTCACTGTACACAAGGTACTTCTCTCATACTACTACTAATACTGCTGTCGTACTACTACTGACTACTACTACTGTCGTACTGTAAGGTACTACTGTAGTATTACACTGTAGCTGTGAACACAGGGTGTCTGTGGGGCTACAGTTCGTTATCTTTAAGGCCCTGAAGGCTGGAGCTGATCAGTCCTAATCTACAGATTGTATTTCTACATATAGATCTATGCTTTTTGTTCTATAGATCTTTCATCCTGAGGTTTTCCTCCTGCAGCGTTCAGGTTATTCAGTCTAAAGTTGGACCTGACGTGTCAACACAGCCGCCATCTTGGATGGGTCTCCTGCAGTTTTCAGCCGATGATAAACAGCAGAGAAGTGATGATGATGATGATGTAGATGATGAATGACTCAGATGCTGTTTGATCCTCTGCAGCAGACGTGTTTACAGGAAAATGTCCAATAAAAGTTTATTAGAAACTGTTCAGCTCCTCTTCCTGCCGTTTTAATGTTTTAATTTCAGGTTTAGAGTTGATTTTAATCCTAAACTCATCCCTCATGTTGGATGTTTTCCTCCAGGTTTAAAAAACGAAATGATTAAACTATTGTTGAAAAACAGCAATCAGTAAGATTCTGGAAAAAGTTGTTCAGACATGCCTGTAATCTATGTAATGGGTTAGCTTCATCTGGATGATAGACAGATATAGCTGGGTATCATCAGCGTAACAGTGGAAATTAATCCCATGCTGTCTAATAACTCTACCGATTGGGAGCATGTATAAAGTAAAGAGAATTGGTCCTAGCACTGATCCCTGTGGTACTCCACAGGTAACCTTTGAGCATGTTGAAGATCTATCATTAACATGAACAAACTGAATTCGATCAGATAGATCAGATTTAAACCAGTCTAGTGCTGTTCCTTTAATTCCAACAAAATATTCAAGTCTTTCTAAAAGAATATTATGATCAACTGGATCAAATGATGAGTGACAGCTCAGGTGCTCGGATACCTGCGGGGGAAGATGGAGGTCAGGAGGACAGACAGGCGTCCAGATTTATCAGCATGATGTCACAGATGGTCAAACCCTTTCAAGCACTTCAACATTTACAGCCATTAGCTCCTCTGCTAGCAGAGACCTATTCAAGATGGTGCAGAGCAGTGGGCGGAGCCTGAGCGTGCTCTGTGTGCAGGCTGCAGCAGAGAAGGTGAAGGAGGCGGACCGCCTGGTTTCTGCAGGAAGGATCAGCAGCGGCGACAGGAAGCTGATGAACCAGCGGCTCAGCTGCATGAGCTACTCTCTGCAGGGTAACTGGAGCGCACGCCGCTATCACACTGAGCGCGCTCGCACTCTAACGCCTCACTTCCTGTCTCCTCCAGCTGAGATGAACCATTTCCATAGCAACCGGATCTACGACTACAACCGAGTGCTGAAGTTCTACCTGGAGCAACAGGTGACCTTCTACCAACAGGTACGGTGATGGGAGGGGCAGGGAGCCGGCTGACCTGTGACATCACTTCCTGTGTGCTCTCTGATTGGACAGATTACAGACAAGCTGAGAGAAGCTCTGAATCATTTCGCCACCCTGTGAGGATGGAGCCTGGTGATGTCATCGTCTATTAACTGTCTCAGCCAATAAAAGCCTTCGAAGCGGTTTGACTCAATAAAAGACTTGAAGTTTTCCTAACAAAATAAAAGCCTCGAAGTTTTCCTAACAAAATAAAAGCCTTGAAGTTTTCCTAACAAAATAAAAGCCTTGATGCTGTTACTGGGTGTGATAGGGACGTCTACCTGCTTCTGCTGATTGAATCTACCAATAAAATGTCTACCTCCTCTCTGTGTCCTCAATGTCCTCTTCATTGTCCCGGCGGGGGACGGTTCTCCATGTTCAGAACATCTGGTCCCACCAGCAGAGCTTCATCAACACTCATCTCTATTCGCTGGATTGCTGGTCGCCTGGTGGTAATACTGGGTTATAGTGAAGCCATCAGCCACCATATTGGTACTCCCTAGTTAGACCAGTTGCAAAGTAAACAATCTGCGCTGCAGCATCGAACAACCATGTTCTCATTTTCAGGGACTTAAGACTTTTAAAATAAAGATAAATTCATCAGTTTGACACAGACTGGCTGTTTATTAGCATCAGTAGATTAACTTTAACTTAGAATAAAATAAATCGGCTCATCACATGCAGAGTCATTATGACGTCTATAAATCATTTCATATTTTATACAGGAGGGGGGGTAAGGAGGATTTAGAGAAGCCAGTAAACCTAACAGTCATGTTTTTAGACTGTGGGAGGAAGCAGGAGTACCCAGAGAGAACCCACGCATGCTCAGGGAGAACATGCAGAAAGACCCGGGCCGGGAATTGAACCCCAAACCTTCTGCTGCAAGGCAGCAGTGCTACCCATTTAGCAGCCCTAACATTTATGTTTTGGTCGCAGGAACATTAAATATCTGTGAGATCAAAGCAGCGCTGAACCAGCGGCTCTTTGATCTCAGGAATGAACCAATCATCCAGGAAAGGATCTGATGTCGAAGGAGCGGCTTCACTGAACCATCCTGAAGCCCCGCCCCCCCCACCGGAAGCTCCTCCTCCTCCATCCGTGTGCAGGACCTGCAGGCTCTGCATGCTGGGAGAACCGCACTGGACCGAACCGAACCTGTAAGTCTGCGCCGTTTCTAGCTTTTTAACTGCTGCAGGTGGAGCGGATCAGAACACCTGGAGGGTTCTGACCCACAAGCCGGTCCTGCAGGACGGTGCGTGGGTCTGGGCTCAGAGTTTCTGAGCAGAACCGAAGCTGGTGATGGGTTTAATGTTCTCCGGGTTAGAAACATGTTCTGGATGAAGGTGAAGCGCTTAGAAGATGCAGAACGGCTAAAAAAGGCGGATTTCTGAATGGAGTCTGGTGCTGCGTTCAGGTAACATGGGTCTCAGTCTGTCTGATGCTTGATTCATGGACTGAATCCAGAGCAGGTTCTGTTCTGAGCATCCGGACCTGGGTGGGCTGACGTCACAGAGACCTCCTCTGTGACCTTTGCCCTCTGCCCCCCTGGGGGTCTTCTTCTGTCCTTTTGATCCAGCAGCTCCTTTAACTGCAGCAATAAAACTTTTATGTTGAAGTTCAGCCCAAAGCCTCCTGCTGGCTGCAGTGGACCCGGAACGGGTCGGTTCTACAGAACCTTTCAGGGGTCGGAGACATTAATGGGCGGCAAGATCAAAGCGAATCATTGAAACAAGAAGATTATTAAAAAGATCAAAGGGTCAAAAAAATAGCCGGGTCAGGACAAAGACGGGTCTGAACGGTTCTAGTCTGGATTTAATCTAGTTCAGGCAGTTTATTCCAGATTAGTGAAGCAGAAAATTCAAATTAGGATTTAAGAATATTACCACCAAACAAAACAGAACCAGTTTAACCAGCTGGTTCTGTTTCCTGGAACTGAGGTCCAGAGATCTGAAACCAGGGTATAGGGTCACTTTATAGATCCAGTTCAACCAGATCATCCAGTCAGATTGATTTAAAGTTTTCTATCTAAGGAAAACCAGCTGATTGCATCGACTCATTGACTCTTCAGCAATCCCTCACACTAAGCATGCTTGTAGCGACAGTGGAGAGGAAAAACTCCCTTTGAACAGGAAGAACAAAGATGGCCGACCCATTTTTCGGTGCCGTTGACTATCAGAGTATCCTGTTAAAGAACCTTCTGGATGCAGAAGCAAACCCGTCCTGGTTGGCTGAACTCTGACCCTCCGGACATTCCATCACATTGTAATTATCGCCATAGCAACCGGGGGTTAGAACCTCCCAGTCAGGATCAGTTTGGTCAGATTATTGAGAACTTATCAGAAGGTTCTCCTCAGTAGCTTCATCTGGTCTCTCCCTGATTGGCTGTGACTCCATCCTGGAGAGAAATATCAGCTGATAGATTAGAGATTCTAGATGTTGGAGCTTTTTCAGTGTTTGGTCTTGTTTCTCTGCTGTAGATCTGGGCTCAGCTTCTACTGAGACTAAGTGGATTTTCTGTCTTTCTGAAATGAAAACTGGATCTTTCTTTCCCAGTCAGATCCACCGGTGGAGCTAGCTTAGCTAGCTTTGCTAACATAGAAAGTGTTTATAGATCACAGCTTCTATGTTCCTTTTCTATGTCTATGTTTTCATAGAAGTTCTGACCCAATCAGGATGTTCTCTTTGGTTCTGGAAACTGAATCTGATGAAATGTCCTAAATTAAACAGAATCGTGATCAGAACTGAACCAGAACCAGAACCAGGTTCTGGTTCAGTTCTGGTTCTGACCCGTCTCTCCTGTCTTGCAGCTGGACATCATGAGTCTGGGCGGCACTGACCTCTCTGAGCTGCTGGTTCTGTGGGAGGAGCTTAACCAGACCTCCAACCAGTCTCAGGTGGAGCTGGTGGTGTGTTCGGGTGCCGTCGGACACGCCGCTCTCCTCCACGTTCTGTCAGTCTTCTACATCTTCATCTTCCTGGCTGGTCTGGCCTCCAACGTCCTGATGATCTGGGTGAGCCTGCGGCGCGGCGGCGCCCGGTCCGAGTCACGGCCGTACCTGCTGAACCTGGCGGCGGCGGACCTGTGCGTGGTTCTGACCCTGCCCTTCTGGGTGGCGTCTCTGCTGCAATGCGGGCTCTGGCCGTTCGGGGCGGCGCTCTGTAAGGCGACCCATCTGGTGTTCGGCGCCGGCCTGCTCAGCAGCATCCTCTTCCTCGCCTGCCTCGGCGTGGACGCCTACCTGTCCGTCACGCTGCTCGCCGGCGCCCCCAGCGGCCGCAGCAGGAAGCTGATGCGGCGGCTGAGCTGTGCGTTGCTCTGGCTCCTGGCGTTGGCGGCCTCCATCCCTGAAGCCTACTTCCTGCAGGCGGTGCGGTCCCCCCACCGTGGCGGCGCCGTGTGTCGACCCGTCTTCCCGTCGGAGAACCCCAGGGACGGGATGGTGGGGGTCCAGGTGAGCTTTCTGGTGCTGGGCTTCGTCGTCCCCGCCCCCATTATCACCGTCTCCTACCTCCTGCTGGCGGCGGGCCTCCCTCCGGGCTCGGATCAGACGCGGCGCCTCATCCGGTCCTACGTGGTGGCGTTGGCGGCGTGCTGGCTGCCGTTCCACACCGTCCTGCTGCTGGACACCCTGGCGCTGCTGGACGCGCTGTCCTTCAGCTGTCGGCTGGAGAGCTTCCTGTTGGCGGCGCTGCCGCTCACGCAGTGCTGCTCGCTGCTGCACTGCGTCCTCAACCCCGTCCTCTACTGCTTCCTGCACAGGAGCCGCCGCCATGACCTCATGGAAGCCTTCGTCTTCCAGTACTCTACCAGAACCGGCCGGTCCGATCCGCTCTGCAGGACAGCGCTGGAGCAGATCTATGAACCCAGGTCGTTTTGGACCTTCTGGTTCTGATGGCTGTGATCCGGAACCAGGAGGTCCAGCGTCAGGAACACCAGAAACTGGATGAAACTGGACTTCACTGAGATGAAGATGTTTCGCCGCCGATCCGGGAGTCTGTGTCCGGCTGCCTCCATTTTAATTCTGTTGGTGGTTTCCACCATCTGGACATCTGAAGGTCAGAGAACCCGACAGAGATCCAGAACAGACCTCAAGGTTCTGCAGAACCGGTCCAGGTCCGGTTTGTTTGGGTTCTGCTGTCCTTTATCTGGTGACCAATCCATATTTTAACCACTTTAGATTCTGTTCACATTTCAGCCTTTTTAACTTGAAATGTCGGATATTTAATGCATGGAAGACCTTCCCTGATTAGAGAACATCATTAAATTCATCAGAATGTAACGAAAATGTTTCATTTTCTGTTGAATGTGAGAGAAATGTCCTTAAAACAGAAAGAAGTAAAAAGATTGGCGCTTTAATCCACTGAACAATAAAATAAATGCTTCTTTCCCCTCGTGAATGGTCAGCCATTTTTCTTTTTAACAGTGAGAAGGAACCAGGAAAAGATTCCCGGATCCAAACATGTGTCCTCTATAATATAACCATATGTCCCCATATGTCCTCTATATAACCATATGTCCACATTTGTCCTCTAAACTACCCTTTTTGTCCCCATATGTCCTCTTCCCTCCTCCGTTGAACATTGAAGCTCCTCTGTGATGTCATAGTGTTCTCTGTAACCTCTAAGGTAAAGACGCTGAGGTTCTGCTCATCAGCAGGATGAACTAAAATGGGACAATAACAGATAATAACAGATCCTGGTCTTTCAGCAGACCCTGGTTCTGGTTCTGGTGTCTCTACGGAGGTGGCTTAGGGGTTCCAGTCCTGAACCAGTGATAGGCTGCAGCACAAAGCTGGTGGGAGAAGACAGGAGGCCTCACTCTGACTCAGAAACAGATATTATCAGCAGGACAGGTGAGGCCACCTGTAAGAAAGTCTGCTGACCTGAAGATCAGAGTTTAAACTCATCTAAAGGAACAGCTAACAGTTGTTACCGTGGCAACCAGAAACCCTGCTGTGAGAGAGCTGTGGGGTCTGTCCTCTCTGGATGCCCTCTGTGGTTAATTATGGGGCCTCATTCTGCTTCGTATTCATGGCAACCGCTCACTGCGTGAATGAAAGGGAAGGACAGGAAACCCTGGAGACTATTCTGCTGCTGACAGATCCTTAAATTATCTGGTCCATCAGAAATCCTACAGCTGTAGAAGACCCTGAAGGCATCATGCTGTGGGGCCTGCAGGAAAACCCACAGCTCAATCCCAAAGCTCCCCTAACACTTCCCCTAATCCTCCGTCTGAGCGTTTCCCGGAGGGTCTTCCATATTAAGGGCCGTCCCAAACCACATAGTGTGTAGGGCTAGTGGACATAAAATAGAGGCGGAGTCTGATCGTCCGCCCTAAGCCCCAAATCCCTCCACTGCGCAGTGCCTGCGCCATCTTTGTCATTTATCGCTGCTGTCGGGTAGCGACAGCCGTAGACGACAGCAAGCCGCTGTGATAGAGTACCCCAGAATGCATTCTAGGAGATATCTGTTCGCCTAGCGACCATGGGTGATCACGACTTTTCAAGGTGCATTATGGGAAAATTTGGGTGCACCTCTTTTTCATCCTCTAGACATTCGGACACTCATTTGTAACGGCGTAATCACTGCATCCGGACACTCATTTGTAACGGCGTAATCACTGCATTCGGACACTCATTTGTAACGGCGTAATCACTGCATTCGGACGCTCATTTGTAACGGCGTAATCACTGCATTCGGACACTCATTTGTAACGGCGTAATCACTGCATTCGGACTCTCATTTCTAACGGCGTAATCACTGCATTCGGACACTCATTTGTAACGGCGTAATCACTGCATTCGGACACTCATTTGTAACGGCGTAATCACTGCATCCGGACACTCATTTGTAACGGCGTAATCACTGCATTCGGACACTCATTTGTAACGGCGTAATCACTGCATTCGGACGCTCATTTGTAACGGCGTAATCACAGCATTCGGACACTCATTTGTAACAGCGTAATCACTGCATTCGGACACTCATTTGTAACGGCGTAATCACTGCATTCGGACACTCATTTGTAACGGCGTAATCACTGCATTCGGACACTCATTTGTAACGGCGTAATCACTGCATCCGGACACTCATTTGTAACGGCGTAATCACTGCATTCGGACACTCATTTGTAACGGCGTAATCACTGCATTCGGACTCTCATTTGTAACGGCGTAATCACTGCATTCGGACACTCATTTGTAACGGCGTAATCACTGCATTCGGACTCTCATTTCTAACGGCGTAATCACTGCATTCGGACACTCATTTGTAACGGCGTAATCACAGCATTCGGACACTCATTTGTAACAGCGTAATCACTGCATTCGGACACTCATTTGTAACGGCGTAATCACTGCATTCGGACACTCATTTGTAACGGCGTAATCACTGCATTCGGACTCTCATTTGTAACGGCGTAATCACTGCATTCGGACACTCATTTGTAACGGCGTAATCACTGCATTCGGACTCTCATTTGTAACGGCGTAATCACTGCATTCGGACACTCATTTGTAACGGCGTAATCACAGCATTCGGACACTCATTTGTAACAGCGTAATCACTGCATTCGGACACTCATTTGTAATGGCATTATTACTGCATTCGGACACTCATTTGTAACGGCGTAATCACTGCATTCGGACACTCATTTGTAACGGCATAATCACAGCATTCGGACACTCATTTGTAACAGCATAATCACAGCATTCGGACACTCATTTGTAACAGCGTAATCACTGCATTCGGACACTCATTTGTAACGGCGTAATCACTGCATCCGGACACTCATTTGTAACGGCGTAATCACTGCATTTGGACACTCATTTGTAACGGCGTAATCACTGCATTCGGACACTCATTTGTAACGGCGTAATCACTGCATTCGGACTCTCATTTGTAACGGCGTAATCACTGCATTCGGACACTCATTTGTAACGGCGTAATCACTGCATTCGGACTCTCATTTGTAACGGCGTAATCACTGCATTCGGACACTCATTTGTAACGGCGTAATCACAGCATTCGGACACTCATTTGTAACAGCGTAATCACTGCATTCGGACACTCATTTGTAATGGCATTATTACTGCATTCGGACACTCATTTGTAACGGCGTAATCACTGCATTCGGACACTCATTTGTAACGGCATAATCACAGCATTCGGACACTCATTTGTAACAGCATAATCACAGCATTCGGACACTCATTTGTAACAGCGTAATCACTGCATTCGGACACTCATTTGTAACGGCGTAATCACTGCATCCGGACACTCATTTGTAACGGCGTAATCACTGCATTCGGACACTCATTTGTAACGGCGTAATCACTGCATTCGGACACTCATTTGTAACGGCGTAATCACTGCATTCGGACTCTCATTTGTAACGGCGTAATCACTGCATTCGGACACTCATTTGTAACGGCGTAATCACTGCATTCGGACTCTCATTTGTAACGGCGTAATCACTGCATTCGGACACTCATTTGTAACGGCGTAATCACAGCATTCGGACACTCATTTGTAACAGCGTAATCACTGCATTCGGACACTCATTTGTGATGGCATTATTACTGCATTCGGACACTCATTTGTAACGGCGTAATCACTGCATTCGGACACTCATTTGTAACGGCATAATCACAGCATTCGGACACTCATTTGTAACAGCATAATCACAGCATTCGGACACTCATTTGTAACAGCGTAATCACTGCATTCGGACACTCATTTGTAACGGCGTAATCACTGCATTTGGATGCTCATTTGTAACGGCGTAATCACAGCATTCGGACACTCATTTGTAACAGCGTAATCACTGCATTCGGACACTCATTTGTAATGGCATTATTACTGCACTCGGACACTCATTTGTAACGGCATTATTACTGCATTCGGACACTCATTTGTAACGGCGTAATCACTGTATTCGGACACTCATTTGTAACGGCGTAATCACTGCATTCGGACACTCATTTGTAACGGCGTAATCACAGCATTCGGACACTCATTTGTAACAGCGTAATCACTGCATTCGGACACTCATTTGTAATGGCATTATTACTGCATTCGGACACTCATTTGTAACGGCGTAATCACTGCATTCGGACACTCATTTGTAACGGCATAATCACAGCATTCGGACACTCATTTGTAACAGCATAATCACAGCATTCGGACACTCATTTGTAACAGCGTAATCACTGCATTCGGACACTCATTTGTAACGGCGTAATCACTGCATTCGGACACTCATTTGTAACGGCGTAATCACTGCATTCGGACACTCATTTGTAACGGCGTAATCACTGCATTCGGACTCTCATTTGTAACGGCGTAATCACTGCATTCGGACACTCATTTGTAACGGCGTAATCACTGCATCCGGACACTCATTTGTAACGGCGTAATCACTGCATTCGGACACTCATTTGTAACGGCGTAATCACTGCATTCGGACACTCATTTGTAACGGCGTAATCACTGCATTCGGACTCTCATTTGTAACGGCGTAATCACTGCATTCGGACACTCATTTGTAACGGCGTAATCACTGCATTCGGACTCTCATTTGTAACGGCGTAATCACTGCATTCGGACACTCATTTGTAACGGCGTAATCACAGCATTCGGACACTCATTTGTAACAGCGTAATCACTGCATTCGGACACTCATTTGTAATGGCATTATTACTGCATTCGGACACTCATTTGTAACGGCGTAATCACTGCATTCGGACACTCATTTGTAACGGCATAATCACAGCATTCGGACACTCATTTGTAACAGCATAATCACAGCATTCGGACACTCATTTGTAACAGCGTAATCACTGCATTCGGACACTCATTTGTAACGGCGTAATCACTGCATCCGGACACTCATTTGTAACGGCGTAATCACTGCATTCGGACACTCATTTGTAACGGCGTAATCACTGCATTCGGACACTCATTTGTAACGGCGTAATCACTGCATTCGGACTCTCATTTGTAACGGCGTAATGACTGCATTCGGACACTCATTTGTAACGGCGTAATCACTGCATTCGGACTCTCATTTGTAACGGCGTAATCACTGCATTCGGACACTCATTTGTAACGGCGTAATCACAGCATTCGGACACTCATTTGTAACAGCGTAATCACTGCATTCGGACACTCATTTGTAATGGCATTATTACTGCATTCGGACACTCATTTGTAACGGCGTAATCACTGCATTCGGACACTCATTTGTAACGGCATAATCACAGCATTCGGACACTCATTTGTAACAGCATAATCACAGCATTCGGACACTAATTTGTAACAGCGTAATCACTGCATTCGGACACTCATTTGTAACGGCGTAATCACTGCATTTGGATGCTCATTTGTAACGGCGTAATCACAGCATTCGGACACTCATTTGTAACAGCGTAATCACTGCATTCGGACACTCATTTGTAATGGCATTATTACTGCACTCGGACACTCATTTGTAACGGCGTAATCACTGTATTCGGACACTCATTTGTAACGGCATTATTACTGCATTCGGACACTCATTTGTAACGGCGTAATCACTGTATTCGGACACTCATTTGTAACGGCGTAATCACTGTATTCGGACACTCATTTGTAACGGCGTAATCACTGTATTCGGACACTCATTTGTAACAGCGTAATCACTGCATTCGGACACTCATTTGTAACGGCGTAATCACTGCATCCGGACACTCATTTGTAACGGCGTAATCACTGCATTCGGACACTCATTTGTAACGGCGTAATCACTGCATTCGGACACTCATTTGTAACGGCGTAATCACTGCATTCGGACTCTCATTTGTAACGGCGTAATCACTGCATTCGGACACTCATTTGTAACGGCGTAATCACTGCATTCGGACTCTCATTTGTAACGGCGTAATCACTGCATTCGGACACTCATTTGTAACGGCGTAATCACAGCATTCGGACACTCATTTGTAACAGCGTAATCACTGTATTCGGACACTCATTTGTAATGGCATTATTACTGCATTCGGACACTCATTTGTAACGGCGTAATCACTGCATTCGGACACTCATTTGTAACGGCATAATCACAGCATTCGGACACTCATTTGTAACAGCATAATCACAGCATTCGGACACTCATTTGTAACAGCGTAATCACTGCATTCGGACACTCATTTGTAACGGCGTAATCACTGCATCCGGACACTCATTTGTAACGGCGTAATCACTGCATTCGGACACTCATTTGTAACGGCGTAATCACTGCATTCGGACACTCATTTGTAACGGCGTAATCACTGCATTCGGACTCTCATTTGTAACGGCGTAATCACTGCATTCGGACACTCATTTGTAACGGCGTAATCACTGCATTCGGACTCTCATTTGTAACGGCGTAATCACTGCATTCGGACACTCATTTGTAACGGCGTAATCACAGCATTCGGACACTCATTTGTAACAGCGTAATCACTGCATTCGGACACTCATTTGTAATGGCATTATTACTGCATTCGGACACTCATTTGTAACTGCGTAATCACTGCATTCGGACACTCATTTGTAACGGCATAATCACAGCATTCGGACACTCATTTGTAACAGCATAATCACAGCATTCGGACACTCATTTGTAACAGCGTAATCACTGCATTCGGACACTCATTTGTAACGGCGTAATCACTGCATTTGGATGCTCATTTGTAACGGCGTAATCACAGCATTCGGACACTCATTTGTAACAGCGTAATCACTGCATTCGGACACTCATTTGTAATGGCATTATTACTGCACTCGGACACTCATTTGTAACGGCGTAATCACTGTATTCGGACACTCATTTGTAACGGCATTATTACTGCATTCGGACACTCATTTGTAACGGCGTAATCACTGTATTCGGACACTCATTTGTAACGGCGTAATCACTGCATTCGGACACTCATTTGTAACGGCGTAATCACAGCATTCGGACACTCATTTGTAACAGCGTAATCACTGCATTCGGACACTCATTTGTAATGGCATTATTACTGCATTCGGACACTCATTTGTAACGGCGTAATCACTGCATTCGGACACTCATTTGTAACGGCATAATCACAGCATTCGGACACTCATTTGTAACAGCATAATCACAGCATTCGGACACTCATTTGTAACAGCGTAATCACTGCATTCGGACACTCATTTGTAATGGCGTAATCACTGCATCCGGACACTCATTTGTAACGGCGTAATCACTGCATTCGGACACTCATTTGTAACGGCGTAATCACTGCATTCGGACACTCATTTGTAACGGCGTAATCACTGCATTCGGACTCTCATTTGTAACGGCGTAATCACTGCATTCGGACACTCATTTGTAACGGCGTAATCACTGCATTCGGACTCTCATTTGTAACGGCGTAATCACTGCATTCGGACACTCATTTGTAACGGCGTAATCACAGCATTCGGACACTCATTTGTAACAGCGTAATCACTGCATTCGGACACTCATTTGTAATGGCATTATTACTGCATTCGGACACTCATTTGTAACGGCGTAATCACTGCATTCGGACACTCATTTGTAACGGCATAATCACAGCATTCGGACACTCATTTGTAACAGCATAATCACAGCATTCGGACACTCATTTGTAACAGCGTAATCACTGCATTCGGACACTCATTTGTAATGGCGTAATCACTGCATCCGGACACTCATTTGTAACGGCGTAATCACTGCATTCGGACACTCATTTGTAACGGCGTAATCACTGCATTCGGACACTCATTTGTAACGGCGTAATCACTGCATTCGGACTCTCATTTGTAACGGCGTAATCACTGCATTCGGACACTCATTTGTAACGGCGTAATCACTGCATTCGGACTCTCATTTGTAACGGCGTAATCACTGCATTCGGACACTCATTTGTAACGGCGTAATCACAGCATTCGGACACTCATTTGTAACAGCGTAATCACTGCATTCGGACACTCATTTGTAATGGCATTATTACTGCATTCGGAGACTCATTTGTAACGGCGTAATCACTGCATTCGGACACTCATTTGTAACGGCATAATCACAGCATTCGGACACTCATTTGTAACAGCATAATCACAGCATTCGGACACTCATTTGTAACAGCGTAATCACTGCATTCGGACACTCATTTGTAACGGCGTAATCACTGCATCCGGACACTCATTTGTAACGGCGTAATCACTGCATTCGGACACTCATTTGTAACGGCGTAATCACTGCATTCGGACACTCATTTGTAACGGCGTAATCACTGCATTCGGACTCTCATTTGTAACGGCGTAATCACTGCATTCGGACACTCATTTGTAACGGCGTAATCACTGCATTCGGACTCTCATTTGTTACGGCGTAATCACTGCATTCGGACACTCATTTGTAACGGCGTAATCACAGCATTCGGACACTCATTTGTAACAGCGTAATCACTGCATTCGGACACTCTTTGTAATGGCATTATTACTGCATTCGGACACTCATTTGTAACGGCGTAATCACTGCATTCGGACACTCATTTGTAACGGCATAATCACAGCATTCGGACACTCATTTGTAACAGCATAATCACAGCATTCGGACACTCATTTGTAACAGCGTAATCACTGCATTCGGACACTCATTTGTAACGGCGTAATCACTGCATTTGGATGCTCATTTGTAACGGCGTAATCACAGCATTCGGACACTCATTTGTAACAGCGTAATCACTGCATTCGGACACTCATTTGTAATGGCATTATTACTGCACTCGGACACTCATTTGTAACGGCGTAATCACTGTATTCGGACACTCATTTGTAACGGCATTATTACTGCATTCGGACACTCATTTGTAACGGCGTAATCACTGTATTCGGACACTCATTTGTAACGGCGTAATCACTGTATTCGGACACTCATTTGTAACGGCGTAATCACTGTATTCGGACACTCATTTGTAACGGCGTAATCACTGCATTCGGACACTCATTTGTAACAGCGTAATCACTGAATTCGGACACTCATTTGTAACAGCGTAATCACTGTATTCGGACACTCATTTGTAATGGCGTAATCACTGCATTCGGACACTCATTTGTAACGGCGTTATCACTGCATTCGGACACTCATTTGTAACGGCGTAATCACAGCATTCGGACACTCATTTGTAACGGCGTAATCACTGCATTTGGACACTCATTTGTAACGGCGTAATCACTGCATTCGGACACTCATTTGTAACGGCATTATTACTGCATTCGGACACTCATTTGTAACAGCGTAATCACTGCATTCGGACACTCATTTTTTAACGGCGTAATCACTGCATTCGGACACTCATTTGTAACGGCATTATTACTGCATTCGGACACTCATTTGTAACAGCGTAATCACTGCATTCGGACACTCATTTGTAACGGCGTAATCACTGCATTCGGACACTCATTTGTAACGGCGTAATCACAGCATTCGGACACTCATTTGTAACGGCGTAATCACAGCATTCGGACACTCATTTGTAACAGCGTAATCACTGCATTCGGACACTCATTTGTAACGGCGTAATCACTGCATTCGGACACTCATTTGTAACGGCGTAATCACTGCATCCGGACACTCATTTGTAACGGCGTAATCACTGCATTCGGACACTCATTTGTAACGGCGTAATCACTGCATTCGGACACTCATTTGTAACAGCGTAATCACTGCATCCGGACACTCATTTGTAACGGCGTAATCACTGCATTCGGACACTCATTTGTAACAGCGTAATCACTGCATCCGGACACTCATTTGTAACGGTGTAATCACTGCATCCGGACACTCATTTATAACGGCGTAATCACTGCATTCGGACACTCATTTGTAACGGCGTAATCACTGCATTCGGACACTCATTTGTAACGGCGTAATCACTGCATCCGGACACTCATTTGTAACGGTGTAATCACTGCATTCGGACACTCATTTGTAACGCCGTAATCACTGCATTCGGACACATTTGTAACGGCGTAATCACTGCATTCGGACTCAGCCAGAGAGTCTCCATCAGTGCAGGCTGGCTGGAATTTAGCTGGATTTGTAACGGCGAATTAATGTCAGAGGAAACAACTTGCTTTAAATATTAGTTCCTGTGGTTGTCTGCATCTTTTGCTATGTTTGAATCCAGCTACTGTGTCCTCTGAAGGCTAGATCCATCGGCCGATGACATCATAGCGTGGCGTCAACATCTGATCAGATTGGAAGACTCATCATTGCGCAGCCAACAAATGCATCCTTCTTTTTTTTCCATTTTGAGGAACGAGTCCGCTGTATCCTACGTAGCCTTGGGTATCCCATGATTCATTGTGAGTCCAAGCAAGCCGGCTGCTCCGCTTACAGCTGTGTCTGCAGGTCTTAAAGCTGTGTCTGCAGGTCTTACAGCCGTGTCTGTACCTGTAAGACCTTCAGACACACCTGTAAGACCTAGAGAACGCAGCTTTATGTTGGAGACTTTATTATGAAGGTAAACCGCTAATGTATCA
Source organism: Cyprinodon tularosa (assembly GCF_016077235.1). Classification (NCBI taxonomy): domain Eukaryota; kingdom Metazoa; phylum Chordata; class Actinopteri; order Cyprinodontiformes; family Cyprinodontidae; genus Cyprinodon; species Cyprinodon tularosa. The sequence continues at coordinate 236,388 of NW_024039545.1, forward strand.
AAGCCAGTGCACGCTGCAGGCTCGACGCTTACCAATTAGCCCAGTCTTATAGCTGTGCCTACAGGTCTAACAGGTATGTCTGCAGGTCTTACAGGTGTGTCTGCAAGTCTAACAGGTGTGTCTGCAGGTCTTACAGGTGTTTCTGCAGGTCTTACAGGTGTGTCTGCAGGTATAACCGGTGTGTCTGAATGTCTTACAGTTGTGTCTGCAGATCTTACAGGTGTGTCTGTAGGTCTTACAGGTGTTTCTGCAGGTCTAACAGGTGTTTCTGCAGGTCTAACAGGTGTTTCTGCAGGTCTTACAGGTGTTTCTGCAGGTCTCACAGGTGTGTCTGCAGGTCTTACAGGTGTTTCTGCAGGTCTAACAGGTGTTTCTGCAGGTCTAACAGGTGTTTCTGCAGGTCTTACAGGTGTGTCTGCAGGTCTTACAGGTGTTTCTGCAGGTCTTACAGGTGTTTCTGCAGGTCTAACAGGTGTTTCTGCAGGTCTAACAGGTGTTTCTGCAGGTCTAACAGGTGTTTCTGCAGGTCTAACAGGTGTTTCTGCAGGTCTAACAGGTGTTTCTGCAAGTCTAACAGGTGTGTCTGCAGGTCTTACAGGTGTTTCTGCAGGTCTAACAGGTGTTTCTGCAGGTCTAACAGGTGTTTCTGCTGGTCTAACAGGTGTTTCTGCAGGTCTAACAGGTGTGTCTGCAGGTCTTACAGGTGTTTCTGCAGGTCTAACAAGTGTTTCTGCAGGTCTAACAGGTGTGTCTGCAGGTCTTACAGATGTGTCTGCAGGTCTAACAGGTGTGACTGCAGGTCTAACAGGTGTTTATGCAGGTCTAACAGGTGTGTCTGCAGGTCTTACAGGTGTTTATGCAGGTCTTACTGATGTGTCTGCAGGTCTAACAGGTGTGACTGCAGGTCTAACAGGTGTGTCTGCAGGTCTAACAGATGTGTCTGCAGGTCTTACAGGTGTGTCTGTAGGTCTTACAGGTGTTTATGCAGGTCTAACAGGTGTGTCTGCAGGTCTTACAGGTGTTTCTGCAGGTCTTACTGATGTGTCTGCTGGTCTAACAAGTGTTTCTGCAGGTCTTACAGGTGTTTATGCAGGTCTTACTGATGTGTCTGCAGGTCTAACAAGTGTTTCTGCAGGTCTAACAGATGTGTCTGCAGGTCTAACAGGTGTGACTGCAGGTCTAACAGGTGTTTATGCAGGTCTAACAGGTGTGTCTGCAGGTCTTACAGGTGTTTCTGCAGGTCTTACTGATGTGTCTGCAGGTCTAACAGGTGTGACTGCAGGTCTAACAGGTGTGTCTGCAGGTCTTACAGGTGTGTCTGTAGGTCTTACAGGTGTTTCTGCAGGTCTAACAGGTGTTTCTGCTGGTCTAACAGGTGTTTCTGCAGGTCTTACAGGTGTGTCTGCAGGTCTTACAGGTGTTTCTGCAGGTCTTACAGGTGTTTCTGCAGGTCGTACAGGTGTGTCTGCAGGTCTTACAGGTGTTTCTGCAGGTCTAACAGGTGTTTCTGCAGGTCTAACAGGTGTTTCTGCAAGTCTAACAGGTGTGTCTGCAGGTCTAACAGGTGTTTCTGCAAGTCTAACAGGTGTGTCTGCAGGTCTTACAGGTGTTTCTGCAGGTCTAACAGGTGTTTCTGCAGGTCTTACAGGTGTGTCTGCATGTTTAACAGGTGTGTCTTTAGGTCTAACAGGTGTTTCTGCAGGTCTTACAGGTGTGTCTGCATGTTTAACAGGTGTTTCTGCAGGTCTTACAGGTGTGTCTGCATGTTTAACAGGTGTGTCTTTATGTCTAACAGGTGTTTCTGCAGGTCTTACAGGTGTGTCTGCATGTTTAACAGGTGTGTCTTTAGGTCTAACAGGTGTTTCTGCAGGTCTTACAGGTGTGTCTGCATGTCTAACAGGTGTTTCTGCAGGTCTTACAGGTGTTTCTGCAGGTCTAACAGGTGTGTCTGCATGTCTAACAGGTGTTTCTGCAGGTCTTACAGGTGTGTCTGCAGGTCTAACAGGTGTGTCTGCAGGTCTAACAGGTGTTTCTGCAGGTCTAACAGGTGTGTCTGCAGGTCTTACAGGTGTTTCTGCAGGTCTAACAGGTGTTTCTGCAGGTCTAACAGGTGTTTCTGCAGGTCTTACAGGTGTTTCTGCAGGTCTTACAGGTGTTTCTACATGTTTAACAGGTGTCAGTCATAATAGAGTCTCAGACATAAAGCTGTGTTCTCCACATTCTGCAGTTTCCTGCATGATGTCACGTTGTCTGGTTATGAAACTCCGCCCCTCTTCTCCGTGCGGCGGATCATGTGATCAGCTGATGCTCTCGGGTTTTTCCGGCTCTTTCCTTCAGTCAGCAGCAGCAGCAGAGCCTCTCAGACGGTGAGTTTTAAACCTTTAATCCACTTTAATAATTAGAAGTAATTCGATTTAATCCCGTATCATTTCATCTGCTGTTTATTCTAAGTTTGATTGAATTTGAGCTGATTTAGAGCAGTTATTGTGGAATCATGAGCTGGACGTTCTCCAGGAGTTTATCTGGAAGCAGAAATAATCCAATTAGATGAAACTTTAGTTTTCTAACAAAGTCCGAGGAGCAGATGTTTGCAGAAGGTTGATTTGCTGCAGGCGTTAACTATGGCTTTCATCTTAAAGCATTTTATCTTTATTATTTATAGTTCTTATACATTTAGGACATTTTGAAATACTTCTTTTCACAATAATTTAACGGAGTTCGCTTATCTTTAGAGATTAAATCCATGTTGCTTTTATAAACACATCTTTAGTCTTTTCTAATATTTGACTTTAATTTTTAGTTTTTTTTTTAAATCTTGTTACAGATATCGATGTTTTTCCCTTATTTATTATTTTTAATGTTTGCATCTTGTTTAGTTGTCTAAAGTATCACAGTTATTTCTTTCTCAAAATGTTATCATGAATCTTTTATTACTGAATTTATGAATGGATTTTTATCTTGAATATTTATTATTTGGGCGAATAGTTTTCTTGAAATGCAGCTTTATAATCTATTGACTCATGGAAACAACGCCTGGGTTAAACTGATGCAGTCTGTTTGTTTTTAGCAATATGGAGCGGAAACTGGATCTTTCCCGTCTGACGGACGAAGAAGCCAAACATGTCTGGGAGGTGATCCAACGAGACTTCAACCTCCGCAAGAAGGAGGAGGAGAGACTGACGTAGGTCATTTCCTCCTTTATCAGGTTTAATCGCAGACTTTTCATCCCAGATCTGCAGGCAAACAGTCAAAAGTTAAAATCAATCCTCTGGACTTAGTTTCCAAGTCTGAAGACGTTTCTCTTCCATCCAGGAAGATTTTTTAATCCAAAATGTCAGTAAAATAGCGTTTAGTTCCAGGTTTTATCCAGCAGCCCAACAAAGCCTGGTTTTAGTTTAGAAAACATGCAAATAGAAACGGATGAACGGGTCCCCCCCTTTGGAATGGGGGTCGTTTGGCTTCATTGTTAGCCTGCAATGCCCCATACCTGTCTATGTCTCTGAAAGGGGGGTCGTTAGAGGGAATAGTTGGCCTGGATGACTGAGAATCTTCACCAGCAGATCAACCATTAAACTAAGGAGGATCTTTGATCTGTTATCAAAGCAACTTGAAGCAAAGTCTTTGCTTAAAGGAAAAGTCTTTAAATCAGTCTGTGGAGCCGTCAGGGAGGGCTAACCTAATGCTGACCCCCCCACCCGTCTGGCTCTGGGTAAATGCAGGTGCTGTGAGGGGGAGGATGGGGTGTACAGAGCAGGTATTGGGGGGGCGTGTCCACATGTGCGGCGGGGAGTGAGGAGGGAAACCTTGAATCCAGGTGGAGCCAGTGAAGGGGGGGGGCAGTGATGATCTCATCCAATAAAGTCTGTTTCCGTCACCCGGTCTGGAGGAGGTGACGCCATGGAGCCGCTTTCCAGCAGGGGGGGCGGAGTCTGGAGATATTCTAGAAAACAAAGTCCTGCAGCAGCGATTCACACGCCCAGATTTATGACTATTGGTGAAAAAGGGGGAGGAGCCAGAAAAGGTGATACTGGTTATGGGTGACGAGTCTGATGGGGGGGGGGGCAGAAAGGCTTCAGCTTTGCTCCATCCACACCCTTAACTCCTCATCCTTCGTCTCTAACAAACTTTACATCACTAACTGGACCAGGTCCCGTCTAGGACCCTTTCTGGACTGTTTGTCCCTCAGCGTTGTCCAGGTGTTGCCAGGCAACAGAGCGCTGGGTGTGATTCTCTGAACCTCCTGTTGGTTCATGTGACTCTGGCTGGAATGTGAGCGTGAAAGATGCTGTTGTTACTGCAGTCGATCACGCCGCCATCATACGCTCTGAGATCACAAGCTTGCCCTGTTTCCCATGAAGCCTCCATCTCCCATCAGGCCCGGGGGCAGACGGCGCCGCGGAGCAACAGAATGACTGTGTCCTCTGTGGCCCAGCTGCTTCTGTAATCACATTCAAACTGTGCAAATCCGATTTTACTGCAGCAGAGAAAACAAACGTCTTTTTGTGGTCCGACTCCTGAAATCAGGAGATTAGCAGCTGATAAACATCAGCAGATCCAATCTTCTCCTTTACAGAAACCATAACTGGCTCCATTAAGTTTGGTCTTAATCTGAGATCAAGTGAATTCAGGTGTAAAGGAGAATGATATTCCTGTTCTTCCTGTTGGCAGTGAGCTGAAGACTCAGATTGAGAAGGAGGACACCAAGCGTGAGCTTCTGGGTTCTCAGAGGAACGTCTCGGATTCTCTCTGCATCCGCTGCCTGCAGCCCTTCAAGTTCCTGGTCAACAGCAAGAGGCAATGTTTGGACTGCCGCATGTTCACCTGCAAGTCCTGCAGCCGCTACAACAAGAAGGAGCACGGCTGGGTGTGTGACAACTGCCGCATGACCAGGTGAGATAGATGGGACACTGGTGGACGATCAGGGGACAGGTGGAGGTTAGGACAGAAGGGACAACAGCATAATGGATGGAAGCACCAGAAAACAGAAGGAGGTGGAAGGGTTTTAGCAAAGACTGTTATTAAACTAGCAGGAGTCAGGAAGCAGAGCGAGAGACGAGTCCATCAGGAGACACTTGGACATCAGATCATTAGCAGAAAGCTGGAGGGACGGAGGACAAAGGAGACAATCAGAAGCTCGGTGGGACAGACCAAGTCAGTACCATGGAAACCAGGATGATGGACGGTTTAATTTTAATTCAATGCAGTTTATATCTACAACTCCAATTCAAATCATGGCATCACAGTTCATGTTATAGATCCAAATCAATCAGATCATCTATCAGATTGTTTCAAAGTTTCTCTTAAAGGAAAAAAAAAACTACTGATATTTCTCTCCAGGATGGAGTCACAGTCAGAGAAACAGGACTACACTGGAAAACAGGCCAAGCTCCAACATCTAGAAACAAAGGTGTTGATGGCAGCAGCACAGCTGATATTTCTCTCCAGGATGGAGTCACAGCCAAACAGGAACAGACCAGATGAAGCTACTATGAGAAAAAGCAGAGAGAGCAGAACGTTAGAGATTGAACTAACAGATTCTGCAGAGTGGGAGAATAGAGATAGAATGAAGCAGAATGATGAAAAAGGGGTCCCTATGTCCTCCAGCAGTCTAAGCCTATAGCAGCATAACTATAGAGATAGATCAGGATAACCTGAGCCACTCTAACTAGAAACTTTATCAAAAAGGAAAGTTTTAAGCCTAGCCTTAAAGTAGACAGGGTGTCTGCCTCACCGAATATCATTAGTGACTTTCACCAGAGCTGTTTCAGTGCTATGATGAGCTCTAAAGACAAATAAAAATATAAGAGTTTATTGAAAAAACATTCAGGTCCAAGTCAAACTGATTTCAGTTAAAAACTTTTGACTTAAGACTAGTAAAACTCAGCTACTCTAAGCTAGTGAGCACAAAGAGAACGGAAACATGGATTAAAACCATAATCAATGAGATGATGCAATAATATCACAGTTTAGCTGGATTTTAAGTTTGATAACCAAAGTTTATCTGGAAGAATGTGATCAAATTCGCTTTTCACTTATTTACAGCGAATCTTTAAACAAATTCACAATGAAAATCCAAGAGGTGATAAAATATAATTTGGTCAAATAATGTTTTATTAAATTATTTGCTTAATCAGAAACCAATAACCTTCAGTTAAGGATTTTTACCCTCTTTCAGTGAGCTAGCTTTAGCAGACAGGAGACAACATGAGTTTGACTTTCTCCACCATCCAGCACCTTCGCTTGGCAGAGTTTTCCTTTGTTCATTGGGGGGAGGTCTACTAACCTCCAGGCAGGACCTAAAGGTTCTGACACAGTTGGAAACTGCCAGTTTTGCAGCACTTTGGTTGTGAAACGTCAGCCACCATGACTAAGGCCCCGTCCACACGAAGTCAAACCCTGGCCTAAACGCACAAATTTTTCACCAAACCAGCCTCTCATCCATACCAAGCCGGCGTTTCGGGAGTCTGTAAACGATCTTTTTTTTATTCAGCCTTCAGAGTGGGAAGATTTCAAAACGCCGTTTTCACGTTTCCATCTTTACGCTCTAAACGCATATTTTTTTTTACACGCATGCGTCATAGCGTCGCCTCTAAACACGCATGCGCGACACAGTATCACAACAACAATGGCGCCGTTGCTGCTCATGCTACTCACCCTGCTGTCGGGCTTACAACAGAATCTTCTTCTTCTGGAATATCTCCAGGAAGAACAGAGCAATATCGACCACATAGTTCAGCACCTGAATTTGACTGAACCACCAAAATGGACCCGCAGGGCAACCATGTATAAATATTAGTGCGCATGCCCAACATTTCGTCACCTACTTTTGCTTTGGCACCACAGCGCCACTTATAGGCCTGGCATACATTTTGCAGCGTTTTCATGCATTCGTGTGGACGATCACATTTATTTTACGTCTCCGTCTTTACAAGAAACGTTCTGGAAAATATCAGCGTTTCGTGTTCGTTTTGACTTCGTGTGGACGGGGCCTCAGGCTGGGTCATTCTGGAGTTCTGGACCTTGGGTCTGGGCATTCCTTGATGTCTCCCTCCCTCCCAAAGGGGAAAGTAGAGACAGCTGCTTTTGTCCTCAGTGCATAGTGGGGGGCCAAGGCGTACCTCTGAGGAGCGTCTCTTAAAGTGAATTGGGGGAGGGGTGCAAAAGCTTTGAGAGGAGAGCAGGACTGTGGGGCAAAACGTCACGCTCTACCTTGGTGAACATATTCAGATCAAATGAGATTATTATCATGGTTTATGGCCCAACAGCTTGTTCACCTTCTGGAGATAAACCAGTCATGTTCAGATCAGCTTGTTCACCTTCTGGAGATAAACCAGTCATGTTCAGATCAGCTTGTTCACCTTCTGGAGATAAACCAGTCATGTTCAGAGGGGTGTTTGGTGGGGAAAGATCTGCTATTAATTCCATTTTACAAACATTGATTTCTGAGTGCTGAGTTTCATTCATTCAGGCCTCAAAGCTGCAAGTCTACAAGGTTTCTAAGGGAGAGTTGTTAGTTATGTTATTAGGGAGTGTTTGGGGAAAAATAAAAGTTATAAGCTAGCTGTTTCTCTACAGAGATCTTATTTTAATAGAATCAATCTCATTTATGAAGAATCACATAAAAGTTGATGCTCTGAATTAAACCAGTGAGTCAGCTTTCTATTTTAGGTTTTATTTTTCAAAGGGACGCATTGGAATATCGTTCGGTCACACAGAGGATAGGAGAGAGAAAGAGACACAGATTCTTTAAAACTTATAACTGCACTATCTGATAATGATCTGATAAAATGTAACTTTCTTTTGGGGGAGGAGAACTCTGTTAAAGTAATCCTGAAGGTTATTAGAAAGTGGTCAGAGAGGAAATCCTGTTATTTCTTCACATTCTATGCCGTATGTCAGCACAAGATCCAAAGTATGAAGATGAGAATGTGTGGGACTATTCACATTTTGAACAAAGCCAATAGTGTCTAAGATAGCATTAAAGGCTGCTCTTAAGCTATCGCCTTCAATGTCAGCATGGATGTTAAAATCTCCCACTATGATGACCCTGTCAGTATTTAATACCAAATCAGAAAGGAACTCTGAAAACTCATCTAAAAATTCAGAGTAAGGACCTGGTGGACGATACAAAGTTACAAAAAGAAGAGGTTTTCTTGCCTTGAAATTTGGATCAGGGAAATTAAGGGTTAAATGTTCAAAAGAGTTGTAGGTATTAATTGTTTTGGGAGTAATCAGTAAGTCAGACTGGAAGATTGTTGCTACTCCTCCTCCTCGCCCAGAACTTCTGGGGATGTGAAAATTTAAATAGCTTGAAGGAGTTGCCTCATTTATGCTCACATAATCCTCTTGCTGCAGCCAGGTTTCTGTAAGGCAACACAAGTCAATGTGATTATCACAAATCAAGTCAATAACTAGCAGACTTTTAGAGGAAAGTGATCTTATGTTAAACAGACCGCATTTAATCGTTTTAACTTTTTCCCCAATTGAAGTTATTTTGATTTTAATTAGATTATCATGATTTACTCCTTTGGGAATATTTGCTAATTTATTAGATTTTGGTCGTGGGCAAGACACTGTCTGGATGGAGTAAAGAGTGGGTAACAGTAGAGAAGCTGCAGAGAGGTCTGTTAAACTAGGACTCTACTTCCTGGGTAACAATAAAAATGAGTTAAAATGATTCCTGTCGAGAAGGATGCCGGGTTTCCCTCCTGGACCCATTAAGCCACAAGTTGGTTCTGAATAAGCAGAGTTCGGGTTCTTCAGATCCACCCTTTGGGTACTACTGCAGGTTTCTGTCATCATGACGTTTTTCTTCTTGTATTAAAGGGTATTAAAGATGGGGACATTAGGTTGGTACCACGACAACGTGAGAAACCGATTTAAGCGGTTTGGCAGTGCCAAGGTGATGAGGTCATTATACAAGCGTCTGAATGGAGATGGTGAGCGAATCACAGATCCTGATTTTCACGTGTACGTATTGCATGTGTGATTATTCAGTATCTGTGTTTGTGGTTCAGGTGGCCGTGATGACGACACTCAGAGTATGCCGGATGTTAACCGTAACCGTAAGTCTCTCAACGAGGCCATCCAGTTTATTTGTGCTACATGCATAAAAACAGGGCGAGACGTTGGACCTGCAATCCGGAAAGTTCTCCAAGGCACAGTCCCACTGACCGTGCTGCTTTATTTCAGATGGATACAACTGTCCTGAGGATGATCCTGGAGAGGCCGAGGCTCAACACTACAAAGTGGTAAACATGAATACGGAAGGAAAGGGTTTTTCTCCTAAACACAGAGCAGCGGTAACTGAAGCAGCTGTTTCAAACTTAGATGAGGAAGAACAAACGTCTGCTGTCGGTTCATCCCATGGACTTTGACTCGGAGGATTACCTTCCTAACTCACGACGGCCTTCTGTCCAGGTAAACTCCCGCTTAATGTCAACTCATTCCATGAGATACTTTAAGAAATCTGTAGTATTGATGATAAGTTTAAAAATTATACATGCAGATGCAGGATGATCGATATTACAGGAACGACATGGATTACGACTATTACAGCCACAGAGGGAACCGCAGAAAGAGTCTGGACCGCTATGCCATGAGACCCGGTCAGTGGATAGAACTCTATACTTTAGAGATAGAACATCTGGACTATGGGTGTGTACTGTGGGTATTTAGATCTAATCCTTTCTGGAGACACCTCACAGGTATTAGGACGATCTTTTCTACTCACAGCATCTTGGAAGAGGGTTTCTAAGGGTGATGGCTTGTTTTCTTAAACTAACATGGTCCTCATGACCTTCTTGAGTAGGTGACCTCAAGCAGGATTAGAAGCATTTGTATCTGAGTTAGAAGCAGCTGAATGAGGGTAAACACCTGGATGTTTGAGGCAATAGTCTTTAGCATGAAAAGGAGGAATTCCTATGGTCACAAGTTGCTAAAGTAATGACTGAAGATAGAACCCAGGAAAAGCCAAAGCCTTGTCAATAGTCATGAGCTCTGGGTCCAACAGAACAATAAAGTTCCTCAGACTGTGGGACCTAAACATGCTAGGTGAGGTGTTCACACCAGAGATTTCGCTGCTCTTCAAGCAAAGAAGTCAGCAGACGGGGTGGCAGGAGACCTTCTTTCCAAAGTAGTTGGACATGATCCACAGCAGGTGTCTCACAGATACTTGTAGACATCCTGGAATCCCACTGGATGAGCTGGAGGTAGCAGGAGGAAGGCGGGTCCAGAGAGTTCTGGTGCACCAGGACCTGGTTTTGGTTGGCAGCGTCTTCCATTGTTTGGTCACTGAATGCGTTGTGATAATAGTGACAGCATGTTGTCCCATCAAAATTATCCCACTTACTCCTTCATCTGCTGTCATTTGGTTGCTTTGCCGTATGACCAGAGGACTTTGCAGAGAACCGGATGGTCCGGACCCGCTCTCTGTCTAAGATCAGCTCCTCGGTGGCCAGGCAGCAGTATGTTGACACCTCGGATGAGGAAGAGTATCAGAGGCTCCCCCCTGTTCACCAGCAACCCCATCACCGCCGGAAGAACAGTAGAGCCTCTTCACAGGAGAACCTGGGTCAAGCTCCACCCGTAAGGACACACTGCCAGTCAGAACTGGGTCTGTAGGAGAGGAAAGAACCGCCAGATTATTCTTTTTTTGTCTGGCTTCTGTTTTGCAGATCAACGAACTCAACAAGCGGATGTCGGCCATTGAGAGTCTGCTGAGCCGCCTGGAGGAGAAGATGACTCCTGCTGATGAGGTAAGGCTGGACACATCAACCCGGAGGGAGATAAACCCTCCCCTCACTTCGCTTCCCGCCCAGAAACCCTCCTTCTTCCTGCAGGTCCTGAATCCATCTGCTCAGAATGAGGAGGAGAAGTTGAGAAGGAAGCTGAGTGAGCTGGCAGGGAACCTGAGCGATAAAGGCTTGTCGTCGGATGATGAGCCCAGGAAAAAGGCTTCCTTTGGAATCAAAAGTTCGTCTGGCATCAGGGGTGGAGCTGTGGTCCCTCTGGACTCACTGAAGGACAAAGAGCTGAGCTCGTCCAGCGATGAGATGCCAACAGAGGCTCAGAAGGTATAACGGCTGCTCCTGCAGCACATTCTGAGTAACAGCAAGCAGGAACCTGGATGAGGCCAAAGTTTCATCCAAACCTTTGCTTCCATGCTGCTGCTGGTGCAACTCCTCATTCTGGGAGTAAGGAATCACACTACCTTTGAATCCAATCAGATCCAGGTTCCTGTTTGTCGGGGCATCAGCGTGGCTCTGCTTTCTCCTGGGAAGGTATGATTCCACCAGGACAAAGCCACAGCGTGCACTGAGACCTCTTCATGTGGAAAAGTCTAAACTCTGTCTTTCTTCGCCAAGCATGAAATTCAGAAGAAAGATTGAAGATGTTAAAGTGCATGAAAACCTCCTCATTAACAGCCCCTCCTGTCAGGTTGTGTTAATGTGAAGCAGCTACCTGCCTGGACCCCCACCAACCCCAGGAGCTGCTTGAGCATCCAGTCTGGTAGCTGCTGCAGAGACGTTTTGTTTTCCAGCTGCTAACATCTGTCCCTCTACATGGCTTTCAGAGATCCACTGCCGCCGCCCTCTGTGACCTCACCACTGAGGTCCTGAGAACCATTAACGCCACAGAAAACGCAATGGTCGAGTACGGCCTTGCAGAGCCGATCGACAGGTCCCCCTTAGTTGGCACTGACGTAAAGCAGGCCGATGATGCTTTCAGGGAACTTGAGGAAAATGTAAGCTTCCGATGTGACCTGCATGATCAGACCCATTCCTCCGCAGTCCAAACCCAAAACCTCTTCTGAAGCATGAAACAATGTCTGGATTGGCTTCACCTTTTACTGGCTGCTGTGTGTCCACTGGAACAGGGCATGGGACTGGGACACACACTGGGTCCAGTTAGGTTCCAGTTCCTCGGGTTCGTCAACAGCACACCTGTTTTAAGACTCGATTTATCAGGGTTCTGATCAGAACTTCAATTCCTACACTGAGATGAACATCCTGCTCTGAATGAGGCGCAAACTTCTGGAACCCAGTGGAACCTGAACAGGAACCTGATGAGTGTGTTTCCTGGACCTTCAGCCCTGCCAGCTTCATCAGAACCAGCTTCAGCTTCCTGTCCCATGACCAAGCTGTCCTCCTACCTGTCCAGGTGTACGTCTCAGCCGGTCAGTCCTATGAGCTGGAGACGAAGCTGCGGCGTCTAGAGCAAAGCGCCAAGAACCGTTTTGGGGGGACGACGGACTCTGAGCTGTCGGAGCTGGAGGACGTGGTGGCGCTGACTGCCGCCAGAGTGCAGAGCGCCGAGAGCGAGGTTAGCCAGACGGCGCCAGCAGACGTCACGTCGGTCCAGAAGCTTGTTTCCATTACTCACTGTGTCTGTTTGCCCAGCAGGTGTCGGACATTGAGAGTAAGATCGCAACTCTGAGCGCCAAGAAGAAGGTCAGTGTGACAGCAGAGCCCAGCCTTCCGGTCTGTGGTTCGGTGGTGGAAGCCATGTCTCTGTGAACCCACAGATTAGTTCAGATTATCCTCAGTGTTCGGACTAAGATTAAACCAACTCATGTGTTTGGATCGCGGTTCTCCTGGAACCTTTGCAGTTCTCATATTAGTGAATCGACCTGTATGTTCTGCTGGGGAAAATGGTGCCCTCCAGTGGATTCACTGAAGCATTACAGTGGATAGTTTGCAGACCAAAAACATCCCACGTTCAGAGAGCAACCGTTGTCTTTCACATGACGGGGATGAAAACCTTCTGCTCTGTTTTGGTTTTTGTGACCCCCAGATATTTCAGGCCTGTGTAAAAAACCGAGACCCGTGTTCTGTCAGATCAGGATTCCCATAGTCAACAGACATGCGCCAGACGTCAGTTTTACGTTTAGCCTTTTAGTTTTGTACGAAAAATCGACTTTAAACTACATCAACGGGCATTTATCCCTTTAGTCATTTAAGGTCAGATCACCATATGATTGAACAAACACCTGTGGTCGGAAAATGTAGATTTCTCTTGTTTCATATATTTAGTTATGCTGTTTATCCAGTGAAAATGTTTTTATTCAGTTTGTTTCACCTGCAAGGCCACAAAATGTCTGAGGAAGACGTCTTTGCATACAAGAAATACTTCTTCCATAACAAGCCAAATTCTTTCTTACGAATTGTTATCGTTTAATCAAAGTGTGTCATTTGTTTTCACAACCTTCACAGCTTTTTCCTCATTATAAGTAAGGGAGACAGATCAGAACAGGGCTGATTACCACGATCAACTGTTCTTTAAACTACCTCAGAAGTAAAGGGTTAAACGGGTATTGACTCTGGGTCTGCTGGTCTGACTGGTTTCGCTCATCTGACAGAACACCGGGATTAGAACCTTTAGATAAATCTAAAGGTCTGAGACGCCGGATCATGTTGTGTTTTATCGGGTTTTATCCTGTATTCTAACTGGAAAGTTTCTGTTGCAGGTTTCTGGACCTCACCAGAAGAAAAGGGCAGCTTCAGACGCGCCGAGTGAGAAACTTTTCTTATCTTCCTGACTGTTAATCGAACGTTAGCCTGGCGCTGCTGACCCGCTCTAACCTGTTGTTGACAGAGAGTAACGGGGCTCCCTGGAGGTCCAGCACCAGGTTCTGATCCAGTTCCAGTTCAGGATCCTCTTCCTGCTTTTCTTCAGCCTCCTTCACTAATGTTGGCAGATCAGAACCAGGATCAGAGGCCCTTTATGGACCCAGATTCTCCATGACAGAACCGCCTGTTCCACCCAAACAGAAACGGGTCCAACAGACGATGGAAGTGATTTAAGGAAGAACTCCTTCCTTCTGAAACCAAACATTATTCCTTATATCAGTTTGGATCAGAACTGAGAGGTTCCGACCCAGTTTGTGTTCCCTAAAGTCTTCCATCGGCCTGCATCTGATCGGTTCTGGGTTCATCCGACCAATAAGATCCTTCTTTAAGCTTCAAATTCCGAAAAAGTATCACATCCCAGAATGTTTCCACTTTAAGTAATAAATGAGAAGAAGGTCTAAACTGATCTGATCCTCGTAGATAAATGATGGTATGAATGTTATTAACATTTTATAAATCACTGAAACAGAACCTGTCTGACTGCATGAAGTAGGCTAAAAGATCTGTAAAGGCAGAAAATCACCACTTCAGGTTCTGATGAGTCTCTGACCTCCATCAGTCTAGAAAGGGTTCCGAACCATTTCTAAGACTTTGGACTCCGGAGAACCAGAGTCAGAACCAGGATCCACACATGGAACCTAACCCTAACCACCACCATTACTCCAGGAGGTCCTCAATGACTCATCCAGGAGGTTCAGGAGCATCTAGAGCTCTACAGGCCTCACTGCTCCAGTTAAGGTCAGAGGTCACGGCCCAACAGTCACAAAGAGACTGGTTCCAGGACCACTGCCGACCCAAATGAAACATAAAGACCCGGCGCACATTCTCAGAGACCGCTACACTCAGACATGGTGGTGGTGGTGTGATGGTCTGGGTCTGTGATTGATGGAGCCATGAGTTCTGCCCTCTAGTGGAAGATCCACTTGGTCCACCTCTGAAAAAGCTGCTTTGTGGGTGGCCTAGTCAAAGTCTGAGATGCTGGAAGCCTTCAGCAAAGCCAAGTCAAAGACTCGGTAGCAGTTATCAGAACCGCCTAGATGTAGGTCCAGGGAGTGATTACTTTTATGGATGTTTATCTTAATAAGTGACTAATGATTGAAAACAGTTTTTAATTTTCTCTTAGATGACCTTTGATAAAAACATGGGAGCTGAACCATTTGGACCTTTGTTAGACTCTGATCCAATCACTAAATCCTGCTGATTCTCTAACATGTTCATCGCATTAAATAAACTCAATAAACAGCCTGTTGGTCTCTGCTGGTTTCTGGGGGGGTTAAATCTAAACAACCAATAATTTATCCATAAATAAAGTAGCCAACCGCTACAACCGTCAGTCCCTCCATCAGGCAGTCAGTCCCTCCATCAGGAAGTCAGTCTGTCCATCAGGCGGTCAGTCTGTCCATCAGGCAGTCAGTCTGTCCATCAGGAAGTCAGTATCTCCATCAGGCGGTCAGTCTGTCCATCAGGCAGTCAGTCCCTCCATCAGGCAGTCAGTCTGTCCATCAGGAAGTCAGACTGTCCATCAGGAAGTCAGTATCTCCATCAGGCGGTCAGTCTGTCCATCAGGCACACTGCAAAAAATATAAATCTCAATAAGTTATTTTTTCTTAAAATAAGTGTGTTTTTCCTTGATTTGAGGAGGTAAGTAAGACACTTTGCCAATGGAACAAGACAATTTCCTTTTAAAATAAGAAAAAACTATTTTATCGTCTTATTTCAAGTAAATATTATCTAACTATCTTATTTTAAGAGTGAAAATACTCATTCCATTGGCAAATCATCTTATTTACCTGCTCAAATTAAGGCTAAATATACTTAATTTAAGCCATTTTTTACTTATTTCTGGATTGTTTTTGCAGTGCAGTCAGTCTGTCCATCAGGAAGTCAGTCTGTCCACCAGGCAGTCAGTCTGTCCATCAGGCAGTCAGTCCCTCCATCAGGAAGTCAGTCCCTCCATCAGGAAGTCAGTCTGTCCACCAGGCAGTCAGTCTGTCCATCAGGAAGTCAGTCTGTCCACCAGGCAGTCAGTCTGTCCATCAGGAAGTCAGTCTGTCCACCAGGCAGTCAGTCTGTCCATCAGGAAGTCAGTCTGTCCATCAGGCAGTCAGTCTGTCCATCAGGAAGTCAGTCTGTCCATCAGGCAGTCAGTCTGTCCATCAGGAAGTCAGTCTGTCCATCAGGCAGTCAGTCTGTCCATCAGGAAGTCAGTCTGTCCATCAGGCGGTCAGTCTGTCCATCAGGCAGTCAGTCTGTCCATCAGGCAGTCAGTCTGTCCATCAGGCGGTCAGTCTGTCCATCAGGCAGTCAGTCCCTCCATCAGGAAGTCAGTCCCTCCATCAGGAAGTCAGTCCCTCCATCAGGAAGTCAGTCCCTCCATCAGGAAGTCAGTCTGTCCATCAGGCAGTCAGTCTGTCCATCAGGAAGTCAGTCTGTCCATCAGGCGGTCAGTCTGTCCATCAGGCAGTCAGTCTGTCCATCAGGTGGTCAGTCTGTCCATCAGGCGGTCAGTCTGTCCATCAGGAAGTCAGTCTGTCCATCAGGAAGTCAGTCTGTCCATCAGGCGGTCAGTCTGTCCATCAGGCAGTCAGTCTGTCCATCAGGCGGTCAGTCTGTCCATCAGGAAGTCAGTGTGTCCATCAGGCGGTCAGTCTGTCCATCAGGCAGTCAGTCTGTCCATCAGGCGGTCAGTATCTCCATCAGGCAGTCAGTCTGTCCATCAGGCAGTCAGTCTGTCCATCAGGCGGTCAGTCCCTCCATCAGGCAGTCAGTCTGTCCATCAGGAAGTCAGTCTGTCCATCAGGCGGTCAGTCTGTCCATCAGGCAGTCAGTCTGTCCATCAGGCGGTCAGTCTGTCCATCAGGAAGTCAGTCTGTCCATCAGGCGGTCAGTCTGTCCATCAGGCAGTCAGTCTGTCCATCAGGCAGTCAGTCTGTCCATCAGGCAGTCAGTCCCTCCATCAGGCAGTCAGTCTGTCCATCAGGAAGTCAGTCTGTCCATCAGGAAGTCAGTCTGTCCATCAGGCGGTCAGTCTGTCCATCAGGCAGTCAGTCTGTCCATCAGGCGGTCAGTCTGTCCATCAGGAAGTCAGTCTGTCCATCAGGCGGTCAGTCCCTCCATCAGGCAGTCAGTCTGTCCATCAGGAAGTCAGTCTGTCCATCAGGAAGTCAGTCTGTCCATCAGGCGGTCAGTCTGTCCATCAGGAAGTCAGTCTGTCCATCAGGCGGTCAGTCTGTCCATCAGGAAGTCAGTCTGTCCATCAGGCGGTCAGTCTGTCCATCAGGCAGTCAGTCTGTCCATCAGGAAGTCAGTCTGTCCATCAGGCGGTCAGTCCCTCCATCAGGCAGTCAGTCTGTCCATCAGGCGGTCAGTCTGTCCATCAGGCAGTCAGTCTGTCCATCAGGAAGTCAGTCTGTCCATCAGGCAGTCAGTCTGTCCATCAGGCGGTCAGTCTGTCCATCAGGAAGTCAGTCTGTCCATCAGGCGGTCAGTCCCTCCATCAGGCAGTCAGTCTGTCCATCAGGCGGTCAGTCTGTCCATCAGGCAGTCAGTCTGTCCATCAGGCGGTCAGTCTGTCCATCAGGAAGTCAGTCTGTCCATCAGGCGGTCAGTCTGTCCATCAGGCAGTCAGTCTGTCCATCAGGAAGTCAGTCTCTCCATCAGGCGGTCAGTCTGTCCATCAGGAAGTCAGTCTGTCCATCAGGCAGTCAGTCTGTCCATCAGGCGGTCAGTCTGTCCATCAGGCGGTCAGTATCTCCATCAGGCGGTCAGTATCTCCATCAGGCAGTCAGTCCGTCCATCAGGCAGTCAGTCTGTCCATCAGGCAGTCAGTCTGTCCATCAGGCGGTCAGTCTGTCCATCAGGAAGTCAGTCTGTCCATCAGGCAGTCAGTCCCTCCATCAGGCAGTCAGTCCCTCCATCAGGCGGTCAGTCTGTCCATCAGGCAGTCAGTCTGTCCATCAGGCAGTCAGTCTGTCCATCAGGAAGTCAGTCTGTCCATCAGGCGGTCAGTCTGTCCATCAGGCAGTCAGTCCCTCCATCAGGCAGTCAGTCCGTCCATCAGGCAGTCAGTCCGTCCATCAGGCAGTCAGTCTGTCCATCAGGCAGTCAGTCTGTCCATCAGGCAGTCAGTCCGTCCATCAGGCGGTCAGTCTGTCCATCAGGCAGTCAGTCTGTCCATCAGGCGGTCAGTCTGTCCATCAGACAGTCAGTCCGTCCATCAGGCAGTCAGTCCCTCCATCAGGCAGTCAGTCTGTCCATCAGGCAGTCAGTCCGTCCATCAGGCAGTCAGTCCCTCCATCAGGCAGTCAGTCTGTCCATCAGGCAGTCAGTCTGTCCATCAGGCAGTCAGTCTGTCCATCAGGCAGTCAGTCTGTCCATCAGGCAGTCAGTCTGTCCATCAGGCAGTCAGTCTGTCCATCAGGTGGTCAGTCTGTCCATCAGGATGTCAGTCTGTCCATCAGGCAGTCAGTCTGTCCATCAGGTGGTCAGTCTGTCCATCAGGTGGTCAGTCTGTCCATTAGGTGGTCAGTCTGTCCATCAGGCAGTCAGTCTGTCCATCAGGCGGTCAGTCTGTCCATTAGGTGGTCAGTCTGTCCATCAGGCAGTCAGTCTGTCCATCAGGTGGTCAGTCTGTCCATCAGGCAGTCAGTCTGTCCATCAGGCAGTCAGTCTGTCCATTAGGTGGTCAGTCTGTCCATCAGGCGGTCAGTCTGTCCATCAGGAAGTCAGTCTGTCCATCAGGCGGTCAGTCTGTCCATCAGGAAGTCAGTCCCTCCATTAGGTGGTCAGTCTGTCCATCAGGTGGTCAGTCTGTCCATCAGGCAGTCAGTCTGTCCATCAGGCAGTCAGTCTGTCCATCAGGAAGTCAGTCCCTCCATCAGGCAGTCAGTCTGTCCATCAGGCGGTCAGTCTGTCCATCAGGCAGTCGGTCTGTCCATCAGGCGGTCAGTCTGTCCATCAGGCAGTCGGTCTGTCCATCAGGCGGTCAGTCTGTCCATCAGGCAGTCAGTCTGTCCATCAGGCGGTCAGTCTGTCCATCAGGCAGTCAGTCTGTCCATCAGGAAGTCAGTCTGTCCATCAGGCGGTCAGTCTGTCCATCAGGCAGTCAGTCTGTCCATCAGGCGGTCAGTCTGTCCATCAGGCGGTCAGTCTGTCCATCAGGAAGTCAGTCTGTCCATCAGGCGGTCAGTCTGTCCATCAGGCAGTCAGTCTGTCCATCAGGAAGTCAGTCTGTCCATCAGGCAGTCAGTCCCTCCATCAGGCAGTCGGTCTGTCCATCAGGCGGTCAGTCTGTCCATCAGGCAGTCAGTCTGTCCATCAGGCAGTCAGTCTGTCCATCAGGAAGTCAGTCTGTCCATCAGGCGGTCAGTCTGTCCATCAGGCAGTCAGTCCCTCCATCAGGCGGTCAGTCTGTCCATCAGGCAGTCAGTCTGTCCATCAGGCAGTCAGTCTGTCCATCAGGAAGTCGGTCTGTCCATCAGGCGGTCGGTCTGTCCATCAGGCGGTCAGTCTGTCCATCAGGAAGTCAGTCTGTCCATCAGGCAGTCAGTCTGTCCATCAGGAAGTCAGTCCCTCCATCAGGAAGTCAGTCTGTCCATCAGGCGGTCAGTCTGTCCATCAGGAAGTCAGTCTGTCCATCAGGCAGTCAGTCTGTCCATCAGGAAGTCAGTCCCTCCATCAGGAAGTCAGTCTGTCCATCAGGCGGTCAGTCCCTCCATAAGGCAGTCAGTCTGTCCATCAGGCAGTCTGTCCATCAGGCAGTCAGCCCCTCCATCAGGCAGTCTGTCCATCAGGCAGTCAGTCCCTCCATCAGGAAGTCAGTCCCTCCATCAGGCAGTCAGTCCCTCCATCAGGCAGTCAGTCTGTCCATCAGGCAGTCTGTCCATCAGACAGTCAGTCCCTCCATCAGGAAGTCAGTCCCTCCATCAGGCAGTCAGTCCCTCCATCAGGAAGTCAGTCCCTCCATCAGGCAGTCAGTCTGTCCATCAGGAAGTCAGTCTGTCCATCAGGCAGTCAGTCTGTCCATCAGGAAGTCAGTCCCTCCATCAGGAAGTCAGTCTGTCCATCAGGTGGTCAGTCCCTCCATCAGGAAGTCAGTCTGTCCATCAGGCAGTCAGTCTGTCCATCAGGAAGTCAGTCCCTCCATCAGGAAGTCAGTCTGTCCATCAGGTGGTCGGTCCCTCCATCAGGAAGTCAGTCTGTCCATCAGGTGGTCAGTCCCTCCATCAGGAAGTCAGTCCCTCCATCAGGAAGTCAGTCCCTCCATCAGGAAGTCAGTCCCTCCATCAGGCAGTCAGTCTGTCCATCAGGAAGTCAGTCTGTCCATCAGGCAGTCAGTCTGTCCATCAGGAAGTCAGTCCCTCCATCAGGAAGTCAGTCTGTCCATCAGGTGGTCAGTCCCTCCATCAGGCAGTCAGTCTGTCCATCAGGCAGTCTGTCCATCAGGCAGTCAGCCCCTCCATCAGGCAGTCTGTCCATCAGGCAGTCAGTCCCTCCATCAGGAAGTCAGTCCCTCCATCAGGCAGTCAGTCCCTCCATCAGGCAGTCAGTCTGTCCATCAGGCAGTCTGTCCATCAGACAGTCAGTCCCTCCATCAGGAAGTCAGTCCCTCCATCAGGCAGTCAGTCTGTCCATCAGGCAGTCTGTCCATCAGGCAGTCAGTCCCTCCATCAGGCAGTCTGTCCATCAGGCAGTCAGTCCCTCCATCAGGCAGTCTGTCCATCAGGCAGTCAGTCCCTCCATCAGGAAGTCAGTCTGTCCATCAGGCAGTCAGTCTGTCCATCAGGCAGTCAGTCTGTCCATCAGGAAGTCAGTCCCTCCATCAGGAAGTCAGTCTGTCCATCAGGCGGTCAGTCCCTCCATAAGGCAGTCAGTCTGTCCATCAGGAAGTCAGTCTGTCCATCAGGCGGTCAGTCCCTCCATAAGGCAGTCAGTCTGTCCATCAGGCAGTCTGTCCATCAGGCAGTCAGTCCCTCCATCAGGCAGTCAGCCTGTCCATCAGGTGGTCAGTCTGTCCATCAGGCAGTCAGTCTGTGTAAATTCTGTAAATGCTGTAGATGTTCTAACTAACAGAAAATAGCTGCTGATGAAACATTTCAGTTTTTAGTTTAACCTCATTTAGTCATCTGTGCTTTTATTTTGAAAACCAATTTCTGTAACGATCTTGGTTCTGTTGTTTTTCTCTAAGTTCATCCAGTTTTTTCCTTGTTTTTTAGCTTTATTGGTGTCTGGATTCATAAAAGTTGCTTAGGTTTTCCTGTCTGTCCTCTGCTGCCCCCTTGTGTTCTTTTCCCTTGGCTTCCTCATCAGCTCCAATCACACCTGCTCCCTATCAGCTCGTTAGTCCTGCCTTTGTTCAGTCAGCCATAAGTACGCTCCCTCTGCTGGTTTCTCGTCTTACCTCTTCTCACCCTGTCTCCTTGATGGTTTCCCCCTGATGTCTTCATGGTTCTGGTTTGTTTTTTATTTTTATGCCGGATTTTTTAGATACCTGTTTTTGCTGCTTGATCTTCATTAAACCTTTTAAGAACTCGCCCTGCCTGTCAGCCTCTGCATTTGGGTCCTCATAAAAACCTCCAAACAAATCCTGACAAATTTCCTTGTGTTATTAAATTATCTCTACTTTGTAAAGATAATTTAATGTCAGCTTTTATTTAACTCGCAGTAGTTTAAACTTTAGCAAAGCCCAAAATAATAATGAAACAGATGCTGACCTTTATAGGTCAACGTTCAATTTCCGGTGTTTATTGTCTAAGCTCTTAATTTGTAGGTGAACTTCCGCCGCTCCACCTCCGCAGCGGCGCAGCGGTGACGCAGCAGCGGTGACGCAGCAGCGGCGCAGCGAGCAGAGGAGGAGGAGGCGGATCAGCGGGCAGACGGGCCGCTGCACAGACCGAACCCTGATCTGGACCCTCAGACCGACCAGGACCGAACCTGCGGTTTAAGGCAGAGACCGGATTACATCATGGGTTCTACTGGATCCGAACCGAACCTCTAAGTTATCTGGACCTAACAGGTAAAAACCACTGAGGGATGCGGTTCATCTGGATCCAGATCCACAGACCGAACCGCTGAGTCTAGAACCGGAACCATCCTGCAGCCATTCCTCCATCACCGCAGGTTCTGGACCTCAGGGGGGTTCGGCTGCAGGTAGAGCCGCCCAGAACCATGGGAACCCAGGGCCCCGGCCGGAAGAGGGTCCCGAACCGGGACAGGCTGGCTGCGGAGGAGGATGCGCTCAGTCAGATAGCGCGAGAGGTAAAGAGGATCCTCATTAAGAAACAGGCTGATAAATGATAAACAGGCTGACCAATGATAAACAGGCTGACCAATGATAAACAGGCTGATTAATGATAAACAGGCTGAACAATGATAGACAGGCTGACCAATGATAAACAGGCTGAACAATGATAGACAGGCTGATTAATGATAAACAGGCTGATTAATGATAAACAGGCTGACCAATGATAAACAGGCTGATTAATAATAGACAGGCTGATTAATGATAAACAGGCTGAACAATGATAGACAGGCTGATTAATGATAAACAGGCTGATTAATGATAAACAGGCTGATTAATAATAGACAGGCTGATTAATGATAAACAGGCTGAACAATGATAGACAGGCTGATTAATGATAAACAGGCTGATTAATGATAAACAGGCTGACCAATGATAAACAGGCTGAACAATGATAGACAGGCTGATTAATGATAAACAGGCTGACCAATGATAAACAGGCTGATTAATGATAAACAGGCTGATTAATGATAAACAGGCTGACCAATGATAAACAGGCTGATTAATGATAAACAGGCTGACCAATGATAAACAGGCTGAACAATGATAGACAGGCTGATTAATAATAGACAGGCTGATTAATGATAAACAGGCTGATTAATGATAAACAGGCTGACCAATGATAAACAGGCTGATTAATGATAAACAGGCTGACCAATGATAAACAGGCTGGACAATGATAAACAGGCTGATTAATAATAGACAGGCTGACCAATGATTAACAGGCTGATTAATAATAAACAGGCTGACCAATGATAAACAGGCTGATTAATGATAAACAGGCTGAACAATGATAGACAGGCTGATTAATAATAGACAGGCTGGACAATGATAAACAGGCTGACCAATGATAGACAGGCTGATTAATGATAAACAGGCTGACCAATGATAAACAGGCTCATTAATGATAAACGGACTGACCAATGATTAACAGGCTGATTAATGATAAACAGGCTGACCAATGATAAACAGGCTGATTAATAATAAACAGGCTGACCAATGATAAACAGGCTGATTAATAATAAACAGGCTGATTAATGATAAACAGGCTGAACAATGATAGACAGGCTGACCAATGATAAACAGGCTGATTAATAATAGACAGGCTGATTAATGATAAACAGGCTGAACAATGATACACAGGCTGTTTAATAATAGACAGGCTGATTAATGATAAACAGGCTGAACAATGATAGACAGGCTGACCAATGATAAACAGGCTGAACAATGATAAACAGGCTGATTAATAATAGACAGGCTGATTAATGATAAACAGGCTGAACAATGATAGACAGGCTGATTAATGATAAACAGGCTGAACAATGATAAACAGGCTGATTAATAATAGACAGGCTGATCAATGATAAACAGGCTGAACAATGATAGACAGGCTGACCAATGATAAACAGGCTGAACAATGATAAACAGGCTGATTAATAATAGACAGGCTGATCAATGATAAACAGGCTGAACAATGATAGACAGGCTGACCAATGATAAACAGGCTGAACAATGATAGACAGGCTGACCAATGATTAACAGGCTGAACAATGATAGACAGGCTGATTAATAATAGACAGGCTGACCAATGATTAACAGGCTGAACAATGATAAACAGGCTGATTAATAATAGACAGGCTGATCAATGATAAACAGGCTGAACAATGATAGACAGGCTGACCAATGATAAACAGGCTGAACAATGATAGACAGGCTGATTAATAATAGACAGGCTGACCAATGATAGACAGGCTGACCAATGATAAACAGGCTGATTAATAATAGACAGGCTGATTAATGATAAACAGGCTGAACAATGATAGACAGGCTGATTAATGATAAACAGGCTGAACAATGATAAACAGGCTGATTAATAATAGACAGGCTGATCAATGATAAACAGGCTGAACAATGATAGACAGGCTGACCAATGATAAACAGGCTGAACAATGATAAACAGGCTGATTAATAATAGACAGGCTGATCAATGATAAACAGGCTGAACAATGATAGACAGGCTGACCAATGATAAACAGGCTGAACAATGATAGACAGGCTGACCAATGATAAACAGGCTGATTAATAATAGACAGGCTGACCAACGATAAACAGGCTGATTAATAATAGACAGGCTGATTAATGATAAACAGGCTGAACAATGATAGACAGGCTGATTAATGATAGACAGGCTGACCAATGATAAACAGGCTGATTAATAATAGACAGGCTGACCAATGATAAACAGGCTGAACAATGATAGACAGGCTGATTAATAATAGACAGGCTGATTAATGATAAACAGGCTGATTAATAATAGACAGGCTGATCAATGATAAACAGGCTGAACAATGATAGACAGGCTGACCAATGATAAACAGGCTGAACAATGATAGACAGGCTGACCAATGATAAACAGGCTGATTAATAATAGACAGGCTGATCAATGATAAACAGGCTGAATAATAATAGACAGGCTGATCAATGATAAACAGGCTGAACAATGATAGACAGGCTGACCAATGATAAACAGGCTGATTAATAATAGACAGGCTGATCAATGATAAACAGGCTGATTAATAATAGACAGGCTGATCAATGATAAACAGGCTGATAAATGATAGACAGGCTGATTAATGATAAACAGGCTGAACAATGATAGACAGGCTAATTCATAATAGACAGGCTGACCAATGATAAACAGGCTGATTAATAATAGACAGGCTGATTAATGATAAACAGGCTGAACAATGATAGACAGGCTGACCAATGATAAACAGGCTGATTAATAATAGACAGGCTGATTAATGATAAACAGGCTGAACAATGATAGACAGGCTGATTAATGATAAACAGGCTGAACAATGATAGACAGGCTGATTAATAATAGACAGGCTGACCAATGATAAACAGGCTGAACAATGATAGACAGGCTGATTAATGATAAACAGGCTGACCAATGATAGACAGGCTGATTAATAATAGACAGGCTGACCAATGATAAACAGGCTGACCAATGATAGACAGGCTGACCAATAATAAACAGGCTGACCAATAATAAACAGGCTGACCAATGATAAACAGGCTGTAAAATGATAAACAGCCTGATTAATAATAGACAGGCTGACCAATAATAGACAGGCTGATTAATGATAAACAGGCTGACCAATGATAGGCAGGCTTATTAATAATAAACAGGCTGACCAATGATAGACAGGCTGACCAATGATAGACAGGCTGATTAATAATAGACAGGCTGACCAATGATAAACAGGCTGATTAATAATAAACAGGCTGACCAATGATAAACAGGCTGACCAATGATGGACAGGCTGATTAATAATAGACAGGCTGACCAATGATAAACAGGCTGACGAATGATAGACAGGCTGATTAATAATATACAGGCTGACCAATGATAGACAGGCTGACCAATGATAGACAGGCTGATTAATAATATACAGGCTGACCAATGATAAACAGGCTGACCAATGATAGACAGGCTGACCAATGATAAACAGGCTGACCAATGATGGACAGGCTGGACAATGATAGACAGGCTGACCAATGATAGACAGGCTGACCAATGATGGACAGGCTGGACAATGATAGACAGGCTGATTAATAATAGACAGGCTGACCAATTATAGACAGGCTGACCAATGATAGACAGGCTGACCAATGATAAACAGGCTGATTAATAATAAACAGGCTGACCAATTATAGACAGGCTGACCAATGATAGACAGGCTGACCAATGATAAACAGGCTGATTAATAATAAACCGGCTGACCAATGATAGACAGGCTGACCAACGATAGACAGGCTGACCAATGATAAACAGGCTGACCAATGATGGACAGGGTGATTAATAATAGACAGGCTGAACAATGATAAACAGGCTGACCAATGATAAACAGGCTGGACAATGATAAACAGGCTGAACAATGATAAACAGGCTGATTAATAATAGAGAGGCTGACCAATGATAGACAGGCTGATTAATGATAAACAGGCTGACCAATGATAAACAGGCTGACCAATGACACACAGGCTGACCAATGATAAACAGGCTGGACAATTATAGACAGGCTGATTAGGATGGATGGATGGATGGATGATTGATGGATGATGGATGGATGGATGGATAGATGATGGATGGATGGATGATGGATGATGGATGGATGGACTGATGGATGGACGGATGGATGGATGGATGGATGATGGATGGATGATGGATGGATGGATGGATGGATGATGGATGGATGGATGGATGATTGATGGATGGATGGATGATTGATGGATGATGGATGGATGGATGGATAGATGATGGATGGATGGATGATGGATGATGGATGGATGGATGATGGATGATGGATGGATGGATGATGGATGGATGGATGGATGATTGATGGATGATGGATGGATGGATGGATAGATGATGGATGGATGGATGATGGATGATGGATGGATGGACTGATGGATGGACGGATGGATGGATGGATGGTTGATGGATGGATGATGGACGGATGGATGGATGATGGATGGATGATGGATGGATGATGGATGATGGATGGATGGACTGATGGATGGATGGATGGATGATGGATGGATGGATGGATGGATGGATGATGGATGGATGATGGATGGATGGACGGATGGATGGATGGATGATGGATGGATGATGGATGGATGGATGGATGATGGATGATGGATGATGGATGGATGATGGATGGATGGATGGATGGATGGATGGATGATGGATGGATGATGGATGGACGGATGGATGGACGGATGGATGGATGGACTGATGGATGGATGGATGGATGGATGGATGATGGATGGATGATGGATGGATGGATGGATGATGGATGGATGATGGATGGATGGATGATGGATGATGGATGGATGGACTGATGGACGGATGGATGGATGGATGGATGATGGATGGATGATGGATGGATGGATGGATGATGGATGGATGATGGATGGATGGATGATGGATGATGGATGGATGGACTGATGGATGGACTGATGGATGGATGGATGGATGGATGATGGATGGATGATGGATGGATGGATGATGGATGATGGATGGATGATGGATGGATGGATGATGGATGATGGATGGATGATGGATGGATGATGGATGGATGGATGGATGGATGGATGGATGATGGATGGATGATGGATGATGGATGGACGGATGGATGGATGGATGGATGATGGATGATGGATGGATGGATGATGGATGATGGATAAATCATTTATAGTTTTATATATTTATAATCTTATGGTATAAAGTTAGTCTAGATTAGTTCGTAATCTATAGAAAGAAGGAACTAGTCAGCAGATTAAGGCGGTTTAATCAGATTGACAGGCTGATGGCGTCCCATGATGACATCAGAGAAGCTGTTTAACCGAGAAAATGGAAAAAAAATCAAAATGTCTCAGAAAAGTCATTAAAAGATGTTTTAAATCATTTAAGCATTCTTTAGTAAATTTACGGACAGAAATAATTAAATTTAGAACCATGATGACATCATTAATGGCGACCTGTTTGATGATGAGCTGATGGGACGGATCAGCTGGGGACAGTGTCTCTGTGTCCTTCAGGGGGACAGATGTCTGGTTCCCTCCTCTCAGACGAAGGAGACGGACACATGGGTCAATGATCCAATCAGGCATTACTGGTGCTCCCTCCCACTGACCCACTGGGAGAGGCCCAGTACTTACTGGGAGGGGATAACCTGCTTCAATAATCCTGAGCTCAGACAGCATCATCTTCATCAGCTGTTTTCATGCTTTTAATCCCAGAAGCCAGTTTGTCTTCAGAATAACGATCAAAGAGATGACATCAAAGAAGCAGATTAAATACTCTGATCAGATCTGTTCTAGATGCTGACATGTTTCTATGTCTGTCCCTCCGACCGATCGACGTCTGCTCCGCAGGCCGAGGCCCGGCTGGCGGCGAAGCGCGCGGCGAGAGCCGAGGCCCGGGAGATCCGGATGAAGGAGCTGGAGCGGCAGCAGAAGGAGGTGAGGGAGCGCTCTTATTCTGAAGGTCCGAAGGCTGTCTATAGGCTGATTGGATCAGAGGAAACGGCCGGGTCCTATGACAGCAGGTCAAAGGTCAGACTAGTGTTGCTCAGTCTGGGTGAGGATTAGATCAGCTCAGGACCTGGATCAGCTCCTCTGGTGAGTCTCAGAACTTTAATCCGGATCCAGAACTTCCTGATTCCTCTCAGGAAGTTCTGGAAAACTTTAGGTCCAACTGGTCAGGAGAAACCTGCAGTCATGTGACCCGGCTGCTGATCTGAGGTCAGCTGACTGTCTGGTTCTGATTGACTGCTTCAGCAGAACCAGCCTAATCCCAGACCAGAACCAGGACCAGAACCTGGAAAACCTGAAGATATTAAATCAGATTAATAGAAAAGAATCGATTTATGAGATGAAAAACATAAAATAATAAAGAATCAGGTGATCGACGCTGCTTAACCAATTATAGACCAATAACCTTTAGAGTGTAGATTAGACCCAGGTTTAGACCCGACCCAGGTTTAGACCCAGGTTTAGGGTTTCTATATATAGAAAAATAATTTGTTAAATGGGTTTAGAAAAACAACGTTAATGAAATTCACACAGCAATAGAAAATAAATAGAGAAGAATTTATTGATTTATTGATTTAAAAAAGCCTTTGACACCATTTGTTAAAGAAATTACAACTTTATGGAATTAGGATTAAATTGGATTAGAAATGCTGATAATTCTGCAGAAATATTAGACATTTAATCTGGAATTCCCCAAACTTCTGTTATTGAGCCCAAACTTTTTATTCTTTATTTAAATGATTTATGTGAAGCAGCAGAATTATTACAATCTGGATTATTTGCTGATGACAACATTTTATTCATGTCTGGAAATGAGTAAAATAATAAAAAACAAAAAGGTGAAAATAAAGAATTGGTTTAATAAAAACAAATTATCACTCAATGATGCTAAAACTAAATGTTTGTTTTTTCTAATTCCAGATTAGATCCAGTTATCTTTAAATGGAGAAAATATTCTTATTTCAGATGAAAAATTTCATCTCATGTAGACGGAATTAGAGAGAAATGAGAATATATTAATATAAAATATCTTTCATATTAATTATTATATATATGATATCATTACTATAAGTTTCTTCTTTCAGCTCCTTTTCACTCATTCAAACAATAATAGGAAGTTATTCAAGAAACGATGTTAAAAAAAACGAATGACTGAAATAAAATGGAAGTGAAATGAATAAAATTTAATCTGACAAAATGAAGAAATTAAGTAAATAAAATAAAACGACAGAAAAAAAGTGGCTAAAAACAGTTTGAAAGAAAAATGGCAAAAATCCAACAAAAAGTGATTTTGGATCAAATTCAGCAGAAATTGTTCTGGTTCTCAATCAGGAGCAGTTTGGGTGGAACTACATCATCTCAGATGGTCTAAGCCCCGCCCACCCAGCATCAGGCCCGCCCACCTGGCAACTTTAATCCAATCAGCACCCCCCATCCCATCCTAAGGGTCTGACAAAGCAGTCGGACCTTCGGGACGGTCCATCGTGTTAGTCGGACCTTCTGGATGGTCCATCTTGTTTGTTCGGACTTTCAGGACGGTCCATCTTGTTAGTCGGACCTTTGGGATGGTCCATCTTGTTAGTCGGACCTTCTGGATGGTGCATCTTGGTAGTCTGACCTTTGGGATGGTCCATCTTGTTAGTCGGACCTTCTGGATGGTGCATCTTGGTAGTCTGACCTTTGGGACGGTCCATCTTGTTAGTCGGACCTTCGGAATGGTCCATCTTGTTAGTCGGACCTTTGGGATGGTCCATCTTGTTAGTCGGACCTTCTGGATGGTGCATCTTGGTAGTCTGACCTTCGGGACGGTCCATCTTGTTAGTCGGACCTTCTGGATGATCCATCTTGGCAGTCGGACCTTCAGGATGGTCCATTGTGTTAGTCGGACCTTAAGGATGGTCCATCTTGTTAGTCGGACCTTCAGGACGGTCCATCTTGTTAGTCGGACCTTCTGGATGGTCCATCTTGTTTGTTCGGACTTTCGGGATGGTCCATCTTGTTAGTCGGACCTTCGGAATGGTCCATCTTGTTAGTCGGACCTTCTGGATGGTCCATCTTGGCAGTCGGACCTTCAGGATGGTCCATTGTGTTAGTCGGACCTTAAGGATGGTCCATCTTGTTAGTCGGACCTTCAGGACGGTCCATCTTGTTAGTCGGACCTTCTGGATGGTCCATCTTGTTTGTTCGGACTTTCGGGTTGGTCCATCTTGTTAGTCGGACCTTCGGAATGGTCCATCTTGTTAGTCGGACCTTTGGGATGGTCCATCTTGTTAGTCGGACCTTCTGGATGGTGCATCTTGGTAGTCTGACCTTCGGGATGGTCCATCTTGTTAGTCGGACCTTTGGGATGGTCCATCTTGTTAGTCGGACCTTCTGGATGGTGCATCTTGGTAGTCTGACCTTCGGGACGGTCCATCTTGTTAGTCGGACCTTCTGGATGGTCCATCTTGGCAGTCGGACCTTCAGGATGGTCCATTGTGTTAGTCGGACCTTAAGGATGGTCCATCTTGTTAGTCGGACCTTCAGGACGGTCCATCTTGTTAGTCGGACCTTCTGGATGGTCCATCTTGTTTGTTCGGACTTTCGGGATGGTCCATCTTGTTAGTCGGACCTTCGGAATGGTCCATCTTGTTAGTCGGACCTTTGGGATGGTCCATCTTGGCAGTCGGACCTTCAGGATGGTCCATCTTGTTAGTCAGACCTTCAGGATGGTCCATCTTGGCAGTCGGACCTTCAGGATGGTCCATTGTGTTAGTCGGACCTTAAGGATGGTCCATCTTGTTAGTCGGACCTTCAGGACGGTCCATCTTCTTAGTCGGACCTTCTGGATGGTCCATCTTGTTTGTTCGGACTTTCGGGATGGTCCATCTTGTTAGTCGGACCTTCGGAATGGTCCATGTTGTTAGTCGGACCTTTGGGATGGTCCATCTTGTTAGTCGGACCTTCTGAATGGTGCATCTTGGTAGTCTGACCTTCGGGATGGTCCATCTTGTTAGTCGGACCTTCTGAATGGTCCATCTTGGCAGTCGGACCTTCAGGATGGTCCATTGTGTTAGTCGGACCTTAAGGATGGTCCATCTTGTTAGTCGGACCTTCAGGACGGTCCATCTTGTTAGTCGGACCTTCTGGATGGTCCATCTTGGCAGTCGGACCTTCAGGATGGTCCATTGTGTTAGTCGGACCTTAAGGATGGTCCATCTTGTTAGTCGGACCTTCAGGACGGTCCATCTTGTTAGTCGGACCTTCAGGATGGTCCATCTTGTTAGTCAGACCTTCAGGATGGTCCATCTTGGCAGTCTGACCTTCAGGATGGTCCATTGTGTTAGTCGGACCTTAAGGATGGTCCATCTTGTTAGTCGGACCTTCGGGACGGTCCATCTTGTTAGTCGGACCTTCTGGATGGTCCATCTTGTTTGTTCGGACTTTCGGGATGGTCAATCTTGTTAGTCGGACCTTCGGAATGGTCCATCTTGTTAGTCGGACCTTTGGGATGGTCCATCTTGTTAGTCGGACCTTCTGGATGGTGCATCTTGGTAGTCTGACCTTCGGGACGGTCCATCTTGTTAGTCGGACCTTCTGGATGGTCCGTCTTGGCAGTCGGACCTTCAGGATGGTCCATCTTGTTAGTCAGACCTTCAGGATGGTCCATCTTGGCAGTCGGACCTTCAGGATGGTCCATCTTGTTAGTCGGACCTTCAAGATGGTGCATCTTGGTAGTCTGACCTTTGGGATGGTCCATCTTGGCAGTCGGACCTTCAGGATGGTGCATCTTGTTAGTCGGACATTCAGAATGGTCCATGTTGTTAGTCGGACCTTCAGGATGGTCCATCTTGTTTTTCAGACCTTCAGGATGGTCCATTGTGTTAGTTGGACCTTATGGATGGTCCATCTTGGCAGTCGGACCTTAAGGATGGTCCATCTTGTTAGTCAGACCTTCAGGATGGTCCATCGTGTTAGTCGGACCTTCTGGATGGTCCATCTTGTTAGTCGGACCTTCTGGATGGTCCATCTTGGCAGTTGGACCTTCAGGATGGTCCATCTTGTTAGTCAGACCTTCAGGATGGTCCATCTTGGCAGTCGGACCTTCAGGATGGTCCATCTTGTTAGTTGGACCTTCAAGATGGTGCATCTTGGTAGTCTGACCTTTGGGATGGTCCATCTTGGCAGTCGGACCTTCAGGATGGTGCATCTTGTTAGTCGGACATTCAGAATGGTCCATCTTGTTAGTCGGACCTTCAGGATGGTCCATCTTGTTTTTCAGACCTTCAGGATGGTCCATTGTGTTAGTCGGACCTTATGGATGGTCCATCTTGGCAGTCGGACCTTAAGGATGGTCCATCTTGTTAGTCGGACCTTCAGGATGGTCCATCGTGTTAGTCGGACCTTCTGGATGGTCCATCTTGTTAGTCGGACCTTCTGGATGGTCCATCTTGGCAGTTGGACCTTCAGGATGGTCCATCTTGTTAGTCAGACCTTCAAGATGGTGCATCTTGGTAGTCTGACCTTTGGGATGGTCCATCTTGGCAGTCGGACCTTCAGGATGGTGCATCTTGTTAGTCGGACATTCAGAATGGTCCATCTTGTTAGTTGGACCTTCAGGATGGTCCATCTTGTTTTTCAGACCTTCAGGATGGTCCATTGTGTTAGTCGGACCTTCTGGATGGTCCATCTTGGCAGTCGGACCTTAAGGATGGTCCATCTTGTTAGTCTGACCTTCAGGATGGTCCATCGTGTTAGTCGGACCTTCTGGATGGTCCATCGTGTTAGTCGGACCTTCTGGATGGTCCATCTTTGTACCAAGTGTTTCTAACCTGTCTCCACTGACTCTTCCCCTTTCTGCAGCTGTTCCACAGCACCAAGGTAGGTCCAACTCATGCAGGTCTTCTAGTCTCTTCTGGTTCCAGCTGCTTCTAATCTGTGATGGTGTTCTTCCACAGAAGTATTATGGTCTGGATAATAAGTGGGGTCACATCGAGCAGTGGATGGTAGGACCGGTTCTGACCGAGAGGAACCTCCTTCCTCCGTACAGCAGCCCATGTCGGGTCTGGTTCTGCTGTACAGGAGGAGGTTCTGCATGTTCTTAGTAGGCTTCTGCTGTGAGAACCTTGAAGTTCTGCATGTTCTTAGTAGGCTTCTGCTGTGGGAACCTGGAGGTTCTGCATGTTCTCAGAATGGTTCTGCTGTGAGAACCTGGAGGTTCTGCATGTTCCTCTCCGCTGCCCTCCTTCCCCATTATTTCTATTGAGCTTTAGTTTTTAATCACATTTTTTTCCAAATTGTTTGGTTTCCATTTCATTTTATGTCATTTCATTATTTTAATTTATGTAATTTATGTATTTTATAGTTTATTTTTATATATTTTTGAATTATTTTCCTTGGTCAACCTGCATGCTATCAGGATGCTGCTGTTGTTCACCATCACCTCCTGCCTTTAGCTCCATCCTAATATGTGTGTTTTAATCCCATCGGCATGTCTGACAGGCAGACTGTTCTCCCTGCTCTCCGTCTGTCAGGCTGACTGCTTATGCCTCTTTCTTCTTCTCCATCTGAAACTTGTTTCCTCTTCATGGCCTTTCAGGAGGACAGTGAGCGCTACTCGCGCCTTTCACGGAGACACGCCTCGGTCTGTATGTCTTCTTCTTCTGTGGTTTCCTGGACCCCTGACCAGCACACATTTATATTCTTATTGTGTGTCTGCAGGTCTCTGATGATGAGGAGAGGATGTCTGTGGGCAGCCGAGGCAGCTACAGGGTGAGTCGACCAGAAACCTTCTGAAGGTCCAAGAATCGTGGATAAGAGGCATGACTGCTTCCTTTTCAACCAGGCTGAACTAGCACAAACCAGTCTGAACGAACACAAACTAGTTTCAACCAGTCTGAACTAGCACAAACCAGTCTGAACTAACACCAACTAGTCTGAACTAACACAAACTAGTTTCAACAAGTCTGAACTAGCACAAACCAGTCTGAACTAGCACACACTAGTTTGAACTAGTCTGAATGAACACAAACCAGTCTGAACTAATGTAAGACAGGCGGAACTAGCACAAACCAGTCTGAACCTGCACCAACCAGTCTGAACTAACACCAACTAGTTTCAACCAGGCTGCACTAGCACAAACCAGTCTGAACTAGCACAAACCAGTCTGAACTAGCACCAACCAGTCTGAAGTAGCACAAACTAGTCTTAACTAGCAAATACTAGTTTGAACCAGTCTGAACTAGCACAGACCAGTCTGAACTAGCACAAACCAGTCTGGACTAGCACAAACCAGTCAAAACTAGCACAGACCAGGCTGAAATCAAACCAGGCTGAACTAACACACTCTAGTTTGAACCAGCCTGAACTAGCGTAAACCAGTCTGAACTAACACAAACCAGACTGAACTAGCACAAACCAGTCTCAACTAGCACAAACCAGTCAAAACTAGCACAGGCCAGTCTGAACTAGCACACACTAGTTTGAACCAGTTAGAACTAGCACACACTAGTTTGAACCAGTATCAAAACTATTTCAAACAGTTTCAAGACCTAGACAAAACAGTCTGACCTGGCACAAACTGCACTGTACTAGTCTGAACTAGCACAAAGCAGACAGAACCAGTCTGACCTGTATGAACTTGCACAAACTAGTGTGACCTAGAGTGAACTAGCTCAAATTAGTCTGAACTGGTGTGAACCAGTCTGACATTTCGCAACTAGCAGGAACCAGGCCGAACTGGTCTAAACTAACACAAAATTGTTCATTAAGAACAATCTGGTCTAACTAAACTAGTCTCCCTAAACCTGAACAAGGAATCTAGCCTTAACCAGTCGCAGCCTACTTTAGACTGACTAAACTAGTCTAAATTAGCCTGAACCAGTTTGTTACTGCTCTGATTATCGTTATCAGTTGGCTTGTCTAAAAGGTCTTTTTGTTTCTTTCTGTCCCTCCTTCCCACCTTTCCTTGATTGCTATGTTTCCTTCTCTCCTTTCCTCCTTTCCATGTTCTCCGTGTTTCCTTTTCTCCTTGCCACCGTTACTTATTTTCTGTTTCCTTCTCTCCTTTCCCCCTTTCCTGGTTCTCCGTTTTTCCATCCCTCCTTTCCTCCATTTCTTGTTCTCCTTGTTTCCGTCCCTCTTTCCCACTTTTCCTTGTTTCCTATTTTTCCTTCTTTCCTTTCCTCCTTTCCTGGTTCTCCGAGTTTCCTTTTCTCCTTGCCACTTTTTCTTGTTTCCTATGTTTCCTTCTCTCCTTGCCACCTTTCCTTGTTCCCTATGTTTCCTGCACCTTCTCTCCGCCCCCTAAGCCATCAGACTATGGCGGCCTCCTGGGCTCCAGCTCTCGGGCCTCCTCCAGGGCCAGTTCAGCCCGTGCAAGCCCTGTGGTGAGAGTGCTCCTCTTGCTCCCCCTGCTGACCATCTGTGGTGTTGCTGAGCAGTGTTTAGTTAATTTGATTGGTTGATTTGGGGTTCTGTGTCCTTTCAGGTGGAGGAGAGGGCGGACCGAGAGTTCATGGAAAAGGTGAGACTCTGCGGCAGGCGGCGATCAGACTGACTCAGTGTCTGGGTTTAACCATTGCTGTCTCCATCAGGGCTCCAGGACGGCGTCAACTTTGTCCGCCGCCACGCTGGCTTCGCTGGGCGGAGCCTCATCCCGTAGAGGAAGCTGTGACACGTCGTTCTCCGTGGAAACAGAGGCCTCAATCAGAGAAATGAAGGTAACCCAACCAGCAGACCTGGCACTGGGCAGGGCAGGTCCAGTTCTGTCCCATTAGAACTGACCAGGACAGATTGTGGATGCTGATGGTTTCCACCATGTCTGCGTCCTGCAGGACTCTCTGTTGGAGGCGGAGGAGAAGTACCGCAGAGCCATGATCTCCAACGCTCAGCTTCACAACGACAAAACCACTCTGATGTTCCAGGTGGAGAACCTGAGAGAGGAGCTCAGCGACATGGAGGAGCTGCTGTGGGAGGCCCGGCGCCGCTGGGAGGAGTCCAGCAAGGTCACAGGGTCACTAACTATGAAAAAGATGAAGAAGATGATGATGATGATGATGATGATGATGATGGAGCTTGCTTTGATGTCTCTCCAGGAGTTGGAGCGCGAGCGTCAGGCTAACAGCGTCCTGAAGGGCCAGTTCAAGGAGATGGAGGACAGGCTAAGACAGACCAACGAGACGCTGACGGTGAGGAGACCTCCGTCTATACACCCTGTTAGCAAGGGATTATGGGAAACCGTATAGAAACGCCACGCCTAGACACGTCAGGAGGTCCCTATGCTAAAGGAACCATGATAGGAAGCATCTAGCGTCCTCTTCATGGAGACCATTTCTGCTTCGGCTGACACATTCAGTTTAGTTCAGTTTAATTTCTATAGCACCGATTATCAGCTGGGTTCAAAGTTCAAAGGTCAGGAATGTTGGGAAGCAGCCTGACCTTCCCCTGGCTTCATGCTGGAATTCTGTGGTCAGCCTACTGTCCGGATAATCCTGGCTGTGAGGAAGGAGCTAGGACCCTGATGCTTGCTAGCACACATTCATTTAACAGAGGGAAGTACTGAGGTTCCCTGGATGGTCACTACCCACAATCCTTTGCATGAGTGGACTGATAGACACCACCCATTTCACGGAGTTTAATGACAACATCTAAGTTCTTACTTGTTCTCTGTGAGACGCATGATAATGTTCACACCTTCATATTTTTCGAGATCATCAGAGGTGGTATTTATTTAGAGACTTTGGGTTTTGTAGTTCTTTCCCTGAAGCCTGTAGTCCTAATTTGAGGAGGACTAGCAAAGCAGACCTTTAGCTCCTTTCTAACCCTGGATAGAGTTCTAACCCTGACCCAGTGAAAGGATAGCAGACCTGATTTTCCTCTTCTCTCTCTCTGCTGCTCTCTGCCACCCCCTGCTGGGCAGGAAGTCTCTGATCTGCGTCTAAAGAGCAGCAGCTACTGCCAGGAGGTCTCTGACCTTCAGGAAGCTCTGCAGTGGAAGGAGAAGAAGATAGCGGTAGGACGCCTCCTGCTTCCAGAGATTCTGTGGTTTCCAGAGGCAGAGGAGCTGGAAGCGGTTCACTGGTTATGGTCCAAATATTTCAGATGCATTCAGTGATGCTCTGTCTGACAAATGGCCGCAGTCTCAGATGTATCCTGGTCAGCTTTTGCTGAACAGGACCAGAACCCAGCTTGTTTTCTGCCTCTGTGAAACGTTTCCAGCTTTTCTCCTTCCTGTTTCCTTTCCTTTCTTCCTCTCTAACCTCCTACCTTAACTCCTCCTTACGCCAGGCCTTAGAGCGCCACCGAGAAACCTCCGACATCGTTCGAATCGAACGCGACCGGCTCAGAGATGAGGTGGTCCGGCTGCGAGACTCACTGAAGGTATTTGGACGCCGCTGTGGTTAGCAGACGTAGAGAGACCTGCAGATTGTCCCTCAGAGAGGAAGTTCCTCAGGTGCTCCTGTGGCACGGCCTCTTTCAGGTGCATTGGTTCAATCTGAACCCAAACCAAAGGTCCTTCCCCACAGGAGGGACAGTCTGAGGGGTTTCTGTGACTTGGGGTGTCTGTGTTAGGCGTTAATCCAGAGTTAGAGGGGTTACCTGCTCAGAATGGGTTTAGTGTCTGGTGAGCTCTGCAGTTTTTTCCTCATGTTGTAGCGTTATGGTCCTGATAGAGGACCAACCAGTTCTGGTCAGGATGTGTCCGAGCAGATGTTTATCTCCGTTATGGATCCATGGATGATCTCTGACTCTCTGACTAACAGAACCATGGAGTGGTTTTCTCTCCCGACACGTCGAACGGCGACGTGGAGCTGGCCGACGATGACTCCGCCTCCCCCCTAGCCGAGGACCCGCCTCACAGTGGCAGAGAGAGCGTGCTGGGTAGGAACCGTTACACCAAAACCATTTGACTTTACTAAACATTTCAAACATTTGATCTACTGAGATACGTGAGGTTCCTGTCTTTAGCTGATTGGTTCTGTCTGGTTCTAAATCAACATCTTCATTTCTGGGCTTTAGAAGATCAGAGGAACTGTCCTCCTGTAATTCCTCTATGATTCTTCTTTCCTCATCAACCTGAATAACCTCCTCTGCTGTCTGTCTTCCATCCTGAATGTCTGCTCCAGCCGCTCTTCCAACGTGTCTTCATGGTCTTTCAGGAAAAGCTTCAATGCAACAACCAGCAGAGGACAGCAAACCCCAAAGAGACCGGAAAGACGCCAAGCGGCAGCAGAGTCTGGACATGAACTCTACGAGCGACCAAAGCAGGGTGTCCAGAGAAAGACGGAACCCGGTCGATAAGCCACCAGGCAGAAACCGACCGCAGCGGAACAAGGGGGTGGAAAAGGATCCGACCAAGAGGCTTCCCTCTAGACTAGACCCAAACCAAGCAGACAACAAACAGCCAGACATGGACGGGTCTGCAGATCAGGCCTTCAATGATCAGAGTACGGCTCATTCTGTTGGAGATTTCAGAAAAAAGGGGGAATCTTCCAGGAAGGCCTTCGCTATTCAAAAGGTTTCTGGAGAAAAGGACTTCAGATCTAGACTCATTCCGCCTCGTCCTGCCAAGGAGATGATCATGGATAACCGAGCAATGGTTTCAGGTCTCTCAGCTTCTGGAAAACTGAAGTCTTCGTCAGACGAGACGATAAACCTGGACGTCTCCTTGGCTCTGGAAAACGAAGCGTCTTCCTCTGAAACAAGCACTGAACCAAAGGGAGACGTGACTGGTGAAGGTGGAGTCCCAGGTTTAGGTGAAGAAGGAGGCAGATCTGAAGCAGCAGGAGAAAACAGACAATCCAACCCTGAGTCGGTAGCTGGTGAAGAAGAGTCCGTCGTCAAGTCTGAATCCAAAGCACCTGTGGAGTATTCTCCTACCAGCCAGAGGACTGGAGAACCTCTCCACAGAGCTGCTGCGATGCACAAAGCTTTCCCCCAAAGCCTAAAGAGAACAACTGCCTTTGTTCCAGAAGAAATGTGGTCTAGTTTGGAGATGGCGGTTCAAGATTTGCTCCAAGGACTGGAGGACAAACCAGGGTTTGTGTTTGAGATCTCAAGAATCTTATCAGAAATTCTGATTTGTCTCCACCAGTGGATCTCAGACCTGGAAAACACTCTAAGGACGAGCTCAGGAGAGACGGCCGATCGGACTGTTGCAGATGGAGATAAATCTACGTGTCCAAAGATGGACGCCGGACTCTCCGCCAAATCAGGTCCTAATCCAAGGAGCCCAGCCAAACACCCCCCAGTTGGTCCCGGATGTGTGGAGAGACATCAGGCTGGACCGGCGGCCGGTTCAGAGGACCAATCTGCTTCCTCAGGTGGAGTTCCTTCACCTTGGAAGGATGACATCACCGCCGATGAGGCAGCAGAGACCAGTTTCAGACAAACGAAGCTGCAGATGAACGCTGAGTCTTGCTTAAATCTGAGTGGTTCTCCTGTAAAAAACACCTCTGCAGACTTTGTCTTTGTAGACTCCTACTTTGCTGAGCCGCGCAAAAACTCAGCAGAGTCCGTGTCTGATGTCAGTTTAGGACGGAGGTCCAATAGTCCGGCGCACGTCCAGCTTCCTACAGAGCTGAGAGGGAACCGCGCAGCCTGGGCTCAGCCTAACGCAGGTCAGAGTTCATCAGTCAGGAGATTCATGGAGGTGACGGCGGAGGAAATCCGAGCCTTGGCTGTTCCTGAACTCGCTCTGCTGGGTCTCCAAGAGGGAAGGCCACTGGAGCAGTCCGGCGCCGGTTCTGTAGAGGAGACAGCGGCTGCAGACATGGACAGCTGTGAGGAGGCTGACGAGGAGGAAGAGGAGGTCCAACAGCCTCTGTCCCAGCAAAGGACCAAGATGGACGACCAAAGTGTTCCAGGTGGGGGCAGCGTGGAACCAGAGAGGGGTCATGATCGAGCCAGTTTGGACAGCAGGAGAAATGAGAACTCAGACTGCAAGATTTCATGAGCTCAGAGGCGCCACCTGCTGCCGGTCCTCAGGAACTGTCCCTGTTCTGGACAGAAACGGCCCAGAATGAGGAGCGGCGCTCCATAGAAGACATCTTAGATGTGAAATGATTGAGAACGACTGATCTGGATGTTACTGAATATATGAAAACATGCAGAAATAAAGCTTTAGCTGAAGCTCGGTGTTCTGGTGGTTCTGTTCTAACAACGTTTCATCAGCAGAGGATGTTCTGCACCTGAAGGGTAAGCAAACTGTTTCCACATCCTTACAGCATCAGACATCTTGGACACAGTTTTCTGATCCAGATGAATCCAGCAGTTTATTCAAATAATTACCACCAGGAGCTGAAGCTCCAGCTGATCACAGGTCCTACCACAGAATCCGCTTTATTTCACCTGTCCTCTCGCCTCACTGCACCATCCGACCACATCGTCCTGATTGGTTCAGTTTCCATCTAAGGAAAACCAGCTGATTGCTGGAGTCCAGCATGGAGCTCAGAAATGGTGCAGAGCTTGAGGTCATGAAGGAGCTGAACGGCAGTGGAGACGTTCAGGTTGATGAGAAAAATGTTTAGAGGAACCATGAGATGATTGACCTTGAAGTCAGAAGAGTTTTAGCGTCTAGCTTGTCTCTACGGAGCCGTACGGTGACCGCACCACGCCGTGCGGCGCCGCAGAGCTCATCACTTCCTCTGACTTTCTGTTTCAGAGCTGCGGATGAAGAAGCTGTTTGAGGACAGAGAAGGTTTAAGGGATCAGGTCAGATCTGGAATCATATTTCTTATAAAAATCTGCCAGATGTTCTATAAAAACCCTTTGAATGTTTTTGTGTTCAGGTCCGGCTGCTGAAGTCTCAGCTGGATCAGCGGAGCAGCGCGGATGGAGTCCAGAACCCCGGGGGGAACGAGAGCGGCATAGATCCTCATCTGTTAGAGCTGCAGAGTAGGTCACTGGTTAGATCTGACGTCCATCGGCTCCACCGTGGATCCTGATCTCCTGATGTCTCACTCTCACCAGGAGACCACAGCCGGCAGATCAGTGAGCTCAAGTTCAAGCTGGTCAAATCCGAACAGGAAGTCACGACTCTGGAGCAAAACGTAAGCCCCGCCCCCTGTTCTTCCCGTCTGACCGTTTCACCTGTTCAATGGAAACCTGTGTCTCCCTGCTCAGTTGCTCCGCCTAGAGGGCCAGTTGTGTCGTTACAAGTCGGCGTCTGAGAACGCAGAGAGGATCGAAGATGAGCTGAAGGTGGAGAAGAGACGACTGCAGAGAGAGGTGAGCGCCCCCTGCTGCCTCCCAAAGCAGCAGCAGCTAGATGGGATTCCAGACCGTTTGGATCTAGGCTTTGTTTTCTGCATCCACCTGTCCTGCTCACCTCAGAGTGACCTTCCTTTCAGCTGCGCTCGGCTCTGGACCGCATCGAGGAGCTGGAGGTCAGTAACAGCCACCTGTCCAAGCGCCTGGAGAAGATGAAGGCCAACAGGAACGCTCTGCTCTCCCAGCAGTGATTCCCAGTCCACCCAGCAGCACCTCCTGAGGAACTCGTCTCCACAGAGGGACGCAGTCGGCACCGGGTGGGTGGAGGACACAGGCGCTGAGACAACCTGTCCAAAAGGAAGCCCCTCCAGCCCGGTTCTGACCCTCAGGTTCCTGTTCCACCTGTGGACTGGAGGTCTCCTGGTGGGGGGGCGGTTCCTCCATCCAGCCCGGTTCTGCAGGATGAATGGAGCCAGTGGTCTTAGAGGTTCCAGGTTCCCGGTCTCTGGTTCCCAGTTCCTGGTTCCTGGTTTCTGGTTCCAGTTCCTGGTTTCTGGTTCCTGGTTCCTGGTTTCTGGTTCCAGTTCCTGGTTTCTGGTTCCTGGTTCCTGGTTCTTAGTTCCTGGTTTCTGGTTCCTGGTTCCTGGTTTCTGGTTCCTGCTTTCTGGTTCCAGTTCCTGGTTTCTGGTTCCTGATTCCTGGTTCCTGGTTTCTGGTTCCTGATTCCTGGTTCCTGGTTCCTGGTTTCTGGTTCCTGATTCCTTGTTCCTGGTTTCTGGTTCCTGGTTTCTGGTTCCTGATTCCTCGTTCCTGGTTCCTGGTTTCTGGTTCCTGGTTCCTGGTTTCTGGTTCTTGGTTTCTGGTTCCTGGTTCCTGGAGCTATTTGCTGTCATGAACTCTGTTCAGTCAAATCTTTGTTCCTACAAACATTGA
Organism: Cyprinodon tularosa; assembly: GCF_016077235.1. Taxonomy (NCBI): domain Eukaryota; kingdom Metazoa; phylum Chordata; class Actinopteri; order Cyprinodontiformes; family Cyprinodontidae; genus Cyprinodon; species Cyprinodon tularosa. The sequence continues at coordinate 278,550 of NW_024039545.1, forward strand.
ACTTTTGCTGCTCTGAAACAGCGTAGATAATCTCAGCAGGATCATCAGCATCCAGTAGAAGCTCCAGAGATCTGATTGGTGAATCTAGAAGCGACCGGCCAATCAAGAAGAAGCTACAAGAAAATCAATCATGAAGCGTGAAAAGCTTTTTGTTTCGCTCATATTTACTGTGAAATAATGAAGAAGAATAAAGTTCTTAGTTGGTGAAAGTTCCACCTGTAAACCGACTCTGTTTGTTCTGTTTCTATGAAGAAAAGGTTCCTCTGCTGCTTTGCATCCTTCAGATTTGCTATAAGGATCATTTCCCTTTGATGAAAGGGTGAACAGTCCATGAACATTAAAGCATTTCTCTCAACACATACGGTAAATATCCAGATTCTAGTGTTTCTGCAGGGTGGGGACTATTAATCTGATATCTGAGCCGACGGTGCTGCTGCTGAAGCTCCTCAGAACCCAGACCATGATCCATAGAACAGCTTCCTGTGCTGAAAGAAAGAAGCAGTTTAGGTCATGGAGAGTTCCTCTGGGCTCCTGCAGTCTGTGCTTCCGTCAACGGATTCTTTTATTACAGCCAACAGGAGACCCAGCAAGGTTGGAGACAGAATGTTTGATTTCAGTGGCTGAAAGTGACTCAATAACCATTAAAAACTATTTTCATTCATTTCAGACGCAACTATTCACAGAATGGGATTATATTAAACTGCACTTCCAATATTCACCACTGTTCGGCGCCATTTAGCTTTTTTCCTCAGAGCGCGGAGCAGGCTCTGATGTCTGTTTATTCCCTGGATTGGTAGGGTTGAGGTGAAGCCACCGGCCGCCATATTGGTACTCCCTAGTTAGATCGGTCTCATTGTGAGCAATCTGTGCGCTTCAGCATCGAACAACAATGATTTTCTCATTTTCTGAGTTTTAAAATCTCGATACTTTCTATTTTCTAAGGTTAGACCCAATGTCAGCGTCTAACTCAGTCAATGTCTTCCAGTCAGTCTGAGATAGCCAGACTAATGTTAGTCTGCAGACTAATGTTAGTCTGCAGACTATCCTATAGGATCCATGGGCTATAGATGGATTAATTGCTTAGTTCTTATTGGTTTGCTTTGCTCCTGCAGTACATCCTCTTTCTCTGCTCCCTGCTTTCTTGCACTTTCTGCTCTTTTTATCTCTTAACTAAAACTACAGAAAGTTGGATTTAGTTCGATTTATCGTCCTTGATTTATTTTTTATTTAGATTTTTTTCCCCGTGTGGACTATTTTAGTTTTCAGCTATTCCACACAAGATGCCAACGGACCCCCCCCCCCCCCCCCCACCACTGGCTGAGACCACAGAGAGATGTCCCAAGAGAAGTGAAACGAAAGCGGGATGTTCTCACAACAAATGATAGGAGTAAACCTGCTGGAAATGTTGGAATTCTGTTACAGAACAGATTTGCTTCACTCCAAGATGAGACCCAGAAGGATCACAAGGACAATCAAAGGTATGTCAACAATCGTCACTCTAAGCTACCAGAGGAAAAACAGGCCACAGGGCCAAGGACCCTGATATTATGCAGTGGATCTATACGTGGGATTAAACATTTCTGTACCAAGAAAAACACAGAGGTGTTGATTTATACCCGTTTGAACTGTGGCCTGGTGTCTAATGTATCAGACATCCTTCCAGAGATCAGGAAAAAACGCCCGACCTTGGAAAAACTCATCATACAAGCTGAAGCCTTGGGCGACGCAGCCCTGAGAAAATCAGAAATACTGAAAGAGGATTACATTCGTCTGCTGAATTTAGTTGATGGTCTTAATGTCAAGGTGTTTCTCAGCGGCCCTCAGGGGCCCATTAATTGTGGAGATGAAATGTTTTCCAGAGTTCTGATGTTAAACAAATGGCTGGATGCAACATGCAAACAGACAACTTTAACATCTTTTGGGAGAGGAGACATTTGTTCAACAGAGATGGTTTCTCTTTAAACAGGTCAGGAGCCAAACGGCTGATATCAAACATTCTGAAAGCCGCAGCGATGTGAAAAAACCAGCATCTTCTAAAAGCAGCAGAGCCCCAGATCCTCCTCTACATATCACGGAACGTCAGGACCTTCAGATAACTTCTCCGTGATCCACACCGGGCCCTGGCAACAAGCTTATCAGACATAACAGTTTCCAGCATCAGCTTGGGCCTTACACTGGAGCTTATGGAATATCTGTGATGATACGTGGCAGAAATAAGAAAAACAAAATGGGAACAAACAGGAACAGACACTTAAGAGTCATAAACTGTCAGATGCAGCCTGCTACGGAGACAACATCAACCACTAATTCATATAAACTGGCTTTATTAAACATTAGATCTCTGTCAGGAAAATCCCTTTTAATTAATGACTTTATTATTGACAATAATGTTGATGTTATGCTTTTAACAGAAACATGGTTACATGGACTTAATGAAGCACATATTCTGTTGGAGTCGTCTCCTCCAAACTACAATTTCCTTTGCGAGAGCAGACAGCAAAGGAAAGGTGGAGGAGTGGCAACATTGTTTAATGACTCACTGAAATGGAAAAAGGTGTTTTTGGGAAAATTTGACTCTTTTGAACATTTGGCTCTGCAGGTAAAGGGCCCTGTACGAACTATGTTTCTAAATGTTTACAGGCCTCCTAAGTCCACCTCAAACTTTTTTAATGATTTTAGTGACCTCCTGTCTGTGAAATGCGTTGATTATGACTGTTTAATTATTGTGGGAGACTTTAATTTTCACGTTGACAACCCTGAAGACAGAAGAGCAAAAGAACTGTGTGACACACTTAGAAACTTTGGTTTAACTCAACATGTTAAACAACCAACGCACAAACAGGGACATATTTTAGACTTGATCATCACTAAAGGTCTGAAGATTTCTAAAGTCAGTATTACTGATGTTGCCCTATCCGATCACTTTTCTGTTACCTTTGAGGGCATCATTTCCAGTGACTCATTTAGCCAAAGGGACATCATAAGAAAACTCACCTTTAAGGAAAATGCCACAGAAACTTTTATTGAAGCTTACTCTGCTACTTCAACCTTGGGGTGCAACTCAGTAGATGAGCTAGTAGATAACTTTCAGTCTACAGTCTCAGACATCATTAGCTGCATTGCTCCAATTAAAGTCAAAGAAAAAATCTCCTTGGAGAAGTGCTCCAGCAGTAAGAAGTGAAAACAGGGAGTGTGGAAAAGCTGAAAGTCATGTACGAATCTTGGCAAAAACAGGGCCTAATGGATGCAATCAGGTCATAAGCTAAGAGATTTCCACAGGTCATCCTGTCAGGTCGGAGCAACCTCTGGCCTTGACCAGTACACGGGAATTCCAGGAAGATTTCGACAGAGCATCCAGTCGCGCACGTACAAAGTTACATAGTGCGATGTGTATAAAAGCAGAGAGTTGGGAGAGAGCTGAGATATAAAGCGCTGTGATACTTGCACTGAGGACAGCATGTGGATTTGACCTGTCAAAATAAAAGCTTTTTTCCCTGTCCTGGGGGCAAATGAGATAATCGACTGAAGGCGTCCTGATTTTTGAGATTTTACCATTTGAGCCCCCAACTATCTAAAGTTAGCACACAACTTCAGTGGCTTCAGCTAGTAACCACTGATCAGGCCTCAAATCTAGGTGTAGTGCTGGATTCAGACTTGAACCTCCAAAAGCATTTAAAGACAACTAAAAGGTGGGCTTTCTATCACCTGAAGAACATTTCCAGGATTAAAGGACTAATGTCTCAGCATGATCTGGAAAAACTAATCCATGCGTTTATTTTTAGTCGAATTGATTACTGCAACGGTGTTTTCCCAGGTCTGCCTAAAAAGTGGATCAGACAGCTGCAGCTGATCCAGAACGCTGCTGCCCGTGTCCTCACTAAGACTAAGAAAGTAGAGCACATCATCCCAGTTCTAAAGTCCTTCCACTGGCTCCCTGTATCTCAGAGAATAGACTTTAAAATACTTCTGTTAGTCTATAAATCTCTGAATGGCTTAGCACCTAAATCCATCACAGACTTGCTATCAGTGTATCAACCCTCCAGACCACTCAGGTCTTCTGGCTCCAGCCTGCTCTGCAGACCTAGAACCAGAACTAAACATGGAGAAGCAGCATTTAGTTCCTATGCTCCACTTATCTGGAACAAACTTCCAGAAAACTGTAAAAGTGCGGAAAGCCTGAGTTCCTTTAAATCAAGACTAAAAACACATTTGTTTAGGATTGCCTTCCACTGTTCTAGTTAAACTAAAACATTATTAGTCCAACTGTTTTTAATGTTCTTTTTTGTTTCTGCATTATTAATTTTTTTTCCTACTTGCATTGATTCTGTTTTATTTTCCTATATTTTAATCACGTAAAGCAGGCATCCCCAGCCTCAGTCCTGGAGGCCCGCTATCCTGCAGGTTAGAGGTTTCCCTGCTTCAGCACAGCTGGTTATAATGACTGCAGTAGACCTAAAGCCCGTTAATCAGCTTTCAATTAAAATCAGCTGTGCTGGAGCAAGGACACCTCTGAAACCTGCAGGACAGCGGGCCTCCAGGATGCCTGATGTAAAGCACTTCTCACTGTCTTTGTACTGAATAGTGCTATAAAAATCATTGCCTTGCCTTGCCTTGCTTTGCCTAGTTCATCCACTGACTGGGAAATTACCAGTGGAACATCTTCCTGCAGCCAGAAAACTGCTGGTTTCAGCAGCTAAATGCTGCACAGGGAGGCATTTTTACTGTGTGTCTCTTTGGGAGTGGGGAGTACCAAGATGGAGGAGGTTGGCTTCACTTTTTTCCTGCAGATCAGTGGGAGCAGCCGGCTTGCTTGGACTGACAATGCATCATGGGATACCCAAGGCTACAGAGGCTACAGCGGAGCTGTCCTTCCAAACGGAGAAAAAGAAAGACGCATTTGTAGGCCGATTAAGGAAGAGTCTTCCAATCCTAACAGACTGCAGATGCAGGGAGGAACAGCACCCCCTACAGGTGGCTTGGCTGTAAGTCATTCTGAGACAGTAAATAATTAAATGAGATCAAATCCAGTTAAATGTACTTTATTGATGCCAGAACCATCAACCATGAAATATAAAGCATTGAACACTAAACCCACCACAGCACAGATAGCACTGAAAGGCACTGAACTAATGAGAAAACCATGGGGGGTCTGCTCAGTGCAGGAAGTTAACAGGGTTAAGGTTAGGTTAGGTTTGGGTCAGGGTTACAGGGTTGCAAATGGAATAAACTTTGTTTTACTGTAAACAAAATTAAAGCAGGAATGAAGACAAGATGAACCAGTTTCTGAACTGAGTACAGTCCTGCTGATAATAGAGCTTATTCTAAGATAGAGAGATAAGGGATTAACTGGGATTAGTGGAAATTAACTAGCATTAACTGAGATTAGGACCACCCTGCAGAGAAACGGCTTCTTTATTATTGGTTTCTGCTTTAGTGGATGATTTTCACCCAGTATTGGTCCAGGAATGACGTGTTTGTGATCCTCAGGATCTGAAGAAGAGAAGCTGAGGGAACCGATGATGTCACTGATGGTTGGTTTGTAATCAGTCTCTACTTCTGATTTGCTCTCTCTTCCTCCGCTCCTCCTTAATCCTCCTCGTCCTCTTCATCTTTTCCGTCCTCCTTTGGTTTCCCGTCCTCCTTCAGCCTGGAGCGAAGACGTTGGAACAGTGCTAAAACCCAAAGGAGAGTTGGTCAGAAAGAGAAGGCAGTGGCGGCTGATGGCGGTCTGCTCCACCTCACCTTGTTGTGAGATCTTCAGGTCCGTGTACAGAGCTGGATCAATGCTCTGAAGATGGCGGATCACCTTCTGGCAGTCCTCTGCTCCGCTCTCGTAAACCATCTCCACCAGGCAGCTGGCCTTGTTCACTCTGGTGTGGTTTTTCTCCAGGATAGATTTCCTGTCTGCTGAAGTCAAGACTTTATCTTTTACCAGGACCTCCAGGAGCTGCTCCAGGGTTTCACTGGACACCTTTTTTATGAAGTCCAGGAGCATGTTCTTGGCTCCCTTTTCTGCAGCTGTGAAGATAAAACAAACTAGATTAGATCCTTTCTTCTGGGCAGTGGCTTCAGACCTGGAGTCCTAGAGGCTTGGTGTCCCTGGGCCTCCACTGCTGGACCCAACGGCTGAAGCTCCTCACCAGAGCTCTGCTGAGGATCTCATCTGGAAGGCAGAGACACCGACCCCCTAGGACCACTGGTGTCCACAGGTTTGGACTGGGTCATTTAAACTGGGGTTCCACTGACTGGGTCCTGATCTGTGAAACTTTAATCTGCTCCAGAAGCGCCTCTATCAGACTCCGCCCAGCAACAGTGACTGAAACCACTGGTTCCTCTGATACTCTGCAGGCCGTCCTCCAGGACTTCCTACTGTTGGGCCTCCAGCGCCTCCTGGAGGAGCTCCTGGCTCCCTACTGGTCTCCTCGTTGGACCTGCTGTTTTTGGCTCCTGAACTTCTTACCAAACCCGCCTGCCTGCTGCACACCTGGTCTTCCTAACTTCTACCTGCCACTGAGGAGGGAGAGTCGGCAGATGATGGAAATGTTGTAGAGACCTGAACAAACACCTACCTCCTCCAGACGTTGGAGAAGATGGATTGCTCTGCTGCTCGTCTTCAGCTAAAGCGGCATCTGAAACCAGCAGACAGAGCGTCAGAGTTCCTGCCTTCTTATTGGTTCTGCTCTGCTTCCATCTGACCAACCTGTGCTCTCCTTCAGCTCATTCAGAACCTTCTCCACCTCCTCCCTGCTGTCTGAGTTGTACATCCTCATTACCACATCTGCTGCATCCACCTTCTCCCCATCCTCTGCTGGAACCCTTTTGATGGATTTGATGCCGCCCTTTAGCTTGTCGGTGCTCTGCAGTAACATCTGGCAGTATTTCAGCTCTTTGTCGCCCAACTCTTCGAAAAAGTCCAGAATCCAGTGCTGGAACCACAGCAGACACATAAAGGTCACCTGTTGTTCATCACCTTACCTGATGGACCATCCCAAACCTTGTGCAGGTTTAGGTTCAACCTGAATTTCAATGTTTCCAGAAACAGATGAGAGAAAGGATCAAAGGACGAAGTGAAAAAGGCTCAGTTTGGACAGAAGCTTCTGCTGGAGAAGTCGGAGAAGAAACAGGCTAGATCTGCCAGGGGTGTGAATACTTATGGAGCCAAGTGATTACCTGCGCTATATTGTTGCTGATCTTCTCCAGTATGTTCTCTGTCACCTCCCTGGTGTTTGCAGGGTACATCTGCAGCAGCAGGTCCAGCAGGTCCAGCCTGTCAGCATGCTTCAGGCGGCACCTTCTGATGGACTTAAAGCCGTCTTTGGACTCATCTGCAGTCCGCAGGTACCAGCGGAAGTACTTCACCTCCTTGTTGCGTAAATTTTCCAGAGAGTCCTTTAACCAGTGCTTCAGCTCCTGGAGGAGGAAACTCCGTTTAATGAGGCAGAGCTTTCAGCAGGCAGAGCGTGGGCTGCTCCGTTCAAACACTAGGTGTCCGGAAGGACTTACAGCGTCCTTATCCCATGGAGGACATATCTGGCGCCAGCGTTCCTCCCCCTCCTCAGACAGCAACCTCTTCAACCTTTGGATCAGAAGATAATGGAGGTTAGTGGCAGTCAATGCTGAGGTAAATGAACAGCCTGGACAATGCTGCTCCCATGGGAAGAAACCAGCCATGGGAGGAAATGTCCTGTTTCTGCTTCCTTCAGGAAGCTAAATCTGCAGCGTGGCTGAGGAGGAACTGACCTTATACCAGCAAACAGATGCTTCTTGGGCTTGTTATCTGAGGAAAGTTCAGAGACACGTTGATGATGTTGCAACATTCAGAGAGGAAGCAGAGTGTGAGATGGACCTGTCACCAGGAGCATGGCAACTCACCTGGAGAAGGTAAGCTGAGCTCCGAGGTCAGCTTTGGATTGATGGTCTGCAGATGGGTGATCACCTCCTTGGAGGCATCAGTTCCTTTCTCCATCACAATGTCCACAAAGCAGCTGGCCATATTGACTTTGGTGTGGTTCTGAAGGATTTTCTCCGTCTCTGTAGACTTCAGAGTGTTGGCAGCCATGAGAGTCGTCATGAGTTGGTTGAAGGTTTCTTTAGGTACTTTCTCTACAAAATCACTGAGCATCCTGCTAAGAACTTTCTCTGTAGAAGAAAGAGAGGAAAATCCCACCCGTTAATCCTGGACCTTCAACTGTGCATCCAAACATGCTTCAGGATGCAACCCAGACATCTGCTCCAGCAGCCTACCTAATGGAATGGTTCTGCAGAGACCCAAATGGGTCATCTGTGGTTCTGACATGATCCAAACTGGTCCTCTGTGGTTCTGACATGATTCAAATGGGTCATTTGTGGTTCTGACCTGACCTAACGAAGCTCCACCTGGGTTCACTCAGTAGTTATTCCCACTGACATCCAGGTTTGAATGATACAAATGAGAGCTTCCGCTTGCTAATGGGACAGAACCAGTTTGGACCACTTGCTAATGGGACAGAACCGCTTTGGATCGCTTGCTAATGGGACAGAACCACTTTGGACCACTTCCTAATGGGACAGAACCTGTTTTGGACCGTTTGCTAATGGGACAGAACCACTTTGGACTGCTTGCTAATGGGACAGAACCAGTTTGGACCGCTTGCTAATGGGACAGAACCACTTTAGATCGCTTGCTAATGGAACAGAACAACTTTGGAACGCTTGCTAATGGGACAGAACCAGTGTGGACCGCTTGCTAATGGGACAGAACCTGTTTGGACTGCTTGCTAATGGGACAGAACCAGTGTGGACCGCTTGCTAATGGGACAGAACCACTTTAGATCGCTTGCTAATGGAACAGAACAACTTTGGAACGCTTGCTAATGGGACAGAACCAGTGTGGACCGCTTGCTAATGGGACAGAACCAGTTTGGACCGCTTGCTAATGGGACAGAACCACTTTAGATCGCTTGCTAATGGAACAGAACAACTTTGGAACGCTTGCTAATGGGACAGAACCAGTGTGGACCGCTTGCTAATGGGACAGAACCTGTTTGGACTGCTTGCTAATGGGACAGAACCAGTGTGGACCGCTTGCTAATGGGACAGAACCACTTTTGGGACAGAACCAGTTTGGACCGCTTGCTAATGGGACAGAACCAGTTTGGACTGCTTGCTTATGGGACAGAACCTGTTTGGACTGCTTGCTAATGGGACAGAACCAGTGTGGACCGCTTGCTAATGGGACAGAACCACTTTTGGGACAGAACCTGTTTGGACTGCTTGCTAATGGGACAGAACCAGTGTGGACCGCTTGCTAATGGGACAGAACCAGTGTGGACCGCTTGCTAATGGGACAGAACCTGTTTGGACTGCTTGCTAATGGGACAGAACCAGTGTGGACCGCTTGCTAATGGGACAGAACCACTTTTGGGACAGAACCAGTTTGGACTGCTTGCTAATGGGACAGAACCAGTGTGGACCGCTTGCTAATGGAACAGAACCTGTTTGGACTGCTTGCTAATGGGACAGAACCAGTGTGGACTGTTTGCTAATGGGACAGAACCACTTTTGGGACAGAACCAGTTTGGACCGCTTGCTAATGGGACAGAACCAGTTTGGACTGCTTGCTTATGGGACAGAACCTGTTTGGACTGCTTGCTAATGGGACAGAACCACTTTTGGGACAGAACCAGTTTGGACTGCTTGCTAATGGGACTAGGGAGCATCTCTGCTGGTTTGTGGAGACGTGAAGCAGAATGGACTTTAGGCTCCTACCTTCTGCAGCGGCTGTAGACAGCGATGTATCCGGTTCTTCAGCTTCAGGGATGATGTTGTCTGTTGGGAAGAATTCATCTGGGTGATTCTGCCACCAGGGAGGGACTCTGAGACTGGGAGCAGTTGTTGAATCTGGGACTCACCTTTATTGATCTCTATCTTTGCTAGGATCTTCTTTGTCACCTCCTTGGCTTTGGAGCCGTACATCTGGCCCATCAGTTCCACCGTGTCCAGTCTGTCTGCAACTTCCAGGCGAGACTTTTTGATGGGCTTGAAGCCGTCCTTGGAACTGTCCGCGGTTTGCAGGAACCAGTGGAAGTACTTGAGCTCCCTGTCATCTATCTCTTCAAAAATGTCCAGAAGCCAATCTTTAAAGTTCTACAAAGGTAAAAAAAAAATCATTGTTATAATAAGATCAATGGATGAATTGGGGACTTTAGCAGATTTTAGCTCCATAAACAGTGTTAGCTTGGTGTTCCATAGCCAGGGGAGGTCATTGAGAAGTTTACATCAAATTATACATAATAGATAAAGAAATAGGATATTTACATGTCCTTTATATTTACTGATCTTCTTGAATATCTTCTCTGCTACTTCTCTGGCGTTTGTTGTGTACATCTGAACCATCAGGTCCACCGTGTCCAGTCTGTCTGCGTGCTCCAGGCGAGACTTCTTGATGGGTTTGAAGCCATCCTTGGACTTGTCTGCAGTGTGCAGGTACCAGTGGAAGTACTTCATCTCTCTGCTGTCCAGATCCTCTAGAAAATCTTTGAGCCATTGTTTTAAGTCCTTTTGATAGAACAAAACAAGGGGACAGTTGGATGCATGTGGGCTCAGTGGACAGATGTTATAGCAGCAAATGGAAGAAATTTGAGAAACTGAAAACTGAGTAGATTTCTTCCATTGGACACATTTTCCCTTATTGTGGTTTTACAATTGATTTCTAAAATTAAGTTAAAAGTAAATAATTGGAAATAATTTCTCACAGAACTTAATTAAACTGATCCCCCAGTAAAATAGCTATTTTCCTCTGATCAGGTTGTGGGGCCACAGCTCCAGTAGGGGTCCCAGTAATCCCCCTCATCGGCCATCATCCAGCTCACAGACCGGATATATAGACCTCCCAACAGCAGACAAGCATCAGCAGAACCAAGATATTTCAGCTCACAGTTAGAGATCCACCTCAAACTTTAAGGGCCTCCCCCCATGGTGTGGAGGCTGCAGCGCCTCAGACTGGAAGAAGGTGAGAACAGCAGAGAGGATCATGGGGGCTCCTCTTCCCTCCATTAAAGACATTTCATCCCAGCGCTGCGTGTCCCGAGCCCGTGACATCATCAATGACCCCTCACCCCCCCATTGGCATGTTGACACCACCAACAGGTCAACATGCCGAGAAATCCTTCCAATAGCTGAAGCACGCTGGACTGAAGGACACAACAGAGGTCCTCATCAGGGCAAGGCAGGGACAGGCAGTCAGCACAGGAGCAACACCACAGAGTGTCTGGTCCATTAGAGAGGGACTGATGGAGGTGCCAAGATCCCATGGAACTTCTAGATATGGGTGATGGTGGCAAGGCAAGGCAACATGATGGATTGCTCTACTGTGAGGTCAATAAAGTCAATCAATCAAGGCAAGGCAACATGATGGATTGCTCTACTGTGAGTTCAATAAAGTTAATCAATCAAGGCAAGGCAACATGATGGATTGCTCTACTGTGAGCTCAATAAAGTCAATCAAGCAAGGCAAGGCAACATGATGGATTGCTCCACTGTGAGGTCAATAAAGTCAATCAATCAAGGCAAGGCAACATGATGGATTGCTCCACTGTGAGGTCAATAAAGTCAATCAATCAAGGCAAGGCAACATGATGGATTGCTCCACTGTGAGCTCAATAAAGTCAATCAATCAAGGCAAGGCAACATGATGGATTGCTCCACTGTGAGCTCAATAAAGTCAATCAGTCAAGGCAAGGCAGGGAAGGGTAGAGCAGGACATGGCAGGGCAATTCATATTCAGAACATTAAAAAAAAGAAAAATACTTTGCAGTGGTGTCAGAAAATTAAGATTCAGCAGAGGAGGGAGGGAGGACCTGCAGGAGGAGGACCTGCAGGAGGAGGACCTGCAGGAGGAGGACCTGCAGGAGGAGGACCTGCAGCGCTGTAAACAAGGGGAGACGCTGCAGCACAGCCTTCTGCTGCTTCCACCAGACATGATGTGTGGAAGAAGAAAAATGGGCTTTCAATCCGATTTCAAGAACGATGTTTCCAAGGCGAAGCAGAATCAAAGAACCAGAAACCAGAGTTTGATGAGGAGAAGAAACACCAAACCAGTGGAGCAAGAAGCTGAACCATCAACAAACATCAACAAAGCTGGTTTTTCCCAAACGCTCATCAGACAGTCAGGCTGAGGTGTTCAAACTTAATCCAGAAGTCTAGCAGTCGTTTCTGTCCTCTGCTGCTAAGAATTACCTTAATAGATCATTTTCCTTTATAAGGCCATTTTATTCGCCTATTTATTTACTTTACTAGTTTAGTCATAATTTTGTATTTTATTTGGTTGTTTATTTATTCTGCTCTCAATCACCAACCCAAATTCCACATGGACTGTTCCAGATGGAAAAATAAACAGCATCTATATGGATCCTTATTAGTTTAGCTTTGCTGTTTTTCTGTTTTAGCATTCTTCCCTTCTTCACCCCTTTCCTTCCTTATTTAACTGGGGTGACTAGTTGAATACTTTTTTCCCACTACAATTGGTATTAAAGAAACACAAACAAAAAGGGAATAAAGTAAATCACTAAAATATGTTGATTAAATAAAACAAAAAGGATAGCCAAACATTGGAGAACAAAGAAGGAAGATCTAAGTGTAATCAATCAAAGGTGGGACACAGAATGAAGAAGACAGAACAGGATGAGCTTGACATGACATGGACTATGGACATTAGACCAGAACAGAGGCCAGAACCCAGTGGGACCGGCTTCACTGGTGTGCTTAGAGCTGTAACCCTCCCACAGCGGAGCAGGGCGGAGTGTAAACAACATGACATTTCGTTTTGTTCAGCTTTCATGACACTGATCAAATGTAAACAGAGTGGGAGAAAAAATATGGTGCAAAAAACGCATTTCTATGGAAGTTCAGAGCATTGCAATCTATAGATCTGCATTCTTAAAAAAATACTGTAAGACGTCTTGTAGGGTCACTGAGCAGGAAGGTGAACCACCTGAGCAGCTTGGCCAGAGCTCACGGGAAAGTTTGGGTTAATGAGCCTAAATTTATTACATTTGGTTTATCAAGAAACATTTTACCTAAAAACTTCAACAAAACCAGTTTTCTCCAATCAGCCTAATCTGTGAAGTAAAGCCTGAGTTTAGCGGCTCCACCTGGTAGAACTTACTGCATCACTGTCGCCCTCTGGGCAGATCTGGCGCCAGCTTTCCTCTTTGCTCTCTTCAGCTCTTTAGGTCGTAACGCCACATGGAGAGATGGAGAGAAGTGATGGTTAGTAGTGAACGGTAATATGTAAGAAGGATTCCTATAATAATCTGGATCAATATTCGGCTGTGAGTCAGTCCATATCAGAGGGAGAAACCGTTTTAACCTTTCTCTGTGTATGGAAAGCTCATTTTAGATTTATTCCTCCTTCGGCCTGGCTCCAGTCCTCACAGCAGACGCTGTTACCAGACTTCAGCTTTACGGTCGACACTCATGACAAAGTCCCACATTGCTTCACAATTCAAAGGCTGCTCTTTGACATTTGTTTTATAATCCTAAATCTTACTTTAGATTAGCAGAGGATCCCTTGACACCGCTTTTAAGAAGACGTTTAAGACCATTAATTCCTCCCTCAGTCGCTGCTTCCTGTTTGGGTTCTGATGAGCTGCCATCTGGAGGATGATGGAGAACACACGTAATTAGTCCGATCAGGACAAGTTTTCAATACCTGGTTGTTAAACTGGGGCTTAGTGAAAACATGAAAGGATATTGCTTAAACTCTGCAAAGCGCCAGCTGGGTTAGGCTAAAACTCACCTTGCTGAGCAAACAGACCGGCGGTTAATCCCAGCTTGGACGAGAGTGGAGCGTCAATAGTTTGAAGGTGATGAATCATCTTCTTGCAGGCGCCGGCTCCTTTCTCCATCACTGTGTCGGCGAGGCCGCTCGCTCTGTTGACTGTGGTGTGGTTCTTCCCAAGTATCTTTTCCTTCTCAGAGGACTTCAGCACGCCGTCAGCTACCAACGCCTCGGAGAGCTGGCTCAGGGTTTCCTTTGGGGCTTTCTTCACAAACTCACCCAGCACCACGGCCAGCTCCTTCTCTACAGGATGGAGTTAAAGACCAACACTGAGCTATCAGCCAATGGGAAGAAACCAGAGAACATGTAGAAGGTTCTCTATAGGTCTACAGAGATCTAGATCTGCGACATAGAAACCAACAGGCCCTTTATGGCAGCATAAAAGCTGATGATTATATCCCAGACTGGTATCTGGAGTTCGGATAGCTTCTAGGTTCATGGATCTTCCTGGTTTTATCTCTTCAGCCAATCTGAGCCTCAAAAATCTTCATCTGGGTTCAGATTCAAATGAGGAGAACATTTGGAGCACTGGCGGTGTAGAGGAGGTGCCAGAGGAACTCTTACCTTCTGCAGCAGCTGGGGATGGTGGTTTCATCTGCTCCTCAGCCTCTGGTATGGCTTTGCCTGTTGGGGGAAATAGTTTTAGAGCTCAGCATAGAAGCGGAGCAGAGTTGGGTTTTCCTTCCCTTCAGCCAACAGACCTTTGTTGCTCTTAATCTTCTTCAGGATGGTCTTTGTGACCTCTTTGGTGTTGGTGGCGTAGACCTGCACCATCAGGTCTGCTGTGTCCAGCCGGTCTGCATCCTTCAGCTCCTTCTTTTTGATTGGGGGGAACTTGTCCTCCGACTCGTCCGCCGTTTGGAGGAACCAGTGAAAGAACTGTAGCTCCCTGTCGTCCAGATTGTCCAAAGTGTCCAGCAGCCAGTTATGGGCGTCCTGGATTGGACAAACAATTTATAAGGGGAACAGGCAGATTTGGGCTCATCTTAGATTTCAGGGGATTGATTAGAAGCTTTTCATGCAAACAAAGTACCGGTAATTACATTTCCTTTGTTTTTGTTGATTTTCTCCAGAATGGTCTCAGTGACTGGTCTGATCTTTTTAGGGTACATCTGTAGCATCAGGTCCACTGTGTCCAGTGTGTCTGCCCCCTCCAGACGGATCTTCTTGATGGGTTTGAAGCCATCCTTGGACTTGTCTGCGGTCCGCAGGCAGCGGTGGAATAATTTCAGCTCCTTGTTGCTCAGACCTTCCAATGACTGCTTCAGCCAAAGCTTGGTTTCCTTTCACAGTGAGAAGAAGAGTAATTAGGAAAACATCCAGAGAAACATCCGGCATGCAGACCCGCCTGTTTCACTGGCCAATCCAGTGTTTCACTGGTTCTGGAGTCTTTCTGTGAACTTCAACATGTTAATTGATAACGTCTCATCATCCCTTCGGGTCACCAATTATCACTCCTCTCATCTTCTGCTCCTGCTGCTTTATCTACAGCTCAGCTATCAGGGACAGATCATTGCTTTAGAGTTTGTGTTTCTGACTTGGAGATAATGTTGCTGCATTTTACTTTGATGCCAGAGTTCATGTCAATGGGAGTTCTGCCTCTCAACTACTGTGCTTGCTTGTTCCCATCTGAACATCTGAACTGTCTTTTGGACTCTTTTATCCCTGGATCTGCCAGTTCCTGTCCTGATCGGAACCCCTGACCGGGCTACGGACTCCTGGATCCCTGAACCTTCCTATTCTGCACTGTTTCCCTGACCTGGCTCGGATTCCTGCCCGTTCACCGGGGCAGCTGCATCTGGTTCACTCTAGGTGGCGTCCGCCGCGTCTCGTTGGCAGTTCGTCGCCTGGACCCCCCCCTCCCCCCTTTACAGCTGCAGATCCTCAGCTCTGCTTCAGTGTTTCAAATAAATGCCTTTTAAGCCATTAGTGTTTGTCCTGCCTTGGATATTGGGTCCTAAGTTCTGAGCTTATCAACCTTTCACCTGGACTGTTAGGTTAGGGTCTGATCTATGAGTTTCTCATTATGTCATTATGTATTTCTATTCTATTCTATTCTATTCTATTCTATTCTATTCTATTCTATTCTATTCTATTCTATTCTATTCTATTCTATTCTAACTTGTACGGTTCCTCATTCCTGGCACCAAATCTTTAGCATGGTTCCAGATCAGATTTCTTTCAGAGTTACTCTGGAGTTTTCCAGCTGGAAGGACCTGTTAGGTCATTCTGCAGCTACTCAGACAGTTCCAAGGTCAGACTTTGACTAGGCCACCCCAAGACATGTTCTTGAGTTATTCAGAGGTGGACCTGAGATGTGAAGGTGGTTCTGCTGCAGAACCCAACTGGGGTCCCTCCTTGATGTTTGGATCTTCTCCTTCAGGATCTTCCACAAGAGGGCAGAAGTCATGGCTCCATCAATCACAGAGAGTCCTGAAGCAGACCCAGACCATCACACCGCCACCACCATGTCTGAGTGTAGCGCTTTCCTGAGAATGTGCGCCGGGTCTTTATGTTTCATTTGGGTCAGCAGTGGTCCTGGAACAAGTCTCTTTGTGACTGTTGGAACGTGACCTTACCTGGAGCAGTGAGGCCTGTAGAGCTCTAGATGCTCTTCTAGAACCTCCTGGATGAGTCATTGAGGACCTCCTGGAGTCCAACATGGTTCTGAGACCCTCTCTAGACTGATGGATGTCCGAGGTTCATCAGAACCTGAGGTTCTCTAGTTTCTGCCTTTAGAGATCTTTAAGCCTACTTCATGCAGTCAGACAGGTTCTGTTTCAGTGATTTATTTGGAGCCCAAGGTCAGACAGTCTGGCTGAAGCTGGTGGAATCTAACTCTGTACAGACGGGGCCGCCCCCGGTTCCACAGGGCCGCTTGTTTAGGGTTGTTATTCTTTAATGATTTGAAAACAGATTAAATTCTTCAGTTAATCTTTGAACATGTGTAGGACGGTGTGACTGAAAGGTGAAGGAGTCTCACGGGGAGCATCACCTCCTCACGTCGCTCCGCATGTCGACCTAAACATGAGCTGAAGATCAGAAGGCTGCGTCTGTGGTTTCCATTCTTACAGGGATAGATAAACTAGCTGGGATAAAGTCCCATTACATTCACCTGTGCACCTTAACCTGCCACTGAGGTGGACATGGTGGACAGAAACTTACGGCGTCCTTGTCCCCCGGGGGACACATGGAGCTCCAGCACTCCTCCTGTTCCTTAGGAAGCTTCTTTTTTTTCTTGATAGGACTGTAGAGACATCAGGAAATGTTCATTGAGTTCAGTTCATTTCTAAAGCTCCAGTTCACAACTTTCATATAGTAAATTATAGAGGCGATTCAACCAGATTGGCTTACACAACCTACTCCACCCTACCCTGTCTTCCTTTAATGGCCTGCCTTGGTTTGTTTTTCTTTGGGTCAGCAGGCGGGGGGAGGTGGGGGCAGGCCCACATATTGAACAATCATTTCTAACCTCATGATGGACGACAGCTTTGCTAATTCCCAGACTTCCCAGCAGCTTTTCTGTGTTAAAGGCTTCCTTCACTTCTCTGCGGTTCCCTTTCAACTACTTTCAGATGTTCTACATGGTGCAGAGAAATTTGCTTCTTGTTTTCTCAGTCAATAACAACGATTCTAAAGTTCTGTAGGACTTGGACCTTTTGGAGAACATGAGCAGTTTTTACTCACTTTTCGCCGACAGGAGCGCTGGTCTTAGATGCTGTTTTAGATTCAACCACACATTCAGATTCTGCAGGATCCATTCCTGGAGCGCCACTGAAAAGATCCAAAAGACAAACAGAACAGCCGGGTCATTTAGGGCTCCAAAGATTAGCGCTAAGGGTTTGAACTCTCCACCGTTCACAGCAGGGAGCCATTAGAGATGGGACTGACATGAGACTTCCTGTTGGTTCAGCCCACACCTGAAGGATGGAAGCTATGGAGAGACACCTGAGCTCAGGTGTGAAGAAAGAGACATGATGTAGCTTTTTAGGTATTTTGACCTTGTCTGCTTAGAAGTTTAGCATAAAGAAGAAATTAAGTCCTGGAGAAGAAATCAATGGACTCAAACAAACCAAAACTAAATCGCTGAAGAGTCAAACATAGATATTCAATGCTTACATTTGACAGAGTTTTCCATAGTTGTCCTGATTAGCAGTATATGAGGTACAGTGTTAGTTAGAACCAGTTAGTTACCACAGTTAGAACCAGCAGGCCTGTAGCATGGCACTGGGAGATAAAACCAGTTTACTGTTTCCATACCGAGCCGGCCAGCAGCAGTTCAGGAATGATGAGCGCTGGCTGGAGGCTTGGTCAGGACCACGGCCAGCAGACGCCTTGACTGAAGGTTTTTTAATGCTGTAACACAAGAGAAATCAGAGATTCTTATAAAACAGCTGATGGTTGCAGAGAACCTGCAGAGATCCTGCAGAGACCCTGCAGAGACCCCGCATAGACCCTGCAGAGATCCTGCAGAGGTCCTATAGAGGTCCTGCAGAATTCCTGCAGAGATCCTGCAGAGACCCCGCAGAGACCCTATAGAGGTCCTGCAGAGGTCCTGCAGAGACCCTGCAGAGACCACGCAGAGACCCTGCAGAGATCCTGCAGAGACCCTGCAGAGGTCCTGCAGAATTCCTGCAGAGATCCTGCAGAGACCCCGCAGAGACCCTGCAGAGACCCCGCAGAGACCCTATAGAGGTCCTGCAGAGGTCCTGC